>NC_139514.1:86115522-86346325 GCF_947247035.1 Vipera ursinii | reverse complement strand
TGTACAATTGCTACTGAGCAACACTGAGAGTAGTATTATCTTTCCATCTACCAGTTTATTAATTCACAGGATTACAAAGTGGATGTAACTTGTTCTTATATCTACCAGTAGCAACTATAAATTGTAGACTTTAGAGAGGTGCAAATTCAAATAAATAGGACTGAAATAACGGCTTGAGTGCAACAGCTAAGAGTGTCCTCTTATTGAAACAAACTGAATTTCATTTCCAATATGTAACAAAATAGTAACAAAAATGCTCTTTTGTACTGTACTTTGAACAGAGGGCTGTTCAAAGTGCTATTTTGACTATTGTATTCTGTGCAATACAACTGGACTTTGTGATTTGCTATTCTAATAAAACAAAATGGCCTGTTCAAATCAGCCCATTCAGAGCTGCTACTCAATGAAACTGGGAGAGGGATGGGGAAGAGCAGGGAACAGAAAGGGCCATTATAGATCTGAAACTACTCATAGTGACTGACTAAGACCTGGAGTTCTGTAATGAGTTAGAATCTGGAGAGCTGCTAGAAGTCGTGAGTATATAGCTGGCCACTTAATATATGGATATGCCTGCTTTATCAGCAAAAGCAGATAAACAACTCTTCTCACCTCTTATCTGATATGCTACTCAACCAATGTTAGTGGTGGATGGGTAATTCCTGGACTATAAACTTATTCCTTATAAGGAAGAATAATCCCTATAAAACAGGCATATTTCTGAATTCTCCAATCCATTTCCAGAACTGGTAAGAGTTCTATCTTGCCTGAATTCAGCTATTGGGAATCTGGACACGTATAAACAAAGGTGTACAGTAAAGTATTAGTACTGAGCATCATCAGCCTGTTAATAACAACTATCTCCCAAGGCAGCTATAAGCCATGACAGCAACTTCATATAGATTTCAGATAACACTGAAGATAAGACAAAACATTGCATGACACTATTCATTCATCCTTAGGACAGTTTGTGATGGGACAAGCATATATCTCTCAGTATCACTTTGAGCCCAGGGATAGAAAATAACAGCTCTCTTAAGTAATGAAACAATGTACTTTCCATAGGTTAACCAAGAAAATCAGGAATATCACCAGTATTTCACTTTCCCTGTCTCTTTCTTATCTAGTTGATCAATTAGACAAGCCAAGTCTACCTTCTTAAAAAAACTGAATCCA
Organism: Vipera ursinii; assembly: GCF_947247035.1. Lineage (NCBI taxonomy): Eukaryota > Metazoa > Chordata > Lepidosauria > Squamata > Viperidae > Vipera > Vipera ursinii. Next base: position 86,345,152 of record NC_139514.1, on the reverse strand, counting down.
AATCCAAGTTAGCAAGGCATTTGATTAAGAAAACAAAAATATTAATGGTTTAAATAATCACTGGCAGGGCAGAATGTTTAGACAGCCTTATAAGTTAACTTAGAAATGGCACTAACAGGCAAGTAGTTGCATGAACAGAACTATATTTGCTTCCAAGCAATTGTATTTGCAAAATCTCACAAGCCTAGTTGAAGTAAGAAGGCTGACTTTACTATCTGAAATCTGGAGCCTGGCTCAGGTCTGAAGAATTCCTTTGGGCAGTTTTAACAGAAGCAATTAAGTAGAAAATATTGCCATGGAATTTATAATGGTGCCCATACTAGTTTCAATAGGATTCAGTGCATCTATTCAGTTGTACCACAGTTGCTCAAGCCACCATTTCATTGCTCGCAATAGTACACAACATACTTTGTAGCCTTTTGATTCTAGCATCTAGGACACATGGTTATTTCATGTGTGAGCCAGATTCCAATAAACTAAATTCCTATATTTGCAATTTGTTTACCCTATATTATCTTACAATGCCAAGATTTCAAACACAAAGCATTGGTGGGATCATGCTATTGGGGCTGCTACAGTTGGAGATTAAAAATCCCTGACCCGGTCTTTCATGTCTTCCAACAACACATTCATCATCTCTATAGATGAGCTCATCTATCTTGCTCCTAGTTGTCATTTTCTTTTCTTTCACATTCAATGATAAATCTTCACAAAATGTGCCTGAAGTAGGATAATTTGAGCTTGGTTATTTGTGCCTTGAGTGAAAATTCCGAACGATCCTTTTTGATGATCCATTAGTTTATTTTCTTGTCTGACCAGGGTATTTTCAGGAGTCTTTTCCAACAGCAATTAATAACAAAGAATCCTAATCAATTAATATTGGTTCAATGTCGTTTTTAATTCTGCATAAGGCCTTTACCACAAAAGACAAGAGAAAGGCATGCTGGAATTTATTAATACAAATATTAATAATGAATACCACACAATGAATACTAAAGAGCTATAAAATACTATGTACTATGTAAATGATATTCTACATCAGAGCATGCAAGACAGATGCAAATTTTAATGTGACAAAAGGGGAAATGTACAGTGAGAGAAAAAAATATTTGATCCCCTTCTAATTTTGTACATTTGCCCACTGACAAAGAAATGATCAGTGTATAATTTTAATGGTAGGTTTATTTTAACTGTGAGAGACAGAATAACAACAACAAAAATCCAGAAAAATGCATTTCAAAAAAATTATAAATTGATTTGCATTTTAATGAGTGAAATAAGTACCGTATTTGACCTCTTCGCAAAACATGACTTGATGGCAAACCCCTTGTTGGCAATCACAGAGGTCAGACGTTTCTTGTACTTGGCTACCAGATTTGCACACATCTCAGGAAAGATTTTGTCCCACTCCTCTTTGCAGATCCTCTCCAAGTCACTAAGATTTCAAGGCTGATATTTGGCAGCTTGAACCTTCAGCTCCCTCCACAGATTTTCTATGGGATTAACATCTGGAGACTGGCTAGGGCACTCCAGGACCTTAATGTGCTTTTTCTTAAGCCACTCCCATAATATTTCCAGCTCCATGTTTGATGGTGGGGATGGTGTTCTTAGGGTCATAGGCAGCATTCTTCCTCCTCTAAACACTCTTTGAGTTTTTATTTTTTTTTATTTTTTTTTATTTTAATTCCATTTATATCCCGCCCTTCTCCGAAGACTCAGGGCGGCTTACAAGCTTAGCAGTAGCCCTCATTCTATGTATATGCCTGCTTATTAGGGCTTTCACACACACCCCAAGCGGCATAATTACAAAGTCAGCTTAATTGCCCCCAACAATCTGGGTCCTCATTTTACCTACCTCGGAAGGATGGAAGGCTGAGTCAACCTTGAGCCTGGTGGGATGCGAACCTGCACTAATTGCAGGTAGCTGGTGTTACTTAAGGAGGCATTAGCCCACTGCTCCACCAAGGCCAAGTTGATGCCAAAGAGCTCAATTTTGGTCTCATCTTACCTGAATCATTTAGATGTTCATTGGCAAAGTTCAGAAGGGCCTGTACATGTGCTTTCTTGAGCAGGGGGACCTTGCAGGTGCTGTAGGATTTCAGTCCTTCATGGCGTAGCGTGTTACCAACTGTTTTCTTGGTGACTATGGTCCCAGTCGCCTTGAGATCATTGACAAGATTTCCCCCCCCCCTGTAGTTCTGGGCTGATTCCTCACTTTTCTCATGATCATTGAAACTCCACGAGGTGAGATCTTACATGAAGCCCTGGGAGATTGACAGCTATTTTGTGTTTCTTCCATTTGCAAATAATCGCACCAACTATCACCTTCTCACCAAGCTGCTTGGCGATAATCTTGTAGCCCATTCCAGCCTTGTGTAAGTCTACAATCTTGTCCCTGACATCCTTGGACAGCTCTTTGATCTTGGCCATGGTGCAGAGTTTGGAATCTGATTGATTGCTTGATTGCTTATGTGGACAGGTGTCTTTTATACATGTAACAAGCTTAGATTAGGAGCACTCCCTTTAAGAGAGTGCTCCTAATCTCAGCTCATTATCTGTATAAAAGACACCTGGGAGCCAGAAATCTTGCTGATTCATAGGGGATCAGATACTTATTTCACTCATTAAAATGCAAATCAATTTATTACTTTTTTGAAATGCATTTTTCTGGATTTGTTGTTGTTGTTATTCTGTCTCTCACTGTTAAAATAAACCTACCATTAAAAATATAGACTGATTGTTTCTTTGTCAGTGGGCAAACATACAAAATCAGCAGGGGATCAAATAATTTTTCCCCCTCACTGTATGAAGTACATAAGCAGTTATCTCATGATTTTTCTTGCCCAATCTATGCTTATTCTGCAGTGCTGTGCCACCCAAAGGCTAAACAAAGTTGTATGCATCTAAAAAGTTATTTGCCTCAGTTGTTGCAAGAACACTTTCCTGTAAAACGAGATAAGTATGTCCATCTTTCTTCCTAAACTGATCTTTTATTAAAAGTTTAAAACTCAGAATAATCACCTTTTAAAGAGAAAATCACATCCATAAACTCTTTAAAGTTGTTGATTTCTACATTTCCTTAGGAGTAATGAAGAGCATGAGTTAAGATACACAACGCTCATTCAAGAAAATTATTATTGGAAAGAGGTGACAGCTTAAAATTCTAAAAGTGGCCTTTTTGTGCTTCCATGCATTGGTTGCCATGGCTACAGCTTCTACATAAAAGCAAAGTGTTGGACTTATTTAAAGGACAGGGAAAACTCTACCTCTTGCCATTTCAATCACAATGTTCCAAGACATCTTGGCTCAAAACAAGCCCGACTGTGAATGCAGGACTAAAGGACCAAAGAACAGTTTAAATCGGACAGTCAACAGGAATTTCCTTCTCTTCTTAAATATACAGAGAACATGCACAGTTGCCAGAGAGGAGAATGAAGAACAGAATAACATCCTAAAATGTCATTATGTTTATTTTACCTTTCTATTCAGTTATTTTAATAATCTGCATCACTGATCCTAAGCATCAGGAGCAAATACATTTTAGAAAGCTGTAAAGGTTAATTGGAACATTATCAAAATGTTTTGGTATGATCAATAACTGAGAAAAGATGTGTTTAGTTTAAAATAATTAAGATGAAATTAAATAATTAATGCAAAGTATAAAGAGAAAATATCTTTGTTTAAATTGTCCGCTTCCATCTCCATTAAGCAACTTTAGTACTATGAAATTAGTTCATGAGCTTAGCTTTACCTTTGAAAACAAAAGACTCTTAGAAGGACATGGAAGTTATATAAATACATTTCCAGAGCAGACTTACAAAGAGTAACTGTATCACTACTGCTATGATCCATAGTTAATGGCTAGATGCTGCCCTGATTCAGCATCCTTTGGACCTTGACAGAAACCTATCAAAGACTTCTTTTCATCTGTAAGGACGTTCAGAACAGACTGCAGCAGCTGAGAGAGATTAAGGGATTTCAGCTGAGGTTACAGCTTGCAAAATGTAGCTCTATGAACTTCACCATTCAAGAGCAATAAGTATTAAGTATTTATTCAAAGCATTATGACAATTTCAAGATTAATGAGCTGAATACAGCAAGAGTATTATAGATAAGGTTACAGCCATCTACATGTTGTTTATCTAGTGCTATTATTGTTATATATTAATGTTAAATGTATTATTGTTACTAGTTCACGTTAACAACAGTTGTATGAGGTAAATAACGGCTGACAGGAATACACACGGCAGTTTGACAGCTGTCAAAGCTGCCGCCAGCGAATGCGCAGGCGCAGCAGCTGACAGCTCCCAGCTGTCAGCCCGGCCGCCTACCGCGCAAGCGCAGCCGCCACAAGGATTCCTAAGCTGTCAAAACCAGACGCAGCCGATTGGACCAGCTTTTCCAGCGGGAGGAAACGAAGGGCTGATTGGTCCAGCCAGCCACCAGCTGGCTATAAAAAGAGCAGAAGCCGGCGAACCCTTCACTTGGGTACCTCAATAAACATTCAACTTAAGCCTGCTGTCTCCGCGTAATCCTTACGCCACAGGCCACTTCAATTACGGATAACTTGGACCTAATTTAAAAGATGCCAATCACCACACAATATGTAATTGTGCTAATTAGAAACAAAAATATAAGAAATTACCAGTAAGAAGAGTGACTTTATCTGAAGAAGAGGCTTTTTATTTAGGATAGAAAACTGGACTTCTCTTCATCCCTACCACAACTTTGTGCAAAGAATAAGCATTACTCTTACCCTATACTTGATCCTAGCCAAATGGTCAAGATGCGATGACATTACAATACTCTTACTGAAATAGCTATTTACAATAATGCTCCTATTTTTAAGGTCTATGGAAAATTGAAGTGGTTGATGATTTTAGTTAGATATATAAGATAAATAAGGTTGTTTGAATTCATCTGCCACTAAAAAAAGGGTGGAACATGATTTACCTAGAGTAAGTTTGTGCCTACTTAAACCTTAAGATCAGCATTTGAAACTTTATTCAAGGATCACATTCACTGAGACCGGGTACTTATGCAGTTTTTCACAAATGACCTTCAGAAACATTTTTAACATATAATATTATTTGGTATACATATGATTATTTTAGCAAACTGTGTTTAAACATGCTGTGTCCTATTTTACAGTATGTTATATTTTTATGGTTTATGTTATACATGTATGCAGCTGTGTCTGTTCTAGACTTAACATCTAGAAATATTAAAATTCTAGATGAAACCTTGAAAAAACAAACTTTATACATGCCCCAAACTCATTTTCCAAAAACATGAATGTAATGTATTGGGCTTGCTTGTTAACAACACATGGTAACAGCTGGTAGGCTGCTAGAGCAGGGAGCTAGCTAACGGCTCCCAGCATCTCAGACAACCCATCTCCAGTGCTGCCATTGGTTGCCCCTAGGCGGCAATAGGTTGCTTCAAACCTATTGGCCGCCACCTAGGGGCCAGGGTATATATTGCTGCATCTGCAGCCCTGTTCTCTAGTTCAGATCCTGCAAGCAATAAACCATGCTCTTTGCTGAACTCATTCGCCTCGTCTTCATTCCTGTGCAACAAACCCAGTACACAACTCTAGCAACGAAGGTGGGATCCTGCTTCTCCGTCAAAGCTGAAAGTCACTAGGGGAGAGGCAGCGCATGCCTGGCGCAAAAAGCAAATCCCCCCCTACTGTGAGCTAGCTAAGCCACGCTAGCGACCATGCGCTCAGAGGACCAGTCCCTGGGCAACAGAGGCAGGACTCGAAGACACTGAGATCCAGCCGCGAAGACCAGCAGAATGCCCAAGGTCGGAAGGCTGCGAGAATTCGACATCAAACAACCAGAAGGATGGCCCTCGTACCTGTCCCAGGTCGAGAACTACCTTCGGGTGAACCAGGTCACAGAGGATGGACTGAAGGCCGCCACGCTGTTTTGTGTGTTTTCGATCTGGCCGAAACCTGTTTGTGCCCACGCCGTTGGAATCTGTCTCCTACACCGAACTAAAGAAGAAGCTCAGAGAACACTTCCAACCAAAGACGTTGGTGATTGCATGGTGCTACCCCTTCGAACAATGAATACAGCAGCCGGGAGAGACCGCATCTGAGTACATTGCGGCCTTGAGGCAGGCCACACGCCTGTGTTGATTTGCAGACGTCGAAGAGCGACTTCGAGATCGGCTCGTCTGTGGTCTCTGCAACAGAGCTGCAGCAGAAACTTTTTGCCAGAGAGGTCCTGTCGTTCGCAGATGCCCAGAACGAAGTCATGGCGAACGAAGCTGCTGGTGGAGCCGTCTGAATGATCTGGCCCGCCAGAACGACACAACGTGAAGAAGCCGTCCACCACGAGGACGCAGAACTCACCGAGGACTCCGAAGAAGACACCAAAGTCAACAAGTTGCACAGACAACCCGAACAACAGCTCCGCAGCAGCAAACAGCAAGAGACAAATTACAAGGCAGATCTCTTGCCTACATGTCCAGGTTATGGCGGCCGCCACCAATTCTCAGACTGCAGGTTCCAGACAGCCACGTGCCAGGCCTGTGGAAAAACCGGCCCCATTGCATATGTTTGCAGAGGTCGCCAGAGGGACCGGCCATTGAATCGCCAGTCAGAAGATCTGACCAGGAGAGGTACCAGGGCCCCAGGACTGTTCAGCATGGGGTTTTGCTCAAGCCATAGAAGTGTCTGCTGTGCCGGGGCCCAATGCCCCCTTAAACCCAAGTATAGACTTCAGGTAGAGCTGCAAGGAGTCCCCTGTAAGATGGAGCTGGACACAGGCTCCGTCGTTTCCATTATTTCTCTGGACACATTTAATTTTGTGTGCAGTCGCAATAGGAGATGGGCCAAGCTGAGGCCCTCTGACACTTTTAACAGATTTTCAGAACATAAAAGTCATAGTCAAGAGTGAAGCCACTTTGGCTGTTAAATTTAAGGGGCTTTCAGGGCACCTGGATGTTGTAGGTAGGGGGCCAGAGAACGAGCCTAATTGGGCTCGATTGGTTTGATGCACTAGGCATCCAAGTAACCAGTATCAACCAGACACAAGTCGCGAGTCTAGTGTCAGTTTGCGAGGACTTTGCAGACGTATTTGATTCAGCCCTAGGAACTTACACAGGCCCGCCAATAGCATTCAAACTAGACCCAAACGTGATTCCCGTCAGGATTATGCCTCGCAGGGTCTCCTTTGCCCTCAAGCATAAAATAGAAATGGAACTAGACAAGCTTGTGGAACAGGGCGTTTTGCAACCAGTAGATGGTGGGGAGTGGGAAACTCCTATTGTAACACCACTTAAAGCCAACGGGGAAGTCAGAATATGGACAGATTATAAATGCACAATTAACAGGACCCTTAAACAGCACGCATACCCAGTCCCAGTGGTGAGCCACATCCTGGCATCTTTGCAGGGTAGCACCACTTTTCCGAAATTAGATTTGGCGCAGGCCTGTTGATGAGGCCACGGCCGCAGCACAGACAATTGTGACCCACAGGGGGGCTTTCAGAGTAAAGCGCTTGCAATTTGGGGTCAGTGTAGCCCTGGGCATTTTTCAGGGAATCATGGAATGCACACTCAAAGGATTTCCAGGGGTTTGCCCCAATTTTGACGACGTGATCATTGCCAGAGAATCCACAAAGGTGCTAGCAAGGAGGCTCAGAGCCATCCTGCAGAGGCTGCATGAAGCAGGCGTCAAACTAAAAAAGAGCAAATGCAGTATTGGGGTTCCCTCAGCTGAATTTTTGGGGTTTTGCATTGATGCTAATGGCATCCACCCAGCTGAGTCCAAAGTGAAAACCATTCAGATGGCGCCTAGCCCTAAAACAAAAGGAGAGCTGCAAGCATTCTTGGGCCTCCTCAACTTCTACCACATGTTCCTTCCTAACAAGGCCGCAGTGGCAGAACCGCTTCACAGGCTCTTAGATAAAAAAGCTTCTTGGAAGTGGACCAGAATTCATGAAAGAAGGTTTCAGGACCTGAAGGTACTTCTGTCGGTCAGTTCCACTATCACTCATTTCAGGGAGTCTAAACCAGTCTGCTTAACATGTGACACATCCCCATACAGGGTGGGTGCAGTCTTGAGTCACTTAGAGAAAGATGGAACTCAAGTTCCAATTGCTTTTTATTTGAGGACACTGTCCTCTGCTGAGCGTAATTATGCTCAAATTGACAAAGAGGCATTGGCCATGGTAGCTGGAGTTTAAAAATTCCATGACTACTTGTATGGCAGGGACTTCACGGTGTTCACAGACCACAAACCGCTACTGGGGTTATTCACCACAGACAAACAGACACCCCCGGCAAAGAAATGGGCCATGCAGACAGCCTGAGTAGGCTTCCACTGCCACAAATCGAACCAGATCCGGCCCCAGCAGCCTACATATTGTCCATCCAGGACTTGCCCAAGTTTCCTCTCCATGCTGGGGACATAGCTGCAGAAACAGCAGCTGATAAGACACTAAGTAGAGTGCTTTCTTGGGTGCACACAGGGTGGCTGGATAAAAGCCCAGGCCTTGAATTTCAGAGTTATTTTACTAGAAGACACGAGCTATCAGCTCACAAGGGTTGCATCCTATGGGGGAACAGGGTCATAGTCCCCACCTCACTAAGAGACAGGGTCTTACAATCACTGCATGAAGGTCATCCGGGTATTGTCTGTATGAAAGCTTTAGCTAGAAGCTACTTATGGTGGCCAAGTTTAGACAAGGCTATTGAAGCCCAGGTGCATGGATGTTACACATGCCAACAATCAAGGCCTGAAATGCCGTACGCTCTAGTTCACAGGTGGGAGAAGACTCACACTCCCTGGTCTAGAATTCACATAGACTTCGCTGGGCCTTTCAGGGACAGCTCTTTCTTATAGTGGTCAACAACCACTCTAAATGGCTTGAAGTAATTCCAGTTGCCAACATGACTACTGCTAGGACCATACAGGTGCTTAGGAAACTCTGCCACACATGGGCTGCCAGACGTCATAGTATCCAACAATGGAGCCCAATTTACAGCGGCAGAATTTCAGGCACCCCTGAGAGCAAACCTCATCAGGCACGCAACGTCAGCCCCATTTCACCCTTCTTCTAATGGTCAAGCCAAACGCATAGTCCAGACCACTGAAGCGTATAGTGACCAGGGACTGGCATCACAGATTGGCAGATTTTTTACTTTGCCAACATTCCACGCCCTGCACAGCTACAGGGAAAAGCCCAGCAGAGCTGCGCTGGGGGAGGCGACTGATCACAAAACTGGACAGGTTGCATCCAGATAGGGTGGCAGGAGAAGCTTCGCACCCCAAACCCCCAAGGGGGCTGCAAGTAGGTGATGGGGTGTGGGCCAGGAACTATTGTCATGGGAATTTGTGGGTCGCTGGAAAAATTACTAAAACAGCAGTCCCCCTCTCGTACAAAGTGGGGCTGGAGGGCAGGCGAGTTGTCCGGCGCCACATCGATCAGCTTAGAAAGTGTTTCCCAGAACGGCCACAAAATGAGGACTTCATCACAAGTCCTTATCAAGGTCCACAAACCGGCAGCCAAGCCGGCCCATGCATAGACTCTGAAGGCTCACACGACCCAAGCAACGAGGAGTTGGCCGTAGAGGAGGGGAGCCCGGATGTGCAACATGGGTCCCCTAATGGAGAAAGCCAACCTGATGACTACAGCTGCTGTGCTAACTGCTGAACAAACTGACTCTGGGGTAGGCCAACCTGGAAAGGCCAGCCAGAGAGCACCGAACCAATCCGAATCACTTGAACTAAGAGACACTGGTCTACCCAGCCTGGTGGGCAAGCTGGTAGGCCAGGACGTGCCTGAGTCCCCCAGGCGTTCCACAAGGCCACGCAAACCTCCTGCTTATCTGAAAGATTTTGTTCTGTAATAATAAAGCTATAATGTTGTATGTACCCTTGTATTTAATGCTGACCTACAAGATTGTAAAGGACAATGGAGCTATAATGTAAGTACTTTATTGTGCTGCTAAGTGGAACCTTTTCACACCAGTGTTAAGTCTTTGTAAAGTGTATTGCTGTAATTACTTTCTATTGTTGCTATAGTGTTGCTTGTTAACAACACGTGGTAACAGCTGGTAGGCTGCTAGAGCAGGGAGCTAGCTAATGGCTCCCAGCATCTCAGACAACCCATCTCCAGTGCTGCCATTGGTTGCCCCTAAGTGGTAATAGGTTGCTTCAAACCTATTGGCCACCGCCTAGGGGCCAGGGTATATATTGCTGCATCTGCAGCCCTGTACTCTAGTTCAGATCCTGCAAGCAATAAACCATGCTCTTTGCTGAACTCACTCGCCTCGTCTTCATTTCTGCACAACGAACCCAGTACACAACTATGAATATCTAAAATCTTATCATAGATAAAAAGATCTGATTTATATTTAGCAACAATTGATATACATAAGCATAGTGGAGTGGTAGATAAAAAGGGTGACCTGAGGTTTATATTTTCAATCAAACATTTTGTAATGTTATAATGAATATTAAAATTGTCATCTTCTCTACTAGACAAAAAAAAATACACAAATTAATATTTATGTGTTAGAAATACAAGTAGCCCTAGCTTAACAACTGTTTTTTTTTTAATTCCATTTATATCCCGCCCTTCTCCGAAGACTCAGGGCGGCTTACAAGCTTAGCAGTAACCTTCATTCTATGTATATGCCTGCTTATTAGGGCTTTCACACACACACCCCCAAGCAGCATTATTACAAGTCAGCTTAATTGCCCCCAACAATCTGGGTCCTCATTTTACCTACCTCGGAAGGATGGAAGGCTGAGTCAACCTTGAGCCTGGTGGGATGCGAACCTGCACTAATTGCAGGCAGCTGGTGTTACTTAAGGAGGCATTAGCCCACTGCTCCACCAAGGCATTAGCCCACTGCTCCACCAAACAACCACCAGTTGTTTGGTCAGCAACTGTTCAAAGTTAAGACAATGCTAGAAAAAAAAGAGATTTACAGCCAGACCTTGAACTTGCAGCCTTCACAGTGTCCCATAGTCACAGTTCAGGTGATTGGTAACCAGCACATATTTATGATAATTATAGTGTCACAGGGTCATGTGATCAACATTTGTGATCTTCACAGCAAGCTTCTGACAAATGAAGTTAATTGAGAAGATGGTGGGAAGTTGCAAGTCATGGTCATGTAACAACATAGTGAAATAACATGGTGATTGCCTCAACAACTGCACCTGTAACTGATTAATTCAATCTTTCCAGTTTTATGAATAAATATGCAGTGTGCAATACAATACACACTATACAGCCTACATAATTTCATTTACTTGCCATTGTATGAATCTTTAATAATGATAAATAAAAAGTTCTAATTTTCAGTAAGCAACAGAAATTATTGGGTTCACATACCAGTATTCCCAATTTATACACTGAAAAAATATCCTTCATTTAAAGTAACATTAACCTAATATAATTTAGGCAAAAAGATTAAAAATGGTTCATGCAAAATGGTTCATACATCACATGTCAGCATTATCCACAGTTAAAATAATATGATGTGCTTTCTTAATAGTTTCAGCTAAACAAAGCTCACTTTGGGACAACTGATTGAATAAGAAGAAGGACTAGAACAAGAAACAGCATGTTAATGAAAATAATTCAGTGTTTCCTTTTCAATTAAGCAATTATAGCATTTGGTGATTATTTACTTAGAAGTACTTACTAGATTGGAAACAAAAGAAAGGAAACTTAGACAACAATACTAGGGATAACTTAGTCTCTCTCATTATTGCAGGATCACATTACAAAGCTCGTGGCATTATGCCTCCATTTTTTACATACAGATACACATCCCTAAGAACATTTTCCAACTCCAGATGTGTTTGGCTGACACTCTCAGAGTTCAGTTGGACTTGCTGACTAGGTATATTAAAAGCTGTTCTCTAACAAATATTTTAAGTCATTGTGCAGATATTATGGAGCTATTTAGTAGTTAATATACACATTTATTCAATAAACATGTTTTCCAAACTTTTCTAATAAGTGGCAAACTTTCTTTAATACAGTGTTGTTCATTTCTCCATGCACCACCCATGTAGCAAATATTTAAATGCTATGACAATGGGAACTGTAACAATATTTCTAAAATTTCTAAATGCATTTATGCTACTACAAGGAAAATAAAACAGGATTATATTTCTGAATCAGAAATATTGTCTTAAGGTTGATAAATTTATAAAACAAAATCACAACATTATTGGCACACAGCTGACAAATATCACTAGAAATTTCAAACAGATTCAATTCCACCTAGTCTGTTATAAAATGTGTATTACAAATTTCAAAAGCACAAAAAAGCACTATTATATTAACATTCAAATATAAATTTGGGGAGGAAAGTACTATCATAATGCCCTTAAATTCATTATAATGCAACTCATTTGTGTGACAGATATCACTCATATGGTCTTTTACAAACTTGATGACATAAAGTTCATATTTATATCTTATGCAAATATAAATTATTTCTTCATAACAGAGTTAAGTTAGCTTAATGATTAATCATCATGAATAATTTGTATCTTAACCATGTTGGGTTTTTGGAGATTTAAAAGCTGACCTGCAGGAAGTATTTTTCTCCAAAAGACATTAATTTAGTTACAAAGCCCCTCAACTACTACTGAAAGATTGAACAAAATAACACAAAATATTTTACGTGTTGCATACTTGTAATGATTACAACTGTTCCTGGATTTTTGAAGAAAGGTATGCTATAATTTTTTTTTAAAAATCACAAAAACTTCGTTTCCTATTGTTATCTCTGAGATTTATATTTTATTTTGGTACTATGTATATATGTATTAGTATTTTTGACTTAAGATTTTCCCTTTTGTGCATGGAAGAACAAAAATTCCTATCAGAGAAAAGAAATAGTTAATTTAATTTAATTTAATAATTTGATTTCTATACCGCCCTTCTCCCGAAGGACTCAGGGCGGTGAACAGGGCAATACACAATAAAAATATTATACAAAAATTAAAAAGTCATTAAACATTATGCCCTTAAAATTAATACATATTACAATTAAAACTATTTATAAAAACCCAACCCCATCCCATCAGACCAGGCCAGCTTGTTCGAAAAAGAAAGTTTTGAGATCGCGCCGGAAGGAGCAAAGGTCGGGGGCCATCCGGAGCTCAACCGGTAAGCTGTTCCAAAGGTCTGGCGCGCCCACAGAGAACGCTCTCCCCCTGGGGGTCACCAATCGGCATTCTTTGATCGGTGGCACCCTGAGGAGGCCCTCTCTGTGGGAGCGCACTGGACGGAGGGAAGTTGACGCCGGCCGCAGGTGTTGCCATAGGTTGAATGCAATCATACTTAAGCCAGAATATTAGAATACATTATTGTAAAATTAAGATCTTTTCCTGCTAGTTAGCCCACTAATACAAGTCTAGGTATCTCTTTCCCTGAAGGAAATTAGGAATTTTCATATCAGAATGCTCCTTACCTAATCTTCAAGGCAAGACTAATTAAAAATCTTATAATAACATAGTTCAACATGAGTTCTTTTATTTTTAGATTTTTGTTAACACAAACTATTTATTTACAAATCAATATCTTGACCCTTTCAGTTTCTTTTAATGATGTTTCTTTTTCAAGTCCATTACTGCAGAGTTTAAATAAAATTTGTGCGTACAAATGGTGTATGGTTCTGTATGGCTCTCATATAGAATACTAACCATCTCACAATATAGGAATTTCACAATGAGCAATGAAGCTGTCCATTTACAAATTAGTAGCCCTGCTGGTAGACCAAATTAATTTGCAGAACCAAACATTTTTTAAAAACATATACATCAAGGCTAAAATAAATGTCTGGATTAAAGTTATGAATAAATGAACATAAGATCCTAAGAGGTGCTATTTAGCTAACTTAACTGTTCTGCCAAGTGAACAAAGATGGTTCAGGCTAAATAGGTTTGGAAGCAACAAGCTGTTTGAATTCAAACATTTTACAGATTACTGCATTAACAAAACACAGCTGATAAATATATAAGTCTATGATAACTATAGATACCTCATTCATTCTGATTTCCACAGCTTTTAACTGATACTGTGAAAAATCATGGTCAAACTACAGATGTATACTTTTGTCTCTCTGGCTGCATTAATTCCTCCCTGTTCTCATATAACGCTCCACAATAAATTCCCCTGAGTCCACTACAACTCCTGCTTTATACTGCTGAATTATAACAACAATCTGCTCAATATTATAGCAGATGTTCTGCATTTAGACCTTTGGGATCTTTATTAGGTCCATTTCCTTTTCAACCTAAAAAAGGACATGCATTTATTCTCAGATTGGTGCGTATTTCACATTGGCCCCACTCCAAATATCTATACACATGACTGAGTAAAGAATTCACAACATGAAGTTCAGAGCCAAGGCAATTCTTATATTGTTCTTTAAAAAAAAGAAGTACTTAATTCAAAACTTACCTCAGTAACATCCATGACTTTAATAGCTGCCAACTGACCTGTCTTGACATGTCGACCCTAATTAAAAAATAGAAAGAATTAGACTTCACATTATTAATTAGAAGATTAATAAAGACATAAAATAATTTGCAGCTCATTGTTTCACAGAATATCTATTTCATTCAATATATTTATTACAAGCAAAAAAATGTAAAATTAAACATAAAAATAATTCAACATTGTCTTTTTAAGAGAATTGCCAAAATATATTCTTCAACTGGTATTGTAAGTGAAACATTTGTACAGTGTTCAGCCTTTAGTCAGTATTTTTTGGAAACCAAGGCACCCTTTGGTGTCTGCAGGTAGAGGGAGCATTCTGTCATTTTGATGCACCCTTTTTGCATGTATGTCATGATGCTCCACACACATACAGGGAGCAGAGCTGGACAAAAGCATCAAGATCTTATGGACTCCCACAAAGGTGGCTGTTAAGTGTTAATAAAAACAGTCATAGATGAACCTTTCTTCTAATCCACAATAATTAGTCCTCAGCCACATTGTTTACTATGAGCCTGAAGACAAGCATCAGAAGTGTCAATCTTTCTTAACTTCCTATTCCACAATCTTCTTCCATCCGCTAATGTTTTAGGTTCAAAAGAACACATTAAGTCCTTAGTATACAGCTCTACCACCCCCAGAAATCTCAAACTAAAGTATGAGTTTACAAAATACTTTTACAGGTAGTCCTCAATTTATGACCAGTCACTTACCAAATGTTCGAAGTTACAACAGATTCCCCAAAAGCTTTTATAACTCAGTTTCGAAGTTATGACAGCCACACACACATACACCTGCAGTCGTGTGACTGCATTTTAGACACTTGGCAACAGCTTGTCTTTATGGCTGTTTTAGTGTCTTATCATTACCTGACCACGATTTATTTCCAGTTTCTGACAAAAATATTCCATTGGAGAAAATTGATTTGCTTAGTGACCACAGTGTTCACTTAACAACTACAGAAAAAAATTGAAAAAAAATCTGTTCTGGTCATGTGATGCCTTGACTTACAACTCCAATATCTTAACTAATTCTGGGCTCAGTTACAGTTGTAAGTTGAGGACTACCTGTATGTCTTATAAATGAGGGCATCCAGAATATATTTCTTGGAAAAACAACAATGATTTCCTATTGTTTGCAATTCATAAAGTAAAATTTAATAGTCTACATTCATATTAAAATGAGACCTCAGTGAAATTTGTTTCCTTTGAATGTTAAACCACTACAGAAAAACAAAAATAATTTTTATTGAAACTAGTGATTTTATCCATTTCTTTAGATCAGTTTGAACCTCTTCGCTATTTTGAACTCTTAATAGTGACTCCAATATGCAAAAGACAAATAAGATATCTGTTTGAATATTGATAGTAAACATACGCATTCAAATTTTGATGATACAATTTCCTAGGCCAGACATGTCAAACAGAAGGCCCGGGGGCCAGATGCGGCCCGCGAAATGGTTTCATGTGGCCCGCGAAGCCATCCTGGAAACAGTGAGGGAACGGCCCCCACTGCCTTGGCCCTGGCCCAGAGACCCTCCTTCTGCCAGAGACCCTCAGATCTCTCCCACTCCTGCCCAGGCCCCCATAGGCACCCTTGATGCCAACGATGTAGAGCTGGCCACGCCCACCCAGTAGGCCATACGCACTCTAGCCACGCCCACCCAGTAGGCCACGCCCACCCTGGCCATACCCACCCGGCCCCCTGAGGGCAACTGCAATCCTGATGCGGCCCTCAATGAAATTGAGTTTGACACCCCTGTCCTGGGCAATTCTTTGAAAATATGTGATTTTGATGAAAAGCATGTATTTGGTGCCTTTCATTTCCCTGAAAAGTATTTCTACAGCCAACAGAAATAATATGAATCATGGAACACAGCATGGAAAAGCACAATTGGCTTTGTGATCTCTTTGCAGCCCACTCTAAGAAACAGGACGCTGAACTAAGGATTGTTAGTCGTCTCCAATTTAAGGACTTAAAGATACACTGCCATTATTTTCAGATTAGGAAGGTTGAGACAGGCATTTTATTTGAAAGACATAAGTTGATGCTTTTAAACATTTTAAAATGGTAATAAAGAATCAAAAGGACATTTTTGGCAATTTCCAACAAGTAAACGGGCATAGAATTACTTGTCCCTGCAATTACAGCCATAGCACTCAAGACTTAAGAAGCAAATTCTTTTTCTTTCTCTTTGCTGGAAAACCTAATAGAGAAGGCAGCCCAAGTAATCCTTGCTGACTGGGTCATTTAGTTCCCAGAGTGATTCCTATGACTTTCATTTTATTGCAGGAAGTAAAGTGACAGGAAGGCCAAGAGTGACTCATGTTCTCTTATCCTATCACCAGTGAAGGGAAAATATAATAGAATTGTTCAATTCTCAAGAAAGCATTGAACAAAGGACTCACCAAGAACAAGAGGTTTAGCTTCTTTATTTGTGTTAATCAATCTGCTCACAATTCCATTTAATTTTAAAATAATGTACACGTAGTCCTTCATTTAGAACAGTTCATTTAATGACCATTCAAAGTTGCAATGGCACTGAAAAGTGACTTATGACCATTTTCCACGTTTATGACAGTTGCAGCATTCCTATGGTCATGTGATTTACATTTGGATGCTTGACAACCACCTCACATTTATGATCACTGCAGTATCCTATGCTTACGTAATCACCACTTGCAACATTCTGACAAGCAAAGCAATGGGGAAACCACTTAACAATTGTGTTTCTAATTTAACAACTGCAGTGATTCACTTAACATATATGTCAAGAAAAGTCATAAAATGGGGCAAAATTTACTTAACAAATTTGTCACTTAGCAACATACATTTTGGGCTCAATTGAAGGCTACCTGTATTTTAAAAACTGGGTAAGTGAAGAAAAGATATGGAGTGTACTGAAAAACAGACATCTCTTCCAAGTCTTTGATCAAGATCATCCCTACCTTATCCTCCCACCCTTACGTCTGATTACAATCAGAAGACATTCCTCCTTGGGGATGGAGAAGTAAAACCCTGCAGCTTCAAAGGTCCTGAGGTTCCAGCTATAAGCCACAAAACTGCAATGAAGCAAATTTCATTCTCATTCCCTTAAGGAAAAATCTTTGTTTACTTTGCTTTCCCCAGCCCATGCAGGAAAATATTATGAAGCTGTGGGATGGGAAGTTAAGACTGTGGGAAAGGAAGTATAATACTCAAAGTATCTCAGTTCAGATAAATGCTTCATAACCTTGTGATGGAGGCTCCAAAATATTTCAGCACATCATATTGCAGAATAGCATGTATTTAAATATCTGACTACTTAAGGTGTCATACAACTTTTAAAAGAATAGTTTCTGCAATGCTTCAAACTATTAATTAAAGAAGTCCATTTGCCCTTGCCAAGCAACCAGCTGGCGCAAAAGACTTCCTATTTAAAGGTAAATATAAATCCAGATATGACTATCTTAATTTACTAAGATTCATGTGAAATTACTCCTGAAAGTCAATAAACAGTTCCTTATTTTTGGAAGAAAGATTTTTGTATCTTGTGTGCTGCTTATCTCTATTAATTGCATATGTCTTATTCCACACTGCTATAATTATAATATTTTCATCATTATAATGCCATTATGTTTTACCTCTCTTCAACTGCAATATGCCAAATCAGCAGGTCCAGTGAAGAATTATTGGAGTTGAAATCCACCAGCAAGAATATAAGGTATCCATTCCCATTGTGGGATTATGTTCTTTTAGCAGAAGGGGAACAAATCCAAGATTCAAACACAAAGGCTACTGACAACCTAACATAAATGGATCCTTAGAAAAAGACAAAATCTTGCAGACAGTGAAGTTATACTAAGGGTTTTTTAAAGTTTCAGAAGTTAACAGGTTTAGGATAATAAAATAAAATCAAGTACTACCACATAGATGCACACTGATAAGCAGATGGTAAAAAGATGTAGAACTCAAGCCAATGCAACAGAATCATACACCCAGTTTTCAGCCTACTGTTACTAAAGAGGAATGCTTTTGTGCCAAAATTAGATTTTCCATAATGCAACTTACTTAACTAGATACTAATATGTGGAATCCTAAAAGGCAAAATTTAAATTCCTACTACATCACTATCATAAAATAAGATAATAGTTTGCTTTCAGGCAAATTTTGTTAATACTTCTCCAACTAAACCCTGATGTTGTTCCCATTAAGCTTAATACAGAACAAGGACCTCCCTTTTTCACTCATCTATGCTTCTCTTAATCAGTGCTTTACAATTATCTTTATTATTGTCTTTATACTATAAACCCATGTAGGCAATAGCTTGGAGAGCTTTAAATGGGAACTTACACAGATACACAATTTACAGCAGATCCTATGAAAATCAATATTGATTACTTCTTCCACCAGTCTTTCCATATTAACTTTTCTATTTTTTTATACTATTTACTCTCAAATTTATTCCTGCTAATTCAAATCTCACCACACAATTACAGTTTCCCATTCGGTTCTAGGTATTTAGTACATTAGTTGGGTTGGTGTGATTATGAAATCTGTCCTTATGTGAAGTAGTTTCTGGTTAGAGATGTGTGTCTGTTGTGCTGATGACAGTGTAACACACCTGTACAAAAATACGATAATAAGCCTGCTTACTTCATTTTTCAACTGAAACCTACACTGAAGTATTTTTTGTTTGAAAACTAATCAGTCTGCAGAATGGGAAGAGACAAATCTTTCCATATTTTTTGGTATTCTTTTGTGATTCAAGAAAAACCATAACTCAGGAGCAAAATTCATGCTTCCTATGCAAAAAGGCTTAAGTCAGTCACCAGAAGATCCACTTACTGTAAAAGCCTTTGTCTGAAATCTGGGTCTAAATAATATAGTGAGCTAGAAGAACCAAAAGTCTTTTTGTACACAGCTGTTTCCAATATTCTGCTGTTGCATACCTAGAAAATGAATGTCATAAATACCATCTTTGCTTATACAACCAAACTTGTTTATATAAAACATTATGCATCTAAAAAGCAACACTGCAAAAACCTCCTCAAACTCATAAGCTTTCTTGTTTCTGTATACAGAATTGAAAAGGGCCTTTGTAATTTCCCTCATCAACAGACCTACAAAAACTATAATACAATGAGAAAGAATCCCCAAACCATGGCCTATTTATATTTTTATCACTGAAACTTAAGGATTGTAAATTCAATTGTAAAACAATGGGTGAGAAAAAGTAGGAAGGTCTCTCTTCCCTCCCCTCAATTCAGTCAGTTTTTGCAACATTATTATTGTTAGTATTACAGATTGATCAATGTCAAAGTTGAAAACTGCTACCCAGTGCATTAAGACACCTAATTACAAGAAATCACACTAGTTATTAATTTTTATCCAACAAAAACTGGATGGATAGATCAATTTTTCAAATCCAGAAGATGATGTACTACAGAGTCCAATGTGAATAGAATACAGACAGTATATAACTTAACATCACAGTAGTGGTGATGGTAGCACAGTGGTTAGAATGCAGTATTGCAGGCTAACTCTGCCACTGCAAAGGAATTCGGTCTTTACTGGCTCAAGGTTGAATCTACCTTCCGTCCTTCAAGGTCAGTAAAAGGAGGACCCAGGTTGTTGGAGGCAATATGCTGACTCTGTAAATTGCTTAAAGAGGGCTGTAAAGCACTATCAAGTGGTATATATGTCTAAGTGCTAGTGCTATCACAGGGAGAAAGGGAAAAAGCAGATTTCCAGTTAAAAACATCGGTTTTTAAAAATTTCACTGGAGTCTAATACTGTACATTGTACCAAGATTTTGGTAATGGTTTTCAAGGCCCTACATGGCATGGGTCCGGAGTACCTCGGGGATCACCTGCTGCCGGCGTCAACTTCCCTCCGCCCTGTGCGTTCCCACAGAGAGGGCCTCCTCAGGGTGCCACCGGTCAGAGAATGTCGTCTGGTGGCCCCCAGGGGGAGGGCCTTCTCTGTGGGTGCCCCGGACTTATGGAATCAGTTGCCAGTTGAGTTCCGGACGGTGCCTGACCTTCGCTCCTTCCAACGTGATCTGAAGACCTATTTATTTGAACAAGCCGGCCTGGCCTGATGGGGGATGTGTTAGGGTTTTTATTGCGGGTTTTTTATACTAGTATTTATTGTTTTAGCTCGGGCTTCTATTTAATTCTCTTTTAACTTTTGTACTTTGTATTTTATATGTGCCCTGTTCACCACCCTGAGTCCTTCGGAAGAAGGGCGGTATACAAATATAATAAACTTAAACTTAAACTTATTATCTTGATATCATTTAAAAGCTTCTACTTTATATGATATAAATAAATCATCCCGTTTTCTCTTAGGAGGAGTCATTAACTACCCTGATAATGAAAAACTTGATATTGTATGAATAATATAGAAGATTATAAGAATGGCTACAGAAGCACATACAATCCTATCACAAGATCAATTCTCTTTCAGTTTACTTTCACAGACTCTTCCTCTCCCCAAGATTCAACATGCCACTAAATTTAATGCATTTATTTCTTCACTTGTTCCTTGGACCATAAAATTAAAACACAAAATGTATTGATTTATCTAATTACACATCAGCAATATGATCAGCAATAAGACAGTTGTCGGGAAGATATCTTAAAAATCAAGAAAGCTTCTAGGAAATATTTTTTCCCTTGCAATCATCCTGCCTCAGGATACAATGGGGTTGCAGAGATTGCTAACTTGAATTGGCCTCCTAAACTGTGTTTTTTTCATTTCTTTTTGTTTCTGTAAAAAAAGCAAGGAGCATATATCAAAACAACATTGAGAAACTAAAGCAGTTTTGCTGTACATCTCTCTAAACTACGGTATTTCTGTACATAAATAATGCTGAATTTAAGAAACAATTACACATACAAGGAAAAATCTGATATTAATGTTAATCTTTTAGTAAATATACTATGTAATTCTATTGTATTTTGTATTTAATTATACCAGTAATAAAGATAATACTAATACTAGCTCTTGAAATGTAAAAATTGATAAATATACCCTGCTAAAATCAAGCATTTTGATAGTGTCAATATACAGGTGGTCCTCAACTTATTACTGGTCATTTAATGACTGAAGTTATGACTGCCACGAAAGTAAAACACCTTTAGCCATAATTCCTGCCTGTGATGACGTGATTACTGATGCCCCTAACAAGTATGATAAAACGGGGTATCCACACCAGGTTCTACTAACAGTCCAGTATCACCCCCTGAAGGAAAAGTTAGGTTTTGGCCTTCCAGAAACCAACAGTTGAGAGCCACACAAATCTCAGGGGAATGCTGGATCTTATAGAGTAATCACCATGACAGTTACATAGACACTTCCATGATATCCCTAGGAAAGTTTGCTTTAACTAATTGGAACAGTAAACACATCAAGATAGTATCTATGACAATGTAATATATCTCTATGTAATTAAAGGCCCATCTTTCATTATTAGAAGAGCCTCTTAGAATTCAAATAGAGTGAAGCAACAAACAAGAGTATATTGGCATATGATTGACACTACTTGTCTTAAAAACAATGCAGATCTCTGTATAAACATATTGCAGAAAAACAAATGCTACTGTTTTAATTGTATAATCAATTAAATGTATAATACATATAGTTCTTTACTGGCCTTCATAGTTTCTCTCTACATCCACAGATAATTTATATGTACACTATCCCACCACACATTCAAGTATGAAGCAGCCTATAAGAATGCCTGTATAGAAGTTTTAGTCTTAATTTCTCTTCACTGCAGAAAAATAATTTCTTTAATAAAAATGATAAACATATACGATTCTATATTTTCCCCTTTGGAATGTCATAGCACTACATATTTCACTGACGTAATTTCTCCAGGTGAGTGATGCAAAGAAAGGAGCAAGTGCACTGCAAGTCCATCATTATTATTGTCTAAACAAATGGCTCTCTGAAAGGAGAGCTAGACTGAAGGATCCTATCTTATTTTGTCTTTAATAAACCTAAAATCATGTTTCTGTTTGCAGGCTGTTCAGAAGAACACCTTTAGCAGCCTATGGAAGAGTTCTACCACAATAGAATAGTGTCTTTGTCTCCAGTGAAAATATGCAATACATGTTTAAGAGAAACTTTACTAAATATCTTGCTGCTGTTGTTAGACAAGAGTTGTCATTGCTAAAAGTGATTTAGCAGCAGCATTCAAATGAGATGGTGTCACCATGTACATAATGGGGGGAAAATCATTTTTTTATGATCAGTGACTGATCCTTCTGAATGCAAAGGCAATGAAAGGCAGGCATTTACTCATTTGCAAGGAACAATCAGCAAGAGCAAACAGCTGTGGGTTTGGGATGATAACAGCCAACAGGAATAAATCAGATCTCATGTCACAAGACTTCAGCTTTTAAAAAACCTTGTTATAACATTTCTTCAACAGCTTTTTAAATTGGTAAACACAATTTGACTGCAATTTTGGCACAAGAAGATTTGGAAAGATGGTCTAGAATTCATTTGATTATCAGGGGAAAGATAATTTTAATTAAAATGTATTTCATTCCAATGCATTCCAAATGTATTTCATTCCAAAGTTCATTTATATTTTGAAACAAGTTTACCATATGAAATTAAGGAGACTCTAACCATTTTTTTTGCCAAAGTGATCTTTCAAGACTGCAGTCCCTTAATTTGGAACTTATCAGGAAAGCAATAGCAAAACAACAGCTCTTTGACTTATATTCCCTTCCATAGTGCTTTATGGCAGAGTTCCCCAACCTTTTCGGGTTGGTGGCCTGTGGGAGGAGAGAAAGAGAATATTTTTTTGGGAGGGGCAAGTGCATGCTTGTGCAAATGGGGTCCTGACCACCCGGGATGCATGTCCGCACACCAGCCAGCCATTCACATGGCCCAGCTGCGAAGAGGCTACGGACCGGTAGTGGGCCTAGGGGACCCCTGCTTTACAGCACTCTCTAAGTGGATTACAGAGTCAGCATACTGCCCCCAACAATCTGGATCCTCAATTTACCGACCTCGGAAGGATGGAAGGCTGAGTCAACCTTGAGCCAATCAGGATCGAACTCCTGGCAATGGGCAGAGCTACAGTCTGCAAGACAATCTTGCTTTTTTATGTATAATTTTATGTATAATTTTTAATAATGACACATATTTATTTTTAACTGCTTGTTTTCCTCTACCCTGAGTCATATTTGTGAGCTTAGTGGCTATATAAATTTACAGTATAAATGAAAATAAATAAGATGGACAGGCTTACCTGTATTATTTTAGGATTTTGTAAACCTATATATATATATATAAGAAATATAATTTTATAATATGTGAATCCAATTATTATATTACGTGATCAGGCTTTTTAAGAATAGCTAGAGAAAAGGGGTTTTTTTTAAAAAAAAAAACTTTTGCATTTCTTAATGTTATGCCAATGAAATAGCCTAACCATTTCCTAGCACTTTTAGGTAGAATTTCAAACAGGGTTTGAGTCGTAACTGATTGCTTTTAGTTAGTTTATTCAGTTTAAACATTTGTTCCTTGGATTAATTGATGCTGATCAATTATTGCATTTGAAGTTTTCTTGTGCTTTTTAGTACTTGTCCTGCATGGTTGTAGAGTCTGCTTATCTTTTGCACTGTGCTTCTTACAACGAGGCCTATGAATGCAGGATGCAACAAGGGGCTTGTTGTTCAGCTTCTATAGAAGAGCTTAACACTGTTTGGGGGCTAAGAGAGAATGACTAGCTGAAGGTCAGTCAGCAGCTTCCTGGTTGCTTCCACTCTTAGTTCAGCAGCTTAACACTACGGAGCCACTGGCTCTCTTTTGCATCCGAAGTTCAATAAAAGTTCCATACTTGTTAAATTTTGGAAACATTAAACTAAGGCTCTTAAGCAAATAATTAATTTTTACAACAAATTGAAGTGTGAAATTGATATAAATATATTATGTGATATTTTGAACCAAAATTTGAATAGCATGATTTTTGAAACTTACTTATAACACACTGTAGTTGCTTTTCTTTTTTTTAATTTTAAAATGCAGTAAAATAATTGTTTTGTTTGTAAATTGGTTACCTTACAAAATATTCAGTTAAAAACTGGTTTAAAGCACCTTGTTGGTAATATGGATTAATACTAACGTTAGTATCATTTGCTCTGAAATTCATGGGACTGTAAATATATCTTTAGTAATCACTGCTTCTTTGTTTCCAAATTAGGCTATATTTCCGATATTTAAAAAGTATATATTACAAAAAAACTAAATTATATATAATTTGAACCACAAATATGAACCACTGATAAACATTTATATTTGTATGCTGTTTGACAGAATAGAAATAAGATAACTTTTGACTGTTTATGATTTGTATTTATTATGCAAATTTCCATAGATTCTATTCTTTATTTAACTTTGACTTACATTATGTGTTATTTGTATTATTATATATTAACTCAGACTATGTGATTTACTATTTACTATTTGGAAGCCCTGGAAGACCATTAAGACCTGAGCTTTTCCCCAGCCATTCAGGCAAGGATGTTAAGGAAGTCTTACATATATGGGGTGGGAGTGATACATATATTCTGAAAAACAAATTTTCTTTTCACATGTTTATGGTGGTGTAACTATAACTATCTGCGATTTTATTTTCAAAGGTTAAAAATACCCGAATCTTAATATTTACAATAAAATCCCATAATTTTTAACCATGGGTCAAACAGGTTTTAACTGAAGAAAACTAATTCAAAACACTGGCATTGCACAACACAGGCTCACTGTTCAGTGTATAACTTGTATCAGAGATATTATGCCTTAAAACTAATTATTGGTATGAGAGAAGACAATTGCAACTCTTTGTTGTGGTTCATCTTTGTTCAGAGAAGAGAATGCAAGATCACATATGCCTCCAATTTGCTTTTTAACAGCTCTTAAATTCCACAGATAAAAGGATCTTTAACTGTTCAACCGACTGAATATCCAACTGCAAATCCTCCACTTCAGTAGGAAAACATGGAAATTGCACAATTAAAAACATATGTAAATTTTGGTAAAATCTCATATGTGTGAGCTTTTGCAAAAAAGTGTACAACTTTTGCTTAAAGTAGTAATGAACAAATAACTTTTGTACATAAAAGTGATCGATTCAGATACTGAATTGTCTTCACAAAAGAGAGGAAGACCGT
Organism: Vipera ursinii; assembly: GCF_947247035.1. Classification (NCBI taxonomy): domain Eukaryota; kingdom Metazoa; phylum Chordata; class Lepidosauria; order Squamata; family Viperidae; genus Vipera; species Vipera ursinii. Next base: position 86,319,492 of record NC_139514.1, on the reverse strand, counting down.
AGGCAAGGTTCACAAGTTTATTTGGTTCAGCTCCGGGCAGCTGACTGTCAACACAAACCCGGCTTTTATAGGAAAACTGTTAAACGTTTCAACCAATCAACAACAATATTTCTCCCGCCGCTAGGGCGGCAGCCAATTATCGTGCGGCCATCTGACAGCTCGGCGGCTGCTAAGGAATTCCCCTCAGCTGAGCCATTCGCTCAGCTGGAGGACCAGATTGGGGACTGCCGTGCGGGCATCTCCGGCGGCTGTCAGATCTGGCGCATGTGCGCTTGTTACCGGCAGTCCTTTTGACAGCTGTCATCTGCCGGCGGGACTGTGCGCCTGCGTCATTTCTTCCGGCAGCCTTTTGACAGCTGTCAACTGTCAACGGCTGCCAGGTCGGGGTTTCCCTCGGATGTTTGGAGGCTTTGCGGGTTTTAGTATGTATCACCCCTTTCCCCCCCCGAAACGGGAATCTTATTTATAACACCATTTGAACTTTTAAAACAAATGTTATTAACGGGGTGTTTGTTTGTCGGCGTGTTTCCGGTCCACTCAAAGTCCGCGAGGTAGGCGAGGGGTCTTCTGATTCTGCTGGAGCGGCGGAGGCAGGGACCGTCTCCTTCTGGTTGTGTCGCCGGCGGAGTAGTTTGCAGGGGGATATCGGTTGGGGTTTGTAAGTCCTGGGGGGGTGATGGTTCGCTGGGCGTGGTTCTGCTGAATGGCGCGGGCTCCTCGGGGGTTGGTAGCTGGGGGGTGTTTGGTGGTGACCTGGGTCGGAGCTGGTCTGCGTGTCTGCGCTGTACTGTTCCCGTCCCTGTGTCCACTGTATAGGATAAGGGCCCTGTTTGATCTCGGATTACTCCCTGGACCCATTTGTCCCTTCCCCCGTAGTCCCTGGCCCAGACATTTTGTCCCAGGGAGAATGTTTTTGGGTGGGCGTTGGATGTTATTCCGGCTGCTGGTCTGTCTGGATGGAGCCTGTCTAACCTGGTCACCAGGCGGCGGCCCCAACGCAGTTCAGCAGGGCTTTTTCCGGTGGAGGAGCAGGGCGTAGCATGGTGGGCCAAGAGAAATTGTGCCAGTTGTTTTTTGGGTGACAGGTAGCTGAAGGAATGCGTGCGCCAAGTCGAGTTTGGCGAATATTGAGCCAGAGCCTATTTCTGACAGCACGTCCCTAACTGCGGGTACTGGGTATGCGTGGGGATTTAATGCGCGGTTCAGGGTGGCTTTATAATCCGCGCATATCCTCACATCCCCATTTGGCTTGACTGGGGTTACAATAGGTGTTTCCCAGGTTCCCCCATCTGTTGGTTCTAGGACCCCCAGGGCAACTAGACGATCTAATTCGGCTTCGATTTTTTGTTTTAGTGCGAAGGGGACCTTTCTTGCTTTAATGCGGATGGGACCGACCTCTGGTTTGAGTTTGAGGTTGATGGGGGGACCAGTATATTTACCAAGTGTCCCGTCGAAAACATCTGCGAACGTTTGGCAAACATTTTCTAGAGTTTGAGATTGAATGCGGTTGGTGCCCTCCAGGCGAATGCCCAGAGCCTCGAACCAGTCTAGGCCGATGAGGCTGGTTCTGGGTGCCTATGTGATCTGGACAGTAAGGTGCCCTAGGAATTTTTTAAATTCCACTCTCAGTTGTGCCTGTCCCTTTAATTGAATAGTGGCCCCCTGGAAATCTGCGAGTAGTATTTTGGATGGCTGAAGGGAAATGCGGCGTCTGCTTTTAGAGCCGATTTTTTTTGAGAGTGTCCCAGGACATTATCGAGACGGAGGACCCAGAGTCGACCTCCATCTCGCAGGGGACCCCTTGGATCTTAACCCAGATTTTGATTTTGGGTTGTAAATGGTGAATGGTCGAAATTTTTTGTTTAGCGAGGATGGATAACACTGAGGGCTGGGAGGTTTCCTTGGCAGGGAGGGGGATTTCAGTCCTACCTGCCGGAATTTCCTCAAGCTCGTGGAGGGTTTCCCGGTTATGGCTGCGGCACGCTGAGCGAATGTGCCCAGTCTTTCCGCATCCATGACATTTGGCATTTCTAAAACGACAGGTGGCTCTGGCGTGAGCTCCGCCACAGCTGGCACATTTCGGTTTGGACCCGGTGGTGGTGGGTCGTTGGCCTGGACCGGCTGGTTTGGATGGCCTACGGGTTCTTCCATGGTCGGCGCTCATTTTGTTGAAGCGAGACATAATGTCATCGATACCAGTGCTGGCCTCCGGGGGCTCGCTGTCAGGCTCCCAGGCGTGGTGGACTGACCCGGCGGGGCTGCCCCTAAACACAGGGGAGCCCTCACGGTGGCTGTCTTCGTAGGCCATGATTTCTAATGTGAGTTCAGCAAGGTCCATTGTGGGCTTGGCTACCAATTTCCGCTGGAGCCGTTCGTTAGAGAGACCGGCGATAACCTGGTCTCTGATACGGTCTTCCAGGTCGGGGAATTGGCATCTGCGGGCGGCGTGACGTACCCCCGTGATGAAAGCTGTGGATGCTTCGCCCAGTTGCTGGCGGCGGCAAGCGAAGTGGAGGCGCCAATACAATTCGGACCGTCAGGGCATGAAGTGCTTGCTGAGGCGGTCGGTCAGCTCAGCGTATGGAATGGTAGCGACGGGGTCCAGGCTGCAGAGCCCTACAGCGATGTCGTAAACGGCAGGGCCACTGAGGCACAGCAGGGCTGCGGCTTTGTGGCGGTCCTCCGTTATCGTGTTGATGACGAGGTAGCCCTCAACTTGCCCCCAGTGCGACTCCCATCCCTCGGGATGACGGACATCGAACTCTCTGATGTGACCTAAGTTTGCCATGGTCTGGGTCCTCGGTACTGTCCAAGCTGCAGAAGGGTTCCTTTGCCCTCAAAAGTGACTTCAGCAGTGACTTAATCAGCGAGAGGGATCGGAACTCCTTCACGTGGTGACTTCGCTCAGTAGGCAGCTCCGTAGTACCGGGATCCCACCTTCGTCGCCAGGTGAATTGTCTTCACAAAAGACGAGAGGAAGACCGTAGGCAAGGTTCACAACTTTATTTGGTTCAGCTCCGGGCAGCTGACTGTCAACACAAACCCGGCTTTTATAGGAAAACTGTTAAACATTTCAACCAATCAACAACAGTATTTCTCCCGCCGCTAGGGCGGCAGCCAATTATCGTGCGGCCGTCTGACAGCTCGGCGGCTGCTAGAGAATTCCCCTCAGCTGAGCCATTCGCTCAGCTGGAGGACCAGATTGGGGACTGCCGTGCGGGCAGCTCCGGCGGCTGTCAGATCTGGCGCATGCGCGCTTGTTACCGGCAGTCCTTTTGACAGCTGTCATTTGCCGGCGGGACTGTGCGCCTGCGTCGTTTCTTCCGGCAGCCTTTTGACAGCTGTCAACTGTCAACGGCTACCGGGTCGGGGTTTCCCTCGGATGTTTGGAGGCTTTGCGGGTTTTAGTATGTATCAGATACTATCACAAAATATATATTAATTAAGATGACTTAATCTAGGCATGTCAAACTTGCGGCCCACGGGCTGCATTTGGCCCACACAGACCACGCCCACTCCGGCACTGCAACAGCAAAAAACTCCCATACATCACCATATGGCTTGCACTGTGATCAGGTTTTACACCCCTGACTTAATCCTTTTAAGAATGTTTTTATTTGGTCAGTATAAAAGCAATAGTTTTGAATCATTATTCCATATAAACATTTAACATCTAAATATCAAGATATATATTTTAAAATTAGTAGAGATTGATATGTCAGAAACTTATTAAATACTTAATCTAATTTTACCAACAGACATCTATGGGGGCTGCTACCCACTTCTTGCTTTGTATTTACTTTTTATTATATGTCTCTGTCTGTATGCAATTTGAAAATAATATAGAACAAATAACTTACTAAAACTATTGCACAATGCACATCCATAACACCAAGATCATATTGGATTATAGTTATATAATATATATTATATATATTGTAGTTATATATAACAATGTTATAGTTATAATATAGATTATAGTTATATATAATTCTTGTTGGCAGTGTGCAATAAATATTTTTTTAAAATCCAACCTATGCACAAAGTGACTATAGCACCTTTAATTTACAGTGTAACCCAACAATCCTATAAACTTTCTAAGGTCATAAAACCAGTGCTTTTTTTGTAAAAGAAAAAGGTGTCGGAACTTACACATGTCATACAACCCGCCTTGCCTACCCTACAAGGTTCCATCCAAAAAAGGTGCCGGAACTCCTTTCTGAACGTTCTATGAGAAAAAAAGCCCTGCATAAAACAATAAGTATTTAAAAATCCCACAAAGTGAGCTGTCACTTAACTGTCAGAAACAAAAGTCATCTGTGCCTCTATTAACAGTTGATCCTCAAAACAGATCCTCAAAATAGAATAGTATTTCTTCTCTTTTTCCTCTACAATAAAAATTCTTTAAGATTTCTTATGCTTACATTGTTTTCCCTATGATCAGTTGCAATAGAATGCTCTGTTAAAGCTATGTGATCTTACAGCTAAGAATTGGCTACGGTCACTTTGAAGTAGAAAGTAGCATGAACATTAACTAGAGAAAAGAAACAGCCTTACCCCAAAATCATTTCCTCAGCTACAAATCAAATGTGCTTTTCAGCTAAATGTCTCTTAAACCATTACAGCCAGAAAATAGAACAGTCTGTAAATAAACCAAACTTTCTTCTTTTAATTAATAACAAAAATTGCTTGTATGAGCCAGGCAATAACACTAAATGATGTCATAAGCTACCTGACACAAGTATCAGTGAGTTCTAATGTTATTTTTACATTAAAAATATATAACAACTTCTTCCAGTTTAAGTGCAGTAATTGCAAATAGTGCTCTATCACTTGAATTGTTCCATTTTCAATAGCTGACCTTTAAAAAAGTTAACTTCCTTTCAGCTATTCACTAGGTAACAGCTTCAGCAAGCCAAACCTGCATTATCCTTGTACTTTAAGAAGCCAAACACAGACCCATGGCAAGCTTACTAGATAAGAAGTTTTTTAAAGGATATCAATGTTCTAGCATACATCATTGGCACAAGACACTGCACTTAATTTCTGCCACATTTTCTTAATTTCTTCTAATTTCTGAGATGAGGTGATGTTACCATCTTCAACAAACATTTTCCTCAGTAACATTAAAAATAAAACTGCCTGGAAGCTATTGCTTCTGCCTCAGGCCAAAGAACAATTTCCAAATGATACAATAATCTACAGATTGCTCAAGCCATGAACTAATCCGTACTAGAGGGGGGAAATTGTTCCTCGATCTTTATCTCACTCCAAGCATTAACATATATTATATTGAGTTGATAAATCATATTAATACATCAATATCATCAATAGCTCCTAAAATATCTCTCATAAGTAAGAATAATTGCAATGAACCTATTTAATTCATGCCTGGAAATGACAAGTGTCTTCACTAATGAAAAAAGACATTGCTTACGCTAATAATATACAGTTGTTCCAATCTGAAGTTAAACAATAATTATAAAGAAACAATGAAATTTACAAAAATTGCTTACAATTCACAAAATAAAGAAAATATTAAGACTTTTCTGCCTGAAATAGGAATAAAAAATATGCATTGATGGCTCTAAACCAGGGGTGTCAAACTGCCAGCCCACAGGCCAGATGCATCACACGGAAGCCACGCCCACCCCATTCCTGGCAATGGCAAAACCATCCTGATACGTTGAGCAATGTCACGTGACGTTTGACATGTCTGCTCTAAACTCTGTGCTTTGTACTTAAAAGTTTTTCAAACACAGGAGACTGAACAAGATCAAATGTATGCTTAAGTGAGCTAAGGAAACAATCCTGTTATACTAAACTGGTGATTTATAATCTTTGGGATATAGGACTCTGCAGGAAGTAGGAAAATTTTGGATTAAACATCTGTTTCTTACAGGAGGAACAGTATATGTTATTGATCTTAGGATGACTCTTCAAAGTGAGCACTATCTTCTAGATCATCATAGGAATAGCTGAAAAAGGTAAGTTATACAGTCATCCACCCACACAATACTTAAGCCACAAGTATCTATTGCAACATTCATGTTCCAGACAACACAATATCAATTTAAAAACAAAAACAAAATTAACACAAGCCTGTTTTGATTTTAATTACATATGCAGAAAATATTTTAAAATATTCAATAAGCATATATGCTTAACTAGATTTAGTCATATAACAATTTTTATGTACATTGTGTGTTTGTGTATTTTTGTGTGTGTGTGTATTTGTTTTTAACTATGTATTCTATATTTTAGCTTTTAAAATTGTTTGTATTCTACCATTTCATTCTGATCTATGAACATAATAAAGATTTGATTTGATTTGAAGACAACTTTATGATTTCTCTGCATCCAAGGACTGTTGTTTGAATACAGGTAGTCCTCAACTTATGACCACAACTGAGTCGAAAATTTATGTTGCTAAGCCAGACATTTGTTAAGTGGGTTTTGCCCTATTTTACGACCTATCTTGCCATAGTTGTTAAATTATTAACGCAGTTGTTAAGTGAATCTGGTTTCTCCATTGACTTTGATTGTCAGGTCAAAAGATATCACACAATCCTGGGACACTGCAACTGTCATAAATATGAGTCAATTGCCAATTATCTATATTTTGATCATGTGACCATGGAGATGCTGCAATGTTCGTACATGTAAAAAAGGGTCATATATCACTTTTTTCATGAAGTTTTAACTCTGAATGGTCACTAAATCAACAGTTTTAAGTTGAATACTACCTGTATACAGATGAAAATGTAACCAGAAAAGTTACTATGATTGCACAAATATATGAAAATTGAAGAAGCAATCTGAAGACTTTCTTTAATAAACTGTCCCAATGTTTAAGCAAGAAGGAATTGTTGAGGCCTTTGGTCTTATATAGGTTTATATTATTTAAATTATTACATTTTTTCCATATTTTTATTCCTGTTATGGCTTCTCATATTATCCAGACCAGGAAGTTTTAGGTCATCTGTATTCAGAAATTACCACAGTTCCAGGCAATTGGAAAGACAAATACAAAAGATACATGTGACACAAAACCCAAACAGAATACCAAAATAACAGAATTGGAAGGGACCTTGGATGTCTTCTAGTCCAGGGGTCCCCGATCTATGGATAGTCACCAATCCTTGGCTTGCCAGAAACTGGCCCCATCTGCAGGATATAGGCAGCATACGAAACCACACCCCCTCTGGTCCGCAAAAAACCCTCTCTCCATGGAACTGGACTTTGGTGCCCAAAAGGTTGGGGGTCGCTGTTCTAGTCCCAACCCCTCGCTCAAGCAGGAAACACAGGTCCCTCTTATAAGCCATCCTGGGGAAATGTGATTCTTGCATTGTTAACTCTTTTTTGCTATCAGAAAATAGGATCATACCATTTTATAGGATAGGGTCTATACAATAATGTTCTTGAACTGTACCACCTGACCTTACTCTTTTAAAAGCAAAATCTGCTTCAAATCAAGGTCAAGTCCTGATGACTTTCTGGGCAGGGTTTCAATGATGGTTTGTCAATGCCTGTTTTGAGATGTTACTTCAACTTTTCCTTCTAACAACAGCCATTAAAATCCTACAGGTCTCCTTGTGTAAGGAAGCCCAGCTTTCCTCCCACTCTCCAAGAAGATTGCTTTTTTAGAATATGAGAATTACAGCAGCAAGTAGATCTAGTTTTGGTGGTAGTATCTTTTTATGAGTTAAGAACATAACATTAGGTCTGTTAAAAGCTTAACTGAGACCTTCAGTAGAAAACAGCCCTGCAATGACATACACACACATAACAGATGTTTGGGCACAAAAATATTTTTTTCTTTGTTTTGCTTTTTTTATAATATTGGTAACAGGAAAAAAGCAAAATACAATGTTTAAAAGTTCATGAACCCTTTGGAATTTCCAACATTTCTGCCCCCGACCTTCGCTCATTTCGCCAGGACCTGAAAACTTGGCTCTTCGAGCTGTCTGGCCCAGGCTGAGGGGTTTTAATTTTTATTGGGTTTTAGTTTTAAATTTCAGGGACTTGAATTAATTAATTGTTTTAACTGATTTTAATTTTTGTATGTTATGCTTTTAATTTTCCCTGTAAACCGCCCTGAGTCCTACGGGAATAGGGCGGTATATAAATATAAATTTAAATAAATAAATAAATAAATAAATAAATAAATAAATAAATAAATAAATAAATAAATAAATAAATAATAAATGAAATGAAATGAAATGAAATTCTGTTCTCCATATATCCTAAAACTAGATAATGAGATCCATTTAAACAAATGAATCAGAAACACTGCATTCCAGCATAAGAATCTTTTTCCATCTGTGAAACACAATAGTGGCAGTATTATGGTTTGGGCCTGCTTTGATGCCTCTGGACCAGGATTATTATTATTATTAATTTTATTTGTATACCGCCCTTCTCCCGAAGGACTCAGGGCGGTGAACAGGGCAATACATGTTAAAAAGACAGAATACAAAAATTAAAAATGACTTGGCATTATTGATGTAAATATAAATTCTGAATCATTGCAGCAAAATCTGCATGACGTGCCAGGATATCTGTCCGTGAACTGAAGCTCAAGAGAAGATGGGTCATTTAGCAAGACAATGGCCTAAAACATACCACTTATAAACCAAAGAATAGTTATAGCAGAAGAAAGTTAACATTTGGAATGGCCAAATCAAAGTCCTGATCTTAATCCTATAGAAATATTGTGGAAGAACCTGAAGCAGATAGTTCATGCAAGAAAGCCCCCCTCCCCAAACCTCTGAACTGAAGCTTTTCTGTAAGGAGAAATAGAGTAAAATTTCCTCCAAGAATGTGCAGGACTAATCAACAATTATTGGGAACATTTGGGGCAGGGAGGGGGTGGGGAGAGGGCACACCTATTACTAAAAGCAAAGGTTTACATACTTTTTCAACACAGAAATATATAGCTTTGGATCATTTTTGTTAAATCAATGAACAAGTATAATATTTTTTTATTTGTTTAATTGGGTTTTCAAAAGAGTTCACTAACTTTTAAGCACCATTGTTAAATGTCAGGTATGCACATTCAGATAAACATGTAATGTATTTGTTTTGACTGTGTATTAACAGAGATTTATTGCAGTGCCTGAGCACACATGTACATAAACTGTTTTACAATTTTATTTTCCACCTACTTCTATGTATAGAAATAATGCTTTTAAACCATTTGTCACTGGAGATGAAGTTAATTGGTCTCTATGGTTTATTCCCTGTCCTTAGTTTGTGCTTCAGAGGATTTATAAAGAATAAACTGTTCACACAGAAAACTATTTTGTGGGAAGATTTGGGAGAAGAAATGTTAATTGCTTGCTCTACTTTGGACAGCAGCAAAGGCTATAATGAAAAGCTTGAGTTTCGGTTTTTCTCTTCTTTACAGTATTTGCATTTTGAATTAAGACACTTTACAGCAATTTATCCCCCTACCCATTACATTCAGAATGGTGGGCTGCTTTAGTATATAACTAACTATGCTGTACTCTTTTCTCGAATAATTCTGGTTCCCTGACGTCTTTGGGAGGATATTTTAGTAGTCACCTACCAAATAAATTGACAATCCTTATTGTTCAGTGTTTATTCAAAACTCATACTGATTCCTTCGGAATAAGTTTCAGAAAAGCATGTTGCATATTTTTAGATTGGTAATACATGATCTCTTCTTATTTGAATATAATCTAAACTCATCAAAGTAATGTAAGAACTTTGGATTCCTTATTATAAGAATTAGTTTTGAATTATAAGTTGAAGAACATAAATTTCTATAAAATAAATCTAGCTTTAATGGGTAATAACCTTTGCATATTTTTTCCATGGCACGGGCCGGTCCCTCGCTGTTTCCAGATGGCCTTGTGGAGCTAAGACTGAATGTATTTCAGCATAGATGACCACCACAAAATTGTACATTGGCTCCTGGCCAGCCTGGGCCGGGGCCAAGACAGTGGGGGCCGTTCCCTTACTGTTTCCAGGATGGCTTCGCAGGCCACATGAAACCACTTCGCGGGCCGCATCCAGCCCCCGGGCCTTGTGTTTGACATGTCTGTTCTAAAATGAACCACAAAATGTATATTGGTTTCATTATCTAATTCAATCTCTTCCTTTCAGTAACTATTATTACACCATAAATTCAATTTCAGAGCTAATAGCACAGTGGGTGGACTACTATTGCTGTGATGGTGAACCTATGGCACGTGTGCCATAAGTGGCATGCAGAGCCCTCTCTGTGGGAAGGTCTGAGGAAAGTCCTACCTTAGTCCTGCCCTGCTGCCCTTTCACCATCCCCTTGCCCCCTCCTCCTGGCCTATGCTGGGGGGTCTCCCTATTGCTAAGGAAGCTTTGGATACAAAGCCAGGTCTCACATGGAGAGGGAATGGGCCTCCCTCTTGATTTTGCCCTCATACCCATCATGAGCAACCTGGCTAAGGAGAGCAAGCATAGCAGCAGCAGCCTTGAGGAGAAGGTAAATGCAGCTGGGCACCCCCTTGGGGAAGTGGGGCTGGGCTTAGTGCCATGGGTGCTTGAGGGCTGGGCTAGGCATTTTACCTCCGCGCCACTGTCCAGTCCCCCCTCCCCATGGCCTGAAAGGAACAGTGAGGCTCTTCCAATGGACCATGCCTTGGCACTTCCCTGGTCCCATCTCCTTCCCACCAGAGACCCTCAGATCTGTCCCACTCCTGCCCAGGCCCCCCATAGGCACCCTTGACACAAATGATGTAGAGCTGGCCTTGCCCACCCAGTAGGCCATATGCACTCCAGCCATGCCCACCCAGTAGGCCACGCCCACCCTGGCTACACCCAGCCGGCCCCCTGAGGACAACCGCAATGCTGATGTGGCCCTCAATGAAACTGAGTTTGACACCCCTGTTTTAGAAGATGAGACTATGTTCTTGCAATCTTCCCAGATCTGGTGCACTCTCCATATATTAGATTACTCTATTATCAAATCTCTATTATAGTCCTGCATGGCAATCATGACTGAAATAAAATGAGAGGTGCAGCACATCTGTTTAGAGTAGGGGTGTCAAACTGCCAGCTTGCGGGCCGGACACGTCATCCAGAAGCCGCATCCATCCCATGCCCATGGCAAAACTGTCCCAATATGTTACGCGATGTCATGTGATGTCGCGTGTTTGACATGTCTGGTTTAGAGGCATACAGTTGTAATCAACTGGAAGAATCCAACTCAAATGTTTTTATTATAATTTAAATTCTGCACTTTAGAGCAATGTTCTCTTGCCCTTTGGCTAAAAAACTAGAAATCACAGGTGCTGATGTCAGGCATATGTAGACTGCATAGTAGATAACTTGGTTTTAGTCATGTTTAATTCAATACATTCAATGCTTAAATATTTGTTAACTTTTTACAATCATTTGTACATGTTGAGACATGTATGAAATTCCTTTTACAACAATTCATGCATGTTGAAACAACAGCATAAAAGTTGGGTAAAATATTAATTCCTTATTTAAATACCTGTATTTAAAAGTTGTATTTAAAAGCTGAATTAATTATGATGGAATTAACATCTAGCATTGATAAATTCAAGCATAAGTTTAAAAAACATATCCAACTTACTTGGGTCAGTAAAAGCTTGGCACAGTTCAGGCAAAGGCAATTTGTGTTATTTCGGCCAAGCAATTACCAAAATATAACAGAAGTATGCTTTATGTACATTTTTTGTTCCTAGCTTATGCAGTTATGGCATAAGGTTATGCAATAATTTAAAGAATTTTATATACAAAAAAAGCATGCACAATAGTTGTTTATTCTATAAAATGTGTTGCCATCACGGGAAATTTACAACTCATTGCTACAGTATAAACTGAGGTTTATACTGAGTTAGTTTATTTGCAGATGTTAACTATAAAATAAGCAATTTTAGATTTTATAAAAATGATATATCTGTGTTACAATATTTTAAGAAATCTTACACTATTGATTATCAGTGGTACAGATGTCCTCTTTGCAACTGGATTTTTGGTTATAGTAACATGTTTAATGAATGCAAAAGGAGATAAGAGGTAACAAATGGTTCAAAACTATGGGTCACAGTTCTATTCATCACAGGCTTTCTTTGATATCTGAACATATCTTACAGCTGAATATTTGAATAATATCAATAATAGAATTTCTCTTCCCAAACTCTGAGTAATTTTAACTAAATATTACTGTTCAGGTTAAATTCAATATTATTACAAAGATTATGCCTTTCTTGGTTCACTTCAAACAAGACAAAATGCTGACTTAGATGGAAAAACAAACTATATATCTTTTTACAGATTAATTAATCAACACAACAGTTGAACAAAGTAAGCGTCTCAGCAAACATTTAACTCAGCAGTCTTAAGCTTATTGTTGCTTATAGCAAAGAAGTTGCTAAGTTGAAAAGTTTAGACTCCTGAATTCTCAAGTGTTGAATATCTATTCATCTGGACAACCATATCAAAATTAAAACTGTATCAAAGGAGTGAGTGAATCGATAGTGGATTTGCCTGCTATTTTAAGATTTTAACATTAATATTTATTTTAATGTTCTGTGCTTTATGGTGGTTTTTATTATTATGGTACTTTTAATACACATTAATCAGGTTTATAGTGTTTCTGAAAAATGTCCTTCTAGAGCTTTGTTTGGGTCTAGGTGATGGGCCATGCAGAAATTTCACACCCTCATTTATCACATAGTATTGTGAATTCAATATAAATAAAAGCATTAAGCAAAAACAGCAAGAATTCTAAAGTAACTGATAAATTAACTTTTTTGAAACATGTTTTTCTCTTCGGGTTGAATAGCATCCCATATATTGCATGAATGTCTTGTTAAATTTTAAACACCAAGATATCAGAATTATTACCAGTGTTTTGCTAAAACATTTTATTTAAAATATTTAAATGGCCACCTATCTTCAGGTACCCTGGACAGCTCACAATTTTTAATCCTCACATTCTATTTGCATACAGTTATTAGCTTGGTACCATTTACCCTTACTGGTCAGTCTCTCTATCCATATGTTTCTTATAATGAAGCTGGTAAATGTTAATCTCTTGAGATGGAGTAATGTTTTATCAATATTTCAATGAGATCAATATACATCTCTGCCCAGGCTAACCCTGTGATGCCAGTGAGGTTCTTTTCTAGTGTCTAGTGCCGTGGTGGCGAACCTATGGCACACATGCCACAGGTGGCATGCAGAGCCCTCTCTGTGGGCACACGTGCCGTCACCCCAGTCCTAGGCTTCAGCTGGGTTTTATAAAACCTTTTCAGTCTAGGCTTCTGCCACTGTGTGCAAAAAAAAAAAAGTTTGTTCAATCTCAACTTCTCGCGGGGAAAAAAAAGATCTCGCAAAGTTGGAATTGATTGATTGAACTTTTTAGTCCCACCCAGTTTGCTCTTACCACTGCAGCCATGCCCACTCAATGGGCCATGCCCACTCAATGGGCCATGCCCACTCAATGGGCCATGCCCACCCAATGGGCCATGCCCACTCAATTGGCCACACCCACCCAGCACACGCCCATACATAAATGTTTTGGGTTGCAATTTGGGGCACTTGGTCTCTAAAAGGTTCGCCATCACTGGTCTAGAGGCTGTGAGGGTCTGCACGGGGAAGAACATGTTCTTAAATTCCACCTGGCAAAACCAAAGGTTATGGGTTTTGAGACTCTCTATCCAGACACTTTCTACACCTTTGGCTTTGAGTGAGATTATTCTTCCTCAGACAAAACTGATGAGCAATTTGGGGATTCTCTTAAACTCAAAATAAGTAACAGCCATAATTAGAAGAGTTTTCAGACATTTACCACTCAGGAGAATTATGTCTGCTTCTGGGTTAGGAAACCCTATCCAAAGTGACTCATGCTTCAGTCACTTCCCAATTGTATTACTGTAATGCTCTCTATATAGTGCTGCTCTTGAAAGAGCATTCAGGAGCTACAACTGTCCAGAATACAGGAGTTTTGTGCAGTGGTGGGATTCAGCAGGTTCGCACCAGTTCGGCAGAACCAGTAGCTAATTTTTTGTTGCCCAGGCCCAGAATGGACTTCTGGAAGCGGCATCCACACAGAGAACTGGTTGTTCACATATCTGAATCCCACCACTGAGTTTGTGGCATCTAGTGATAGACTCATGTACCCAAGGTAACAAAAGCTCTGTTGGCTTCCTGTAGATTTCTGGATTCAATTCAAGGTTCTGGTTATTATTTATAAAGCCCTACATCACAAATGTCAGATTATTAGTGAGACTGCATTTCTCCAATTGTCCCACCAAACCCAAGCAGAGCTGGCAGTGTGGCTCTTCTATTAAGGAGTACCATCTTATGGGCTACAGGACTTGTGCCTTCTCTGTCCTACAGTTCCTGCCCTAGAAATCAAGTTAGCACTGATCTTATTAACCTTTTATAAGGCATTGGAGAACTGGCTGTTTTCTCAGGGCTTTGGGCTGGGCAGTTAAATGTGCCCTGTTGGTTGGTTGATTGTTTGCTTTGGTCTTTGTACTAAAAGTAGGAGTATTTTAATCCTCACACATGTTATATGTTTGTTCTGTAGGTTTATTTTGTATTGCGTTTTTGTTTTTAAATCTTCTGTTCACTGCCTGGTATCACTGTGAGATAGGTGGCTGCATAAGTTGTATGTATAAATGAGTACATAGATAAATCAATCTCTTTTGGTGTTAACAAATCTAAAAGTATTACAGTCTCTTCTGAAGAGAAAGTTAACAGATTGTTCAATATATACTTTTATATGACGTATAATTGGTAACCAAAAGGGAAATCTAGTACTATAATTTACATGGATGCTTTCCAGATCCATCTAAAACAATATTCCTTAACAACCTATGAATCTTACCAATAGAACTGTCAAGGTTATCACAATGAACTTCACTAGTACTCTTCCTCTGAACATAAAACTGGTGGAAGACTAGCTTGAAAAATTTAAAGTTTTGAGTAACAAAACTGAATGCAAGGAAATGCTTGAGCAGGTCAAAATTATAAAGTAACCAGCAGCAGAAATAACTGTAACAAAACAAAGATACAATGAACATTGTTACAATATGGCTTAATATTTTTATTTATTGCACCAGCAACAAAATACATAGTCCCTGCACATTCCCTTCCTTTGTTCTGTCCATTTCTTCAATACCTAAAGCTAACAACTATATAGTTAGTTTTGGATTTATGATCGCTTGCTTAGTGTCTGTAATTTCAGGGGCTACTTACAACATGGATTCAAAGTTCTAATGGTCAGACTCCTTCACATGGTCACATGACTGCATGTACAGCCATTTGTAGAATCCCAAAGTCATGTGACTATGTTTGATGATAGTTTTGCTGAAAACTACTGAGGAGTTCACTTAACAATCATGGTGCTCACTTCATAACTGTAGCAAAGAAAATTGACATAAAATCAGGTCAGTTACATGACCGACCTACAGTTGCAAGAAAAAGTATGTGAACCCTTTGGGATTACGTGGAGTTTTGCATGAATTGGCCATAAAATGCACTCTAAACATCATGTAAGTCACAACAATAGAAAAACACAGTCTGCTTAAAATAATACTACACAAACATTAGCTGTTGTCATGTTTGAATTGAATATAAGATGGAAACATTCACAGTGCAGGGTGGAAAAAGTATGTGAACCTTTGGACTTAATAACTGGTTGACCCTCCTTTGGCAGCAATAACCTCAACCAAACGTTTCCTGTATTTGCAGATCAGACCTGCACAACGATCTGGAGTAATTTTGGACCACTCCTCTTCACAAAACTGTTTCAGAGTAGCAATATTTTTGGGATATTTCTGGTGTGAATCTCTCTCTTAAGGTCATGCCACAGCATTTCAATCAGGTTGAGGTCAGGACTCTGACTGGGCCACTCCAGGAGGTGTATTCTGTTCTGTTGAAGCCATTGTTTTGTTGAATTACTTGTATGCTTTGGGTCATTGTCCTGTTGCATCACCCATCCTCTGAGGAGCTTCAGTTGGCGGACAGATGGTCATACGTTTTCCTGCAAAATGTCCTGATAAACTATGGAATTCATTTTCCCATCAATGACAACAATCCGTCCAGGCCGAGGCAGCAAAGCAGCCCCAAACCATGATGCTCCCTCCACCATGTTTTACAGTGGGGATGAGGTTTTGATGTTGGTGTGCTGTGCCTTTTTTTTCTCCACACATAGTGTTGTGTGTTTTTCCCAAACAACTCAATTTTGGTTTCATCTGTCCACAGTATATTTTGTCAGTAGTGCTGTGGAACATCCAGGTGCTCTTTTGCAAACTTCAAACATGCTGCAATATTTTTTTTGGACAGCAATGGCTTCCTCCGTGGTGTCCTCCCATGTACTCCATTCTTGTTTAATGTTTTCCTTATTGTAGATGTGTCAACAAAAATGTTAGCATGTGCCAGAGATTTCTGTAGGTCTTTAGCTGACACTCTAGGATTTTTCTTTACCTCATTAAGCATTATGCGCTGTGCTCTTGCAGTCATTTTTACAGGACGACCACGCCTAGGGAGAGTAGCAACAGTGCTAAACTTTCTCCATTTGTAGACAGTCTGTCTTACTGTGGACACATAAACATCAAGGCTTTTGGAGATACTTTTGTAACCCTTTCCAGCTTCACGCAAGTCAACAATTCTTGATCGTAGGTCTTCTGAGAGCTCTTTTCTGCGAGGCATGGTTCACATCAGACAGTGCTTCTTGAGACCACTAAACCCAAAACAGGTGTGTGTTTTTAAAGGGCAGGACAAGTGTCAGCAACACATCCAATATCATCACACTGGTTGGAGTCAAGGTTGGCTCACTCCTGGCTCCAATTAGCTCTTGGAGAAGTCATTAGCCTAGGGGTTCACATACTTTTTCCACCCTGCACTGTGAATGTTTCCATCTTATGTTCAATTAAAACATGACAACAGCTAATGTTTGTGTAGTATTATTTTAAACAGACTGTGTTTTTCTATTGTTGTGACTTACATGACATTTAGAGCACATTTTATGGCCAATTCATGCAAAACTCCACGTAATCCCAAAGGGTTCACATACTTTTTCTTGCAACTGTACATTACAACTGTCATTACATTACAATTGTGATGAGCAGAGTTCATTACAGTTGTAACTCAGCAATTACCTGTACCCCAATGTATATTTACTTAAAAGAAAATAATAATAAAAAGGGAACATTCCATGTTCAAATAGAGAGGGCTGCGAAAATGTCCATTCCTTAACACTTAAAAAAATATTTTTAGTATTGTATATTAAGAGTACTGAAGCAGAACAAGCGTAAAAAAGTATTCATTACATCTTATAACCTATTTAATTTTTGATGTAAATTTCCTCTTATGACTCTATATTTTGTTAATGCATTGGTCTGAAAACAAGCCTGAACAAGATTTGTACTTTTTGTACGTCACTTCATTTCACTCCTACTCTCATTAAATGCTACAATCACTCTAAGTGGATATCCTAAAAACAACATTCTTCTTCTTTTCCAGGATTCAGTTAATTTAACTGTGAAAGAACATCTTGTGTTAATCATTGCCCATACTTGTAATTCTTCTATGCTTTAGTTTTCTTAGGTACTACCTTCTTCAACTATTTGCCTGAAATTGCAAAATATATTTCAGAAGTAATATATTTAGAATCCAATGACAACTACCATAATCTTTTTAAAAAGGTATTGATGACATGTAAAAAAAATTGTGAGATTTGTAATTTCTGAATGTGGATATGAGATCACATTATAAATTCTTATTGCAGGCATTAAATGGCCAGACCAAGATGATAAGGCAACTGCAAACATAGAGCTCCACTAGTTTCTTCTATTTTATGGATAGTTTTTGGAAGTTACATGTTGAATTATAGTAAATCTATCTTACTCAGTATTTATATAGATTTTCACACCCCATTTATTCTGTAGGCTGCATCCCTGAGGCCTGATCTACAAAGAGAATTGTGGGGAATCAAAGACCCTGCATGAAATATGATAACCAGAACTTGATTATGATAATATCAGATGAATTTTCTTTCTGTAAAAGAGGAGGAGGAGGAAAAAAACATTTTAGGAGAAGGGAAATTTTATAATTTTCCTTAACCCAAATATCTCTGACCAACTGGAAATGACTAGATAGATATGAACATTTAAACAAGAAAAAAAAACTAGAGTGCATCTTAATTTTGAGGGCAAATTTGTATGGAATGTTACCAGGCAGAGTTTAAAAGGTGTGTTCAAGATTTCCTTCTAAGGAAGAAGAAAATATTTAATGTTTGGATTTCAACATCATGCTGCTCTGTAGAAGCCTCACACAGTCTCTGTGATAGTAACGATGTATGAAGTCCTCTCTTATAATGTTTAGAAATCACTCTCTATTCTCTAAGAGTAGTTTCACCTCTTTCCTAGGGAAGAAAAATTTTCAGGCACATCTACAGTCATTATTCAGGCTGTACAAGGACACTACATTTATATATTAACTAATAGCTGAAATAGCTGTCTTTTGGTAACTCTAAAAATGAACTGTAGCATATGAAAGTCCATCATCTCCAGAAATAACAATAAATTCTTGTAAATCTCCAGAAATAACCATAACGACATACAAGAAAACAGCTATGAATTTAATTCACATGTCAAGGGGGCTTCAAAATCAGAAAATAAAATGTTTAATGATTATTTATGAAAAATCTATCAGCAACAATGTCACAATTTTGCTTAAATAGTAATATATAATGTATAAGTAGCCAATGAAATAAATGCGTTATGTCATGCTAAACTTTTTAACCTTGTCGCTCATGTTGTGGGGCAGTTCCTATGATATCATAGTGACTTTTTTTATTAGCCTTTTATTTCATTGGGTGGGATAATTCTTCCACACTGTAGCACACCAGCTCTGAATTTCTTAATTTGAAAAGTTTCCTTCTGATCACTGATGCAGATTATATACTATAAAACTCAAATAATGATATTCCCATCAAAATGTTTTCCAGATTCACAAATGCAGACACCATTTTCATTATCTCCACATAAGACAAATTATTAATATGAATACAACCAAAAAGATTTTTGTGTCTATGGTTGCATTCACCTCCCCAGCTTGCATTCTGCTATCTATTTTGCAATTACAATAACTGTAATAACTGCAATTACAATAACTGTATTCAAAGCTCTTCTGAATGCTTATTCAATAATTCCTTTCACATGTATAGCAGAATCAATAATTACTATATTTCTTATGCTTGTTACTTAGGTACAGGATAAAAATGTTTTTATGCTATCTCTAGCTCTATATCTATCCGTCTTTATTCATTGCCAGCTGAACAGCAGTCATGTTAACTATAAGAACCATTCCAAAATATATGTATTAAATGACAGAATACTTTCCCAAATACTTTGCATATTTTCCAATTCTTCAGAAAACCTTTATCATGCACAATGATAAAACAAAACAGAAAAGGAATAAAAAGTGGAAGACATGTAAACTCATTATCATTTTGAATCATTTTTCCAAATGTTTAGTTATTTCAGTTTAGTAACTGCTGATTAACTGGTCCAAACTATAGAATAGGCTTGCTAATTTTTTAATATGTCTAAGGTAAAGAAATATTTAACTCGTCTATAAAAACCTAGCTTGTCAACTACTTCTCAACTATTTAATATTACTCAGTAAAGGGAAGTAGCCATAAATAATATTGTAATATGAACAAGTTATCCATCTGTTTAAAAATATTTGAGTAGAATCAAAATAGCTTTTTTTTTTACCAACACATGTATCAGTCTGGAAACAAAGCTTATTTTTACAATATTAATTCTTCCCCGCAAAATTAGGGTTATTTTCATTCACCTGTTAAAATATTCTTAAGACCATTTTTATGGAGGTAATAATTCCTAGCTATCAATAGATTCTGAACAATAAATAAAATCTAATTTTTTACTTACATCCTTCAGATTCAGATTTTTCTGTATAATATTTTACTCACTCTAATTGCCATATCTACTATAAATCTGTATTACTGCTAATGTAGGTAAACATTTTTGATAATCAAAATAACCTCCAAATGTCTGTATATAATATCTCTCAAAATTGTATCTGCAATCTTATGAGTGAAACTATCCCTATCACTTGCTTTATTTCTTGAAACAAAGATTTTAAATTTCAGAATATTTTATAATTTTAAGATGTACATTTCAGATTATTTTAGTATTTTGAGCCATTTCCAGGAAAATACCACGTTATTCCTGGGATTGTTTGTTTGTATTTGGTTAGACCCATCTAGACACAGAGCTACTTTGTGGAATTCTATCACTGGCAGCTAATTTTATGAGTTATAATTACTGAGCAATCACCCTTAAAGTAGTTTAGACCACACAGTATAAACTATCACTAGGAGCTGAAAAATGATTGTAAGAATAGCTCTCTGTACAGGCTTTATAGAAGATACATGGACAAAAATCTATATTTAGAGTCTCATATGCAATGGAACAACAACCATACAGAATCACGTGGGGGGGGGAATCTTCAGTACCTTCAAGCTATTTTGATTTGTCTTTTGAAAAATGAATGAAAGAAAAATTGTATTCATTTTCCTACATTGATTGTGGCATATCCCTATTGTTATTATTTTTTCTAAAGCAAGGGTCTAATAATTTCTTCTATTTAGATACCCAAAGCAACACAAAACATTCCTATTGAGCAAGGACCAAAGCAAGACCAAAGATATGGGCTGAGATAAAGATAAAAGATCAATTTATTCTCTCTCTCTCTCTCTCTCTCTCTCTCTCTCTCTCTCTCTCTCTCTCTCTCTCTCTCTCTGTGTGTGTGTGTGTGTGTGTGTGTGTGTGTGTGTGTCTGTGTCTGTGTGTATTTAAAATACATAAAAAAGCTATCTTGTAGTTATAACCATTGTGCAAGTGTTTGTCAGGCATAAATAACCAGGAACATTTCTTCAGTTCAAAGCATTGCTTTTATTATTGCTACCACTAATACAAGAATCTAGCTAACTAATAGTCAAAGTTAAATTGGGACTAGGCAACTGTCAACAGAATTCACGGGTGGCTGGACTTAGATCTCTTTACGGCAACGCAATGACTCCAAACTGATGATACATTTAACCCCACCTTCTCAGCTTGCTCTTCTCCTACAGTGTTACAAGCAAGAAACAGAAACATATATTCAATTCCCATATTCAAACACATCTAGGCATATTACACAGCTCAAACTATTATATAGTATATAACATTCTGATAAAGAACATGGAAAATGTTAATTTCCCAACAAGTGAAGCAATAATACATCATAGCCAATTTCAGTAACTAGAATCTGTAACAGTTGGCAGAAATGAAATAAACTATTCTGTAAGAGATGCTCAATAGAACACAATATTCTACTTCCAGAAGTGGTCAGACCACTGACCCTTGGTGACCTCAAAAAAACGTATACTGATAGCTTTCCCACTTTCTGTACATCTGATATCTCCAAAGATTTAACTACAAATACATTTTATGCTGTAATACATTCATTCATTTTGTCTATTAACTGTTAGACACTTCTAATAGATTTAAATAGTAAATTTAAATTATGTCAATAAGACATTGTAACAGTAATATTTAAAATATATATGAGACTGGCACATAATCACTGGGTAGCTCAGAACTGAAATATTAATTGGTGATTCTGAGTTTCAGACCAAATCTTGGACCAGTATTAGCAGTAGTACTTTGCAAAGCATTTGAAGGGCACTTTTACAAAGCCTGATGGGCATGATCAAAGCTCCCCTTCTCCAAGCATTAAAACAAAAATCTTGGCACTGCTGCTTCAAAGATTTAACTAGATATGCTCTGCAAGAATATATATCTAAACTGCTTCACTTCACCAGCAGTGCAAATAGATGATGATGATGATGATGATGATGATGATAATAATAATAATAATAATAATAATAATAATAATAATAATAATAATAATAATAATAATAATAATAATAACAGTAACAATAGAACAACAACAATAAATTTGGAAGGGACCTTGGAGGTCATCTAGTCAAACCCCCTACTCAGGCACGAAACCCTCTACCATTTCAGACAAATGGCTGTCCAGTCTCTTCTTAAAAACTTCCAGTGTTGGAAATTCACAGCTTTTGGAAGGAGGTTGTTCCACTGATTAATTGTTCTAACTGTCAGGAAATTTCTCCTTAGATATGCTGTTTATTCACACATGCACACACAATGGCTTAAAGAGCAAACACTATGAACTGGCTGAATTAGTACAGCAATCCCAAAATAGATGTGATGCTGAAAATGTGGGTCTTGCCTACCAGCATTCCAGTTGCTGCCTTCAGTACTAATCTGCAGCTTCTGAAGGTAGAATCATCAAGAGTATATTGCATTACTTTTAAGTGTGGTGATAGTGATGGTGATGAGTCACTGAGCAGGTCTTTGGTATTATTTATATGTTCCTGGTATTTTTGTGTCCTCTAGTTTAAAATGACTCCAAATGGTATTAATCAGAAATAGAGGTTAAAATCATCAAAACATGAAAATTAAAATATTTCTTTCTTTCACTGCTTGATACCAGCCAGAGTCTAAGTGGCTTACAGCCATAATTTCATTTGCTTCCAGATATGTTTATAACCTTTGGAGAGATGTTATTCCAGAGGAATGGAGTTGCTACCAAAAATGCCCACTGTCAAACCCTTCCTGCTGTATTCCCTGGAAAGAGGGAAATCCCCCCCCTCCAGAAGATAGTCCCTCTCTGGGTATGATGGGCAGAAGAAATCATTAAAATATTCAAGTTCCAAACCCCAAATAGCATTCAGAACTTTGAATTACATTCAGAAACTATTAGCAAACGATGCAGTTTGTGTAACGTGGTAAAACCACTAAACCTGCATGCTGCTGCATTCTGAACTAACTGAAGTTTCCAAATAGTCTTTAAGCTATTCTTTTCCCCATTCAGCTTCCATGCATACCACACCATTTCTTAGTTAGTGTTCTCGTTCGGTCATTCAGTTGCTTCCAATTCTAGATACACAGATTTCATCAGGATTGTCCATTAACAACTCTTACTTCTGTCATCAGTGACAGCACCTAAATATCTTGTCTTGTACCAGTTTTTTTTTATTTGTTGTGGGTTTACTAAGCCAGGGCTTTTCAACCTTTTCACAGATTGTACAACTTTTAGGGCATGACAATATTTGAGTACCACCAGTGCTTAGAAGGTGTCAAAAACTTGATGACTAAAAAAGAAGGGGGGGTGATTTTGGGTTTTACTGATTAGATTCATTTGCTGTTATAGAAATGGCTAGTTTATAATATTATGGAAAAGTAAAAAGTTGAGGATCAGAGGAAGTCTGTTCTTTTTCCCTTCTAGCCCTCATTTCCCCCCCCTTTTCCTTCCTGCAGTGTCCTACTATTTGCTTTTGTATTTTTGAATTTTATTCTATAATCTAATAAACTATTACAAACTGTAGGAAAAAAAGGAAAAAAGTACCAGTTTTAATTTCTTTGGTGGCTGTTCCTTTGCTGAATCACTTTCCCTTTGCACTGACAAACGTATGATGAATTTATCCATGTTTATTAATATGCACCACTACCAGCTAGCTCAGGGGTCTTCGAACTTGACACTTTTAAGACATGTGTACTTCAGCTCCCAGAATTCCTCAGCCCTCATGGCTGGTTGAAGAATTCTGGGAGTTCAAGTCCACAGGTCTTAAAGTTGCTACGTTTGTAGACTCCTGAGCTAGCTGATCGGCCCTTCTTCCTCTCTCCCTTCTGAGCATTTCCAGAGTGTAGTAAGAATGCACCCCCCAATTCCTTTGCACAGGAATCAAGTGCAAAGCAAGAAACACAAACTCTGTTTTTTTTCCTGTTTAAGCTGCCTTAGGCATGTCATGTGTCCCAATGTTGCAATCATTCAGTGAAAGGCTACACAACTGCGAAAAGCTTTAGCTTTAAATTAAGCCTGTTTACCTTCAAAGAAAACTTTCTAAAAGCCATAGGTGGCTTAGTGGGTTAGGACGCTGAGCTTGTCGATCAGAAGGTCAGCAGTTTGTTGGGTCGAAACCCGAGTGCCGCGTAGCAGAATGAGCGCTTGTTACTCGTCCCAGCTTCTGCCAACCTAGCAGTTCGAAAGCACGTAAAAATGCAAGTAGAAAAATAGGGACCACTACGGTGGGAAGGTAACAGCATTCCGTGCGCCTTTGGCATCTAGTCATGCCAGCCACATGACCACAGATACATTCTCGGACAAGCACTGGCTCTTCGGCTTTGAAACGGAGATGAACACCGGCCCCTAGAGTTGGAAACAACTAGCACGCATGTGCGGGGGAACCTTTACCTTTACCTTTTAAAGGGATTAAACCTTTCCCTGTTGTCATTTTTTCCCCTTTTCCACCCAAACCACCTCCTTTTATAGCCTCTCCTCTCCCCCCCTTTTCTTCAGTTCACCTCCATCTCCGAGCTGCTTCCAGAAGCGCCAAACAGCTGGAGCCAATCAACTGAGCCCTGCTGGCTCCTGCCAGCCCAGTCAGTCATGCAGCTGCAGCTGCCTCTCCCTCAGTCTTGACTTGCTTAGGGTCATTCCCCTCCCCTGCTACACTTAGCTAGCAGTTGTGTACCACCTGTCACGTGGCAAAGTACCACAGGTGGTACGCGTACCACCGGTTGAAAAGCCCTGTACCAAGCAATGCCTCTTGCAGAAGTTGTCTTAAAACAGAGGATGAGATTGAGAGAGAGTGAAGCAGTGCTCTTCTGAAGGCTGCTGGCACCTCCATTTCCCCAAAAAAGTCATTCATCTGCATATCCCTTTTAGTTTCACAAAAGAAAGAAGCTAGGCATAAATCCAGCCCAGAGATAGCATAAAGGACCACTTTCTCAGGCTTCAGAAGATCAAAAGACTAACAATATAAGCCAATGATGGCAAACCTTTTAGAGACCGACTGCCCAAACTGCAACCCAAAACCCACATATGTATCGTTGGGTGCCGGGTGGGCGGGTTCCGTTGGGTGGGTGGTGTGGCCAATTGGGTGGGTGTGGCCCATTGTGTGGGCATGGCTGCGGTGGTAACGGCAGACTGTGTGGGACTAAAAAGTTCAATCAATCAATTCCAACTTTGCAAGATCTTTTTTTTTCCCGCTTGAAGTTGAAATTGATTGATTGATTGAACCTTTCTTTTTTGCACACGGCGGCAGAAGCCTGAATCAAAAAGGTTTTATAAAACCCAGCTGAAGGCCTAAGACTGGGGCGACGGCACGCGTGCCCACAGAGAGGTTTGCCACAGGTTTGCCACTAAGGATATAAGCTATCATTACTAGCATGTCCCTCACCCTGGGTAAATATGAGCAGGTTTTTCTCCAAATAATCTCACAAACCTATCCCAGATGCCTAGAGGTTTTTTGTTTCTTTTCAAGTAGTTCTGCTACAGCAATGTAGAATTATATGTAAGTTTTTAAAATAAAGCCAAAGTGTCGAAAACCTAACTAGTTAAGCTTTGATTCTACAATGTCCATATAATTATTATACGTTACTTTATTCTGTTGAACACAAAAAACATGTCCTATTCCAAAAGTTTATTTCCATATCATTTGATAGAATAAAGCTTTTCAACTGCTCTATATTTTCAGTCATATAATACATTTACAGACCATAGTGGAAACATTTTTCAGAAGGCGTTAAAACAAAGTAGGCAGGTTCAGAAATACCTGTGCAATAGCATGCATTTATAAATCCAGCACCAGATCTAAACAATGATTTCAAAAGTGTAGCTGAATCCATTTTAATTTTATTTATTCAGTTTTTCTTGTGCTGTTGTTTTTAAATGAAACAGATCATAGTGAAATATATTTTAAGGGGGGTGAAGTCTCTACCTATTTATATAATACTTTGCTTTCCCAGTAGAACATTAACATCTTCAAAACAGATGAATTGATTTATGATGCTTTCCCAATCCTCTTGTTCAGATGTATTGGAGAACAACTCTCAGAATTTCCTGACAACATTTCCTGGTAACATTACCATCTAATACATCTTGGAGACACCAGGATGAGAAATGCTTACAAAACACATTTTACAAGGACTAAATAAAACACTCGTGCCAACATTTTTGAGAAAAATACTATTGTTCTGATGTTTATTATGAAGCTTCCCTTCAGCAGAAATTTACTGTTGGTGGTTACACAGACCCAGCCATATTGTTTTCTTCACAATGTAGTGAAAGGATTTTTTAAGTGGTTTTTTTTACTAATATTGACAAAATTTATTTGATCATTAATACTAATCATATTTTTAAAACTGACTTTCAGAAAATGATTTTCTATATGGCACTCTGTCTAAGACAGAAGTCCCCAAACTATGGGCCGTGGCTGCTTGGCCACCGGGCCGCGTGAGTGGTTGGCCAGTGTGCGTGTGCATGTGTGCATGCACACCTCCCTTGCGCCAGCACTAGCCAAGCTGCAAACTGCACACCAGTGCTAACTGAGCAGTGACCATCGCATCAGCACTAGCTGAGCCGTGCACCAGTGCTAGCAGCCCCATTTGCGGAGTGCACAGGCTCGCGGCCCCGTTCATGCACACAGCCCCATTAGCTTGTGTGTGCAAGTGCGCATGTAAGTGCTTACCCCTCCCTTTCTCACTGGGCTGACAACCCAGAAAGGTTGGGGAACCCTGGTTTGTGCTTAAATTGTAAGCCGCCCTGAGTCTTCGGAGAAGGGCGGGATATAAATGGGATTAAAATAATATATATATATATATATAAAAGTACTTCTTGTCACTGTTGAAAATGTGAAAAACATGCACGGACATTTTATCTTGCATGCTGGACTTGTGAAAAAGTGAAAAGATGCAGGACAGAAATACATATGGTGACACAGATGCAAGAACTTTTTTATTAGGACTTATGGACACTCACCTAGAAAAGGCTCATGGACAATTTGAGTTTATATATGGTAACTACAGAGAGGCTATTATATGCACAAAGATGGGAAGTCTACAAAGAATCAACAATGATGGCTGAGTTTCCAGAAATTCTTTGGCTTGCTTGCTTAAGGAGGGAACTACAATCTGTTTTAGAAAAGATTAGAAAATGTTTATAGACTTTTTGCTAAATATTGATAAAATGAATTGTAGCTTTCAATATTTTATTCATTTAAAAGGTTTGGTTTATGGGAAGAAGGAAACTAGGGCATGCAAATATGGGGAGAGGGGTGGAAATGGAAACTGCCATGTTTGTAACTGCTGTAAAGAAGATTGGAAGTCACTTTTTTAGACATCTTATTTTTTTAAAAGCTGTGGTGGTGCAGTGGTTGGAATTCAGTACTGCAGGCTAATTCATCGCTCATTCCACAAATTCGATTCTGAGCGGCTCAAGGTTGACTCAGCCTTCCATCCTTTTGAAGTTGGTAAAATGAGGACCCAGACTGTTGGGGGCAATATGCTGACTCTGTAAACTGCTTACAGAGGGGCTGTAAAGCACTGCTAAGTCTAAGTGCTAATGCTATTATTCATTATTTGTTATTCCTTACTTTTTTACCCTTTTGTAAAGACTTTTTCCTGTTTCTTCCTGTTTCTGTTTTAAATCTTTGTAAAATATTCTCTTTTAAAAGTTATTTATCTCCTCCTTTGGATCCCACTGCCCCAGCTATTTTCAGTCTCAAGCATATTATAAACACAGCCATGCTTTCAGCAATAGTTTGAAATTACAATGGCATTGTACATGTCTGCAATTGGTCCAGAGTGCTGGCTATCCCATATGATCATCTGGGGACTTGGCAATCAATTTACATTTATGAACAGTTGCAGTAACCCACAATCATATAACACCATTTGCAATCTTCCCTGCCAGCTTTCCCAGAAAGTAAATGGTGAAGCCAGCAGGAAAAGTCGGAGGTTGCTGGGCTAAGTCTCCCCCATCCATATACCCTTCCACACTTGAGCCATGCTAGCTACTCACTCATACACACAATAATGTGTATCCCTCTAACCCTTGTCGCACCTCACTCACATCCTTATGCACGCTTTCCAATCCACCACCTCCTCCTGACCCTCCCGTGCATCACTTTCTCAACTGTACCATGCCTCTAGTGAACCCCTCTCAGGGTTAAGCACACCCCCCAACCTGCACCTCTTGCACACCCTTCTCAACTCATAATATGCCTCTTATACACCCTTCTAACCCACACCATGCCTCTCGTGCATCCCCTTGTGCATCCCTCCCACATGCCTCTTATGCACCATCATGCACCCTTCCTCACACCCTTGCAAATGCTCTTTGAGCCTGCACTACAACCCTGCACACCCCCTTATTCCCTCCCCCACCCAAGAGTAGCTACCTACCTGCCAACCAGCCTGGGATTTGCAATCTCCCGCCAGTTTTCCCACTGACTTTGGTTGTGACAAGCTGGCAAAAAGATGCCTCACCTAACAACAATAGGATCTAATTAATGATGGCAACAGAGACTGCATTGCTAAGTAATGTGGTTACACTTCATGACTCCATCATTTAGCAATGGAAATCTGGTTCCAATTGTCATAAATCAAGGGCTACCTGTAGACATTTGAGAGAAAGAGAAAGATTCTAATGTGCTTTAGAAATTTAGCACGAGATATTATCAAATGTTTTAAGTACTTTGGTAACATTTCTTTCTTTTATATAAAGATTTAAAATAATACACAATAATGAGAAAAAGATTACTAATGGTTTATTATTATGCATCTAGTAAGCATGTACCACTCCAAGAAAATTGTGTTTTAACCAGTTATTTAAAACTTTCCATTTTCTATAATTATGTTTCTTAAGCCATCTCTTTCTCAAATCGATCTTCAGTAGCTGGAAGCAGCTGGAAATCAGAGAGAGAGCAAGTGATCTAATACAGTAACACTGTATTTATATCCTGGAGAGTCTGAAATGAAAGTATAGTTAAATTTACTTCAAATTAGCATAAAATGAATTGGCAGGAAACCACACAGAAGTATTGGAAACTGTTTAAAAAACAGGACTATAGAAAGGAACAAACCCAACTTTATACAGTGAAGTTCAGGAACAATAGCTGCTAAGCTCACTGACCAGCATTTTTTGGTGTTGTGACGTAACAATTTTCATGCATCACCACCTGAGTCACCTCAAAGATTTATTGCCAATCGCTGTACCTGGCTTCTCCCTGCTTTCGTACAGTAATGCATATAAAAATGAACTCAAGAAACATCTTTTCAATGAGTCAAATACTTACTGAATTATCTTACTCTACTGGCTGTCAACAGCACTGGTTCCCTGTTCCACCCTACTACCACTATCTTCCTATAGATGCCAGTGATTAAACTGAAGCTCTACCACTAAAGCTACCACTTTACCCTATTATATTACCAGGTGCTCAGTCTCCATAGATACTTCTGAATTCCAAAAGGGGCCTTCAAAGAGCCCAATCTTCAGTTTTACAGTAAAATGTAACTTGTGGATTTATAGAAGTTAGTACACCATAGTAATCCATCTTGCTGTTTTACAAAATAAGCTTCTGCCCAAATTTAAAATGGATAGTTTAAAGTCACATTATTTTGGGATGTGATAGACTATATTCAATTTAATAACAATAGAACTGTATAAGACAAATCAAGAGGTATTATTTCTAAGAAGTACACTGTTCTTATTTCTGTTTTAGAAATAGTTTTAGCAATAGTTTTGGAATATTGTTAACCCTTACCAAGAATTAGTTCAATTTATTAATAAATATTAATAGCAATTCAGTAAAAAAGAGAAACCTTTTTTCAAAATTTTAAGTAATGCACATCTACTAAACAAGAAATTCTGGATCTAAAACAAAGTCATTCCTATTGTAAAATTTAGAGACAGCATTTACCATTTATCTTGACTGTCAATATTTGAAATAACTGAAGCTCTGCCTTACACACAAAACATGAATTAGCAAAAGCAAAAAGGCATATATTCAACAAAATAAGACCTTGATTATCTCAAAAGACCATTTACTTAAATAAATACATACATAAAAGACAGATTGCTTTTAGCTGCAGCTCAGCAATAACTATGTGAAAAATCCATTCTACTTGTTATTCTTCACAGGTGTTTTCCTAGATCAGCAGTTCTCAAACATTTTGGTCTCAGGAGCCCTTTAATTCTTAAAAATGATTGAGGACCCTAAACAGTTTTGGTTTATATCAAAGAGTCATGAGTTGTATTTATCAATATTTACTTTATTAGAATTTAAAATTTATAAAATGTAAAATTAAAAGATCCCCAGAATGTCCCAAACTATACTTTGAAAACTACTAACAGAAATTAGACAGCAGACAAACCCCAACTGGCCAGTACTACAAAGGAAAAAAAAAATATTGCCACTCTCTTTACCTGGCTTCTCCCTGGCTTAGAATAATAATGTCATTTTTTTGTGAGATGAACAGTTATATAAATTTGGCAAATAAATATCAGAACTAAGGCATTTTATTTCACAACTTCAGATCAGTTATACCTTTATAAGATCACATTCTGAAAAAAATATTTAAAAATCAAAGTAAGAAGAGTAATTAACCATTTATATGAAAAGCAAACATGTTCTGTCACATTTATACAAACTCACTTAGATAAATCTCATTTCCCTAATTCGTAAGGATCAACCCATAGAGCTGTACCTGATGACTCCTAAAAAGTAATGTTAACTTTGCTACATGTAGTCCTATCAAAGAACAGATTCTTCAGTATTAGAAATAAAATGTGATCCATTCAGGCTTCAAAATTATCTAATTATGCTCTACATAACTCTACAAAATCTGTTTTCAGAAAATCATAGCTTAAGGGACATTATCTTCTGAAGAAAATGCAATATTAATATCCTCCAGTATCTACCATGTTTCTCTGAAAATAAAACCAGGTCTTGTATTTTTGTTGGACCAAAAGATCCATTAGGTCTTATTTTCAGAGGATGTCTTGTTTTGTGGCTGCCCGCCTGCTCCCTCCCACCATCTGCTTGCCCACAGCTGCAACGGCTTACAGGGCTTCCCAGGGCAGACACTTTTTGTCTGGAGAAATGACAGAGACTGGCACTTTGAAATGGGGCGAATCACTCCATTTCAAAGCACCCCATTTGCAAGCAGACAAAGCTTCCAGTCTCCGTCATTTCTCTGTCCAGGCGAAAAGTGTTTGGGCGCCTATGGAGCACTTGGAAATGAAGCAATCTGCTCTGTTCCCAAGTGCCCCATAGGCGCCCAAACACTTTTCACCCAGAGGAAGACTTGGAAGCTTTGTCTGCTTGCAAATGGGGCACTTTGAAACAGCACCCCATTTGCAAGCAGACAAAGCTTCCATTCTCTGTCATTTCTCCGTCCAGGTGAAAAGTGTTTGGGAAATGATGGAGACTGGAGCGATTCACTGTTTCAAAGCACCCCATTTGCAAGCAGATAAAGCTTCCAGTATCCCTCTGGGCAAAAAGTACATGGCAGAGCCAGAAGTGGGTGGGGGAAGCAGGCGATCTGGATGTGCTGTGCGGCCACTTGGCTCATGGGATGCTAGCACAGCAGCACCAGCAGCAGGCAGAGGCACGGGGATGGGGTGGGGAGAGGAGACAGGTGATACCTATCTCTTTATCCATTCACCTTACACATAGGCACATATAATTTTTCAATTCTCAAAACTTAGAATTTATTTAACCCTCTAATTAAGTCCTACAACAAAATGTATAAGTCAAATTTTAGTATCTGCCGTGCAAATTATCACCTGGATGGTATATTCTTCCTGAATTTTGTACAATGCTAAAATGCCCTTTTTCCCAAGACCTTTTCAATATCTTTCTTGCTCCCCATTGTATATATATTACTCCTTGCAAATTATTCCAGATTTAGCCTGCCCTAAGGCAAATGAAAAAACTCTGTACAGGTGACTATCTTTCACTTGGTTAACCAATAAATACAAACCAGATTGCTACACTCATATGGCTGTTTTCCACTGTCTCCAGCTTTATATACCCACTCATTTCCTATTCAAAGAAGGTGAAGCAATTCTAAATATGAAGCATAACATGAAGGCATACAACTCTGGAAGACAAGTTATATATTCTACTATAGTATATAAGAGAGCCAGGTTGATGTAATAAAAGCATATTAAGGCTAAAAGAGGTTTTCCAAACTGAAACAAAGAATAGCAAGATTCATACTTGGTCTTTTAAGAAAAAGTCTGATGGCTGCTTAGTCATCATCCATCTTTAGACGTCCATCTCTTTCTTAATGTGGCTAGATGTGGACAAAAGAATAAATCCTGAACTCTATGGAAGTTAAGAATAAACTAAGGACATTTCAGACACATGGACAACCGGGCAGGACAACCTGCCCAAGCAGGAGATTGAATTAGAAGATCTCCAAGATCCCTTATAACTCAGTTATTTTATGCTGTTGTTGAATGCATGAATGTAGAGTTAATGTGTAGGATCAATGGGGAAAAAACACAAAAAACTCTAGAAAGGCCACTAATCTAAATAATAAAGGAGAATATTTGTAGCTCAGCAATGACATGAGGGGTCCTTGTGCTAGTAGCTAGCACTGATGATGTTACCTAATTTGAGTAATGAAACATCTGCAAGAAAACAAGCAAGGACCCCTCACTAACTTAAATACCTGTCTTCCTGATAGGAAGGTTACTGTACAGATAAGAAATATTATGTCTGCTGAGCAACGAACTCTGAATGAATGATATACTAAGGCCTTTAGGATCATCTGAAATCCCAGGAGAGAAATTTTTGAATAGGAAGTGATTTCAGGAAATTTTCTTCCCATAGCATGTCCTCTGCTCAAATGAGTGATCATCCAATCCTAAGATAACTAATGCCATCACTGAAACTTGTATTGAATCATATGCCCTGTCAAGGACAACTTGCACAAAATCAGTATGTAAGGAACTGACTCACACAAACTGCGCACCTCACCACCACCACTTCCTGCTCTTTTGGTAGATGGCACAGAAGATTACCACATAGAATCAGACTGTTGAAACTCTAGAAGAGATTAAGAGAGCCTGTAGGGAAACTGAAATCACTTTACAACTTCTGAGTATGAAGATACAACCAGCTCTAACATGGATAAACACTGAAACCTTCACTGAAGAGTCTCAACTGGAGACTAGAGCTTATCAAGTTATAGGAGCAGCTATATCAGTTCAAAATAACATGGTCTTTCAGAACAGCTGGGGGGCACCAGGATGATTTCAATTTTTTCCAAAACCTTTTGCCCAGCATACAGGTCAGCAGAGGGGAAAACAAACAAAGATAGAAAAGACACTTTGATTATTCCACTGCAGGATATCTGAAGCCAAGGTTTTTTCTATGGGAAACTGGGGAGTGAAAGGAACTGATTCAGTATCTGGAAATGCAAAAACAGTTTACCAATCAATTGCCAAGCCTCACTATTTTTTCAAGGAACTGTAGTTTAAATGTTCTTTGGAGATCCTCAGTCAATTTGAAGGCACCCTAATATATTTTACCCAGACAGACAGAAGAATTTGGTTGTATATACACATTTCACATGCATTCAGGCCATATTGTTATGTATTAACAATGACATGTGATATCAATATAGTAGATCAGAGGTCTCCAACCTTTTGGGCACCAGGGACCAGTTATGTGGAAAGAGGTTTTTCCATGGACCAGAGGGGGCATGGCTTTGTGTGCTGCCTGCATGCTGTGGATGGGGCTTTCATTGTTTGTGCGGACCGGTTGCTAGCATGTCCATGGACTGGGGGTTGGGGACCCCTGTAATAGGCAACTGAATTTCTGAATGAATTAAAGGTAAAGGTTCCCCCGCACATGCATGCTAGTCGTTTCCGACTCTAGGGGCCGGTGCTCATCTCCGTTCAAAGCCAAAGAGCCAGCGCTTGTCCGAGGAAGTCTCCGTGGTCATGTGGCCGGCATGACTAGATGCCAAAGGCGCACGGAACGCTGTTACCTTCCCACCGTAGTGGTCCCTATTTTTCTACTTGCATTTTTACGTGCTTTCGAACTGCTAGGTTGGCAGAAGCTGAATGAATTAGGGCTCATAAAATTGAGTCAATTAATTAGCCTTGGCATGCCACATTGACCTGATTAACTGTTTAACATGCTTCCTGGAACTTGGGAAAAAGACAAAGTCTAGAATAATTTACAGATGTTGAGGATTTTAAGACAACTGGTTCCTCACCCAGATGATACAGAAACCAGAAGGGCAGTTTATTGGAAGTGGCAGCCCAGATACAGTATATGAATCTTAAAAACCTCCAGTAATACTGGCAAATAGGCAAGTACCCAAGTTGGAGATTTAGTGAAGTCCCCATGTTGGATGTAACCTAGATTGTTGCATTACACTGCAAATCTAGAATGTATTTTCAATCACTATTCATTCCTTGAAGACAATTGATTAGCACTATAAGAATCTTCTGCTAATGGAGAACTGGCAGTGGAAAGATTATCATTCTTTGACGCATTCAGTAACATTTCTTTCTGCTGTGATTTGGAGATTGTGAGTAACGTCTTAGAACACATGAACTTGCAAAGCATTCAGACCTCAATGCTGTGGAGAGAACAGTGGTGGACAAAGAGACAAAGTCTTCCTCTTATTGGTGGAACTTAAAAGCAATTGTTGCTTTCCACATGGCATCACAAGCTGCTTCTGCATATGCTATTATTTTTCTCCTAGAAGTTCAACCATCACTTAAGGCAATTCTCAGAAACGAGGCTTGCAAGTTCCTCAATGAACATGTTTATTGATATAAAGTATCAGCATGTCAAAAGTGAAACCAAGTCTGAATAGACACGTAGCAATCCTCAATATAAAGTTAAGAAATCCCACCCCTAAAGCTATGCAAGCTACTACGTTCCCCAATACAACTTCTTGGCGGGCTTTTCATGAAACGCCCAGCCTCCAGTCCCATGAGCAGCCGATGACCTTGGTTCTCACAGGAGAAAGTCTAACGAAGCACCTGGTAAACTCCCCTCCCTCTGTGCTATGTGTCAACCAAAAATGAGTATGGAAAATGGCTGCAGCCACGGTCATTTTCAAAGTTGACACTGACCCTTGAAAATGCATACACCTGTAGTTTACAAAAGCATTTATAAATGGGGCTTTTAAAATATCAGACATAGGATTTTCTGCAATTGAAAGCCTTCTCTTAGAGTACATGTCTTGGGGAGGGGAAAATCACTTCTATGCCCACAGCTAATAACTCTGGCTCACCATGTGAATGGCTGGGCTGGAATTAAACCCCATTGAACTGAAGATTTTGTAGAATTTCAGGCACAGGAGAATGAAATTGTTTTGGAATAACAGTCTCACAGAGCCTGTGATGGACATTTTCTTTACATCTTCTCCCTCCTCTCCATCTAAACACCTGGAAGAAAAAGAGCCATCAAATCTACGAGTACAAGAATAAGCCACATTCTGTTCTTGGCTGGACTTCAGGATAGGACATTTCCTTTCTTTTGAGAACCCTAGAGTCTGAAGATAACAGTGAAAATCCAGAAAGGAATATTAATGTTTTTATCATAGATGTTTCTGAGAGCACTTCTCTCTCCTCAGGTTCTGCAGGATATTATGTTATAAGGCTCCCAAAATTGTTTGAAATGAGATCGGTGGCAAATAAATAAATATAAATATAAGTCTATACAGAAGGAGAACCTGTCTGAGAAGAAAATGTAGTATTCTATCACACAGCTTATGGTTAAAGAATCCAGAAAACCACATTTTAAAAAGTTATCAATTGATTTGCATTTTAATGAGTGAAATAAGTATTTGACCCCTTCGCAAAACATGACTTCGTACTTGGTGGAAAGACGCTTGTTGGCAATCACAGAGGTCAGACATTTCTTGTAGTTGGCCATGTCTTGTAGTTGCACACATCTCAGGAGAGATTTTGTCCCACTCTTCTTTGCAGATCCTCTCCATGTCATTAAGGTTTCAAGGCTGACATTTGGCAGCTCGAACCTTCAGCTCCCTCCACAGATTTTCTATGGGATTAAAGTCTGGAGACTGGCTAGGCCACTCCAAGACCTTAATGTGCTTCTTCTTGAGCCACTCCTTTGTTACCTTGGCTGTGTGTTTTGGGTCATTGTCATGCTGGAATATCCATCCACGACCCATTTTCAATGCTCTGCCTGAGGGAAGGAGGTTCTCACCCAAGATTTAATGGTACATGGCCCCGTCCATTGTCCCTTTGATGTGGTGAAGTTGTCCTGTTTCCTTAACAGAAAAACACCCCCCAAAGCATAATGTTTCCACCTCTGTGTTTGATGGTGGGGATAGTGTTCTTGGAGTCATAGGCAGCACTCCTCATCATCCAAACACAGCGAGTTGAGTTGATGCTGAAGATTTCGATATTCGTCTCATCTGACCACACTTTCACCCAGTTCTCCTCTGAATCATTCAGATATTCATTGGCAAACTTTAACGGGTCTATACATGTGCTTTCTTGAGCAGGGGGACCTTGCAGGCACTGCAGGATTTCAGTCCTTCACAGTGTAGTATGTTACAAATTGTTTTCTTGGTGACTATGGTCCCAGCTGCCTTGAGATCACTGACAAGATCCCCCCCTGTAGTTCTGGGCTGATTCCTCACCTTTATCATGATCATTGAAACTCCACAAGGTGAGATCTTGCATGAAGCCCCAGACCAAGGGAGATTGACAATTTGTTTGTGTTTCTTCCATTTTCAAATAATCGCAGCAACTATTGTCACCTTCTCACCAAGCTGCTTGGTAATAGTCTTGT
Source organism: Vipera ursinii (assembly GCF_947247035.1). NCBI lineage: Eukaryota > Metazoa > Chordata > Lepidosauria > Squamata > Viperidae > Vipera > Vipera ursinii. Next base: position 86,282,768 of record NC_139514.1, on the reverse strand, counting down.
AGCCTATTACAGCGTTGTGTAGGTTTACAATCTTTTCCCTGACATCCTTGAACAACTCTTTGGTCTTCGCCACGTGGAGAATTTGGAATCTGATTGATTGCTTCTGTGGGCAGGTGTCTTTTATACAGATAACAAGCTGAGATTAGGAGCATTCCTTTAAGAGAGTGCTCCTAATCTCAGCTCGTTACCTTTATAAAAGACACCTGGAAGCCAGAAATCTTGCTGATTGATAGGGGATCAAATACTTATTTCAATCATTAAAATGGAAATCATTTTATAACTTTTTTGAAATGAATTTTTCTGGATTTTTTTTTCTTATTCTGTCTCTCACTGTTAAAATAAACCTACCATTACAATTATAGACTGATCATTTCTTTGTTAGTGGGCAAACATACAAAATCAGCAGGGGATCATATTTTTCCCCTCACTGTATCTCACTTCACTATGGGTTAATCAGAGGAAAGTCGTGAGGGATGGCCCCATCGCTCCAGAAAAAGTGACATAGGCAAATTCTGGCAACTCCTGAGTGGCTGTGGAAGATGTTCGTTGGGGTAAGTAGAACAAAAACCTCATGCTGGTAGGCCAGTGCATGATGGCACATCATTTTGCTCATTTCAAAATAAGAAAAATACCACAGGAAGAAACATAGAATTTAGAAATATACCGGTACACAAGAATAAGTTCTATTTAGAATTAGATGTTCCAGCGCTTAACATATAATCTTTCCTCAGTTATTTTAGGTTGCTTGTTAAGAAAAATCCTGAATATACTCAAAGCCGGCAACAAGTACTAAAATAGCTGGTCATTCTCAATTTAAAATAATCTTCAAGGACTAACTTGTTCAAATATAATGTTAAAAAGAATATGAAAACAAAACAATAGGCTTCACATCCAGTATAGTATTATAACTAGGCATTTCAGGAAATAAGCTTTTACAATCATAGGATAAGCAAAAGTAGCTTATCTGTCCCCTCTACTTCTTGGCTCAAGCAAAGACTGTACAAAATTGCCTGGAATGTAAGATAAAGATAGTAGAAGATCCTTGACTCACAAAAGCATTTATGATGTTTTGGTTTTTTTAGAAAACATATCCACCATATTTATATTTTTAATATTTGTTCTCTGAACACACAGTATTTGCCACCTGTTCTTTCTTCTCTTCCACATCTGTCCATTTGTGTGTTAGACTCAGCAGTGGCTTAAATAAAGCAGTAACTTTCAGACAATATTAGCAGTTCAAAACATCAAATTAATTTCCTATCAACATTTCTTGTTGAACAATTTTTCAACTGTAACACTGAAGAAAAGCTAATAAATGTTCCTTATATACTGAACCGGACTATCCATTACCTGTTAAAATATTTCATATATGCATTCATATTTCATGCAGCATTTATGTACATGTTGATTGATACACAATTCATTTCATAAAACCATATTTAGTTTACTACATGAGAAATCTCATTACTCAACAAAATAGATAAAAATAAAGGGAAATAAAGATTCTATTTTTGCTTAGTCATATATTTATTATGGTCCAGCTTTCTCAGCCATACATTCCCAGTTGCAATGTATGGCTGTGACAGCTGGACCATAAGAAAGGCTGAGCGCCAAAGAATTGAGGCCTATGAACTATGGTGCTGGAGAAGACTCCTGCGAGTCCCTTGGACTGCAAGGCAATCAAATTGGTCAGTCCTAGAGATCAACCCTGACTGCTCTTTAGAAGGACAGATCCTGAAGTTGAAACTCAAATACTTTGAGAAAGAAGGATCACTGGAGAAGAGCCTAATGCTAGGAAAGATTGAGGGCAAGAGAAGAAGGGGACGACAGAGAATGAGGTGGCTGGATGGAGTCACTGAAGCAGTAGGCTTGAGCCTAAATGGACTCCAGAAGATGGTAGAGGACAGGAAGGCCTGAAGGAACGTTGTCCATGGGGTCGCAAGGGGTCGGACACGACTTCGCAACTAACAACAACAAAATATTTTATTATATTAATGTATGAATGTGCCCATCTAGGTAAATATTCTTTTCTTCCATTTAATCATCTCTTGATTATCAGAGTTTGCTTGGACAAGTCCCTATTGTTTTCTTGATGAGATTATTTCAGAAGTGGTTTCTCATTGCCTCCTTCCTAGGACTGATGAAAAGGGACTGGCCAAAGGTCACCCAGCTGGCTTTGTGCTTGAGGAGAGACTAGAAATCACAGTCACCTGGTTTCTATCTTACCACCTAAACGACCACACCAAACTGGCTCTCCTAAATAAAATGTTGGGAACCCTCAAATGCTAAGTCACTTCACTTATGGAGGAAAAGTTGGAAGAAAACAAAAGTTTTATTACTGTAGCTTTATTGCATGCACCACCTACCGCAGGATTAAAATCTGATCCAATTTTAAAACAATGTATGTGCAACAGCCTTAAGTCATTACTGTACACCAGGGGTGTCAAATTCAATTTCATTGAGGGCTGCATCAGCATTGTGGTTGCTCTTGGGGAAATGGGTGGGTGTGGCCAGGGTAGGCATGGCCTACTGCCAGCTCTACATTGTTTGCGTCAAGGGTGCCTATGGGGGCCTGGGCAGGAGTGGGGCAGATCTGAGGGTCTACGGCAGAGGGATGAGACCAGAGCAAGCACCAAAGCATAGTCCACTGGAGGAGCCTCACTATCCCTCTCAGGCCATGTGGGGGAGCTGGACAGTGGCACGGGTTGCCCGGAGCCCTAGGCAGCAGAGGTCAAATGCCCGGCCCTCGAGCTCCCGTGGCACCAAGCCCTGCCCCACTTCCCCAAGGGGATGCCCAGCTGTGTTTACCTCCTCCTCAAGGCTGCTGCTGCTGTGCTTGCTCTACTTAGCCAGGTTGCTCATGATGGGTATGAGGGCAAAATCAGAGGGAGGCTCACTCCCTCTCCATGTGAGGAGACCTGGCTTTGTATCCAAAGCATCCTTAGCAATAGCATGGGAGACCCCCAGGATAGGCCAGGAGAAGAGAGCAAGGGGATGGTGAAAGGGCAGCAGGCAGAACTGAGGCAGGATTTTCCTCAGATCCTCCCTTTCCTTTCCTTTCCTTTCCTTTCCTTTCCTTTCCTTTCCTTTCCTTTCCTTTCCTTTCCTTACCTTTCCTTCTTTCCTTTCCTTTCCTTTCCTTTCCCTCCCTCCCTCTTTCCTTCCTTCCTTCCTTCCTTCCTTCCTTCCTTCCTTCCTTCCTTCCTTTCCTTCCTTCCTTCCTTCCTTCCTCAAGAACAGAGTGGTGGGAAAATATTTGAGATGAGGGAAGGAGAAAACCAGGCAAGAAACGCAGCTGGGGAGGTGTCACCCTTGGTGAGGAATGAAGAAATGCACCATCGCCTGGAAGTGGCCAGAAAATGGCTCTCGCCTACTTCACATATCCGGCTTGGTGGGCTCTGGGGGAGGGACGCCACGAGCATGAGAATCAATGTTACCTGAGAAGTGTTGCCCAGCCCCCAGCCTGCCTGGTTTCGGCATGCAGCGTGGCACTCTCCTCACAGTGCTGAGAGGATGAGCTGGGCGGTGCAAAGCTCGCCAGCTTCACACCTTGCTGCCTGCTGAAACTGGGAAGGCTGGGGGGTGGGCGACGTTGCGCTTCTCTTCAGATTCACGCCGCCTGGCTCAGCCTCCTGGCGCTGTGAGGAGCACCCCACTGCCTGCCAAAACAGGGCAGGCTGGGGGCTGGGTGGTGTTGTGCAGGTAACATACAATTCTCACACTGCTCATGGCGTCCCCTCCCCCGGAGCCCACCAAGCTGGATATGTGAAGTAGGCGAGGGCCATTTGTTGGCCACTTCCAGGCAATGGAAAATGAGCCATCTTCGTATATTTTTAACTTCTAAGCATACTGCAACCCGCTATCCCCCAAGTATGGGGATATCAAAATTTATATTAATAAATATGTACAAGTGATACTTACATTTTTGTGTATATATTTATTGTATGAATGTCATTTTAGAATTTCTTCCTATGTATACAGTTTTTTAAAAAGTGAGAGAAATTGCTTGCAAAGTTTGGTTTATGAAAATTAAATATAATTATATATACACACTACAAGCGGTGATAAACGTTTGATTTGTCTTTTTAAAAAACCTGGCCATTTTTATCCTGTATATTGGGTTACTTTATTTGTTATATAATTTCCATAATTTGGATGTCCTTTTAAACCAACTCCCAGGTTAACTGAAAGAAATAAGCAGAACTGGGGTCAAATGCCCATCTAGCTTTCAAAGATAATTGTAGCCTTATCATTCTCCCCTTCTAGCCCAAACCCACTTCAAAAGATGTTTGAATGTTTTTTTAATCAAATAGGACAAGATATATCTTGAGCTCCATGAAGCAGCAGAAATAAAAATATAACCAAAAATTAAAGTCAAAGTTTAAGATTGTTATATGAACTTATAGAACATTAATTCTATGGTCAAAAGGAGGCGGTGGTGAGACCCCTCCTCAAAAAGCCTGCCCTGGACCCGGCTGTTTTAAATAATTATCGTCCAGTCTCAAAACCTTCGCTTTCTGGCAAAGGTTGTTGAGAGTGTGGTGGCACATCAGCTTCCTCTCTTCCTGGAGGAAACTGATTATCTGGACACGTACCAATCGGGTTTCAGGCCCGGACACAGCACAGAGAGGGCATTGGTCACGCTGGTGAATGATCTCTGGCGGGCTCGGGACAGGGGTTGCTCCTCTGTCCTAGTCCTATTAGATCTCTCAGCAGCTTTTGATACCATCGACCATGGTATCCTACTGTGGCGTCTCAGGGGGAGTGGGAGGCACCGTTTTACGGTGGTTCTCCTCCTATCTCCTGGGCCGCTCGCAGTCGGTGTTGATGGGAGGGCAGAGATCCACCCCGAGGCCTCTTGTTTGTGGAGATCCTCAGGGGTCGGTTCTCTCTCCCCTCCTGTTCAACATCTATATGAAGCCGCTGGGTGAGATCATTCGCAGTTTCAGGGTGGGGTATCATCAGTATGCTGATGATACCCAACTTTTTCTTTCCACCCCGAACCAACTCAGCAATGCCCTCGCCATGATGTCCCGCTGCCTGGAGGCGGTCCAGGTCTGGATGGGGAGAAACAGGCTTCGTCTCAACCCTGCCAAGACTGAGTGGCTGTGCATATCGGCATCTTGGGTTAACCAGACCATTCCACCTTTAACGATGGGGGGGTGAGGTGTTACCCCCCCCCGTTGATAGGACTCGCAACTTGGGCATCCTCCTTGACTCCCGGCTCAATTTTGAAGACCATATAGGAGCCGTGACCAGGGGGGCTTTTGCCCAGGTTCGCCTGGTGCACCAGTTGCGACCCTACCTGGACCAAGATGCCCTACGCACATTCACTCATGCGCTCGTGACCTCCCGTTTAGACTACTGCAACGCTCTCTACGTGGGGCTGCCCTTGAGGACCACTCGGAGGCTTCAGCTGGTGCAGAATGCAGCCGCACGAGTTGTGATGGGGGTTTCCCGATACTCCCATGTAACACCTCTACTCCGCGAGCGGCATTGGCTTCCGGTTGCCCTCCGGGTGAGATTCAAGGTGCTGGTAATGACCTATAAAGCCCTAAATGGCTTGGGTCCGGGATATTTGAGGGAACACCTGCTGCCAGCATCAAGCTCCCTTCGTCCAGTGCGCTCCCACAGGGAGGGTCTTCTCAGGGTGCCGCCGGTAAAAGATTGCCGGCGGGTAACACCCAGGGGGAGGGCCTTCTCAGTGGGTGCGCCTGCCCTCTGGAACCAGCTGCCCGTGGAGCTGAGGACTGCCCCTGACCTCCGTTCATTCCGCCGGGACCTGAAGACCTGGCTCTTCGAGCTCTCTGACCCAGGCTGAGAATTTTAATTTTAATTTTAATTGGGGGCTTTTACTTTTTCAGGGACTGTTGTAATTTTTTTAATCATTTTTAACTTTTGTATTTCTTGTTTTAATTACCCTGTAAACCGCCTTGAGTCCTTCGGGAAAGGGCGGTATATAAATCTAATTTAATAAATAAATAAATAAAAGGAAAGTAGACAATAGGTAACCAAGCAGTTTTTTAGTAATAAGTAAGTATTATGAAAGGGACGCGGTGGCTCAGTGGGTTAGGACGCTGAGCTTGTCAATCAGATGGTCAGCAGTTTGGCGGGTCAAATCCTGAGTGCTGCGTAACAGAGTGAGCGCCTGTTACTCGTCCCAGCTCCTGCCAACCTAGCAGTTCGAGGGCACGTAAAAATGCAAGTAGAAAAATAGGGACCACTACGGTGGGAAGGTAACAGCGTTCTGTGCGCCTTTGGCGTCTAGTCATGCTGGCCACATGACAATGGAGACATCCTTGGACAAGTGCTGGCTCTTCGGCTTTGAAACGGAGATGAGCACCGGCCCCTAGAGTCGGAAATGACTAGCACGAATGTGCGGGGGAACCTTTACCTTTACCTTTAAGTATTATGAATCAAGTATAGGACTAAATCAGAAAGCGATATTAGTTTACAGAATTAACCCACATAGCTGCTTTTGGTAATTGTTAAGCACACTACAATTACAAGTCTCCACAGGAGAGCTTGATACATTTTTGTAAAAAAGAGGCATAGCATAGTGAGATTTTTAGGGCCTCCTGACCCAGAGGGAAGAGGGTTTTCAGCCATGTTTTCCAGGAGGACTTTAATGGGGTTATGAGCGAGAAAGTCACTACTAATTTTATTTTGGTCAACCACCAGCTGCTTCTATCTTTGTCTAGTCTATACCTGACACCCACATAATTCTGTTTAACTTTTCTCTAAAAGAAATCACATCTTATGCTTAAAGAACCCCGATTACAAAACATTATTTATGTTATTTATAGTTTTTCCTATCTCTCCCCATTCAATTCTACCTGGCTTACAATTCACAATATATTCCATGTATCAATTTTAAAAAAAGCAGAATAAATCTTTGCATCATTAAACTTTAAAATTCTAGTTTAGAATTCAAGAATTTTTTTAATTTACAAAAAGCCTGCAAATTAATTTAGATTTAGATTTTATTAGATTTATATACCGCCCTTTTTCCATAGGACTCAGGGCGGTTTACAAGGAGTTTAAAACATCAATACAATACAAAAATTAAAAAACAATTAAAAATGATTAAATTCAATCTCTGAAATAAAATATAAAAACCCCAATTAAAACTCTCAGCCTGGGCCGGAAAGCTCAAAGAGCCAGGTCTTCAGGTCCTGGCGAAATGAACGAAGGTCGTGGGCAGTCCTAAGCTCCACGGGCAGCTGGTTCCAGAGGGCAGGCACACCCACTGAGAAGGCCCTCCCCCTGGGTGTTACCCGCCAGCAATCTTTTACCGGCGGCACCCTGAGAAGACCCTCCCTGTGGGAGCGCACTGGACGAAGGGAGCTTGATGCTGGCAGCAGGTGTTCCCTCAAATATCCCAGACCCAAGCCATTTAGGACTTTATAGGTCATTACCAGCACCTTGAATCTCACCCGGAGGGCAACCGGAAGCCAATGCAGCTCGCGGAGTAGAAGTGTTACATGGGAGTATCGGGAAACCCCCATCACAACTCGTGCGGCTGCATTCTGCACCAGCTGAAGCCTCCGAGTGGTCCTCAAGGGCAGCCCCATGTAGAGAGCGTTGCAGTAGTCTAACCAGGAGGTCACGAGTGCATGAGTGACTGTGCGTAGGGCATCTTGGTCCAGGTAGGGTCGCAACTGGCGCACCAGGCGAACCTGGGCAAAAGACCCTCTGGTCACGGCTCCTATGTGATCTTCAAAAAGAGCCTTGGTGGAGCAGTGGGCTAATGCCTCCTTAAGTAACACCAGCTGCCTGCAATTAGTGCAGGTTTGCATCCCACCAGACTCAAGGTTGACTCAGCCTTCCATCCTTCCGAGGTAGGTAAAATGAGGACCCAGGTTGTTGGGGGCAATTAAGCTGACTTTGTAATAATGCCACTTGGGGGGGTGAAAGCCCTAATAAGCAGGCATATACATAGAATGAAGGCTACTGCTAAGCTTGTAAGCCGCCCTGAGTCTTTGGAGAAGGGCGGGATATAAATGGAATTAAAATAAAAAAAAATAAATAATAAAACTGAGCCGTGAATCCAGGACGCCCAAGTTGCGAGCCCTATCAACTGGGGGTAACACCTCATCCCCCATCGTTAACAATGGAATAAATTGGTTAACCCGAGATGCCGGTATGCACAGCCACTCAGTCTTGGCAGGATTGAGACGAAGCCTGTTCCTCCCCATCCAGACCCGGACCGCCTCCAGGCAACGGGACATCACGGTGAGGGCATCACTGGGTTGGTTCGGGGTGGAGAAAAAAAGTTGGGTATCATCAGCGTACTGATGATACCCCACCCCGAAACCACGAATGATCTCTCCCAGCGGCTTCATATAGATGTTGAACAGGAGGGGAGAGAGAACCGACCCCTGAGGAACTCCACAAACGAGAGGCCTCGGGGCGGATCTCTGCCCTCCTGTCAACACTGACTGCGAGCGGCCCAGGAGATAGATAGGAGAATCCAAGTGAGAAACAGAGCTATGTTAATTCATTTGTAATAATGTGAACAAGCTAAAAAAAATTAAGACACTTTCAGTTTATATATGCATGCCAACATGGTAGCTTATTCTTATGTACTATAGTTATTCCATTCAAAGATCATAAGATTATCCATTTTATCTCTCTCACAAACACAAACCCTCTACTTGTATTCAAAATAATCTGATATATTTTGTAATATAGCAAGTATATGGCTATTGAACTGTGAAATATTTTCCGACTAAATATAAACAGCAGTTTCCAACATAGTTTTTTGATCATTCAAATTCTGCAGTGTCTCCAGTGAAAATAATATTTGCATATATTTACTCTGCAGATACAATCTATTAAAGATACAATTCCCACAACCACAATAACATTATTCAAAACATTTCCGTAATAAAACTAGAACTAACTGTTAGTTCAATTCAGACAATCTCATGAGATTACTGTTGATCTAATGTAGAATTCCTACTAAAATTACCCTAACCAATAGGACACTCAGGTGAAATTCAGACAGAAGCTCACAGACAATTCTGTGTGTGAAAAAAATCATTTGAGTCTTCTATAGTAGGGCTTTTCAATCAATGGTAGGCTTACCACTGGTGGTACTTTGGCACCTGGCAGGTGGTATGCAACCTAGACAATTGTAGTGGGAGGGGGATGAGCTGAAATCACGGCAGCACCTACCAAACAAATCGCTCTATGGAGGATGCTATTTCTTCTGTTCTCCATTTGTGCTTGAATCACTTAGAGGAAAGAAATACGTGCGTTTGTTGTTTGTCAACTTCAGTTTGATGTTTAACATAATCAATCCCCAGCATCTAGTAGACAAACTGGGCCTTTTAGGCTTAAACACTCCTTTGTGCAACTGGATTCTTGATTTTCTTACCAACAAGCCCCAATATGTGCGAGTTGGAACAAACACCTCTAATACCATTTTCTTGAGCACAGGTTCTCAGGGCTGGGTTTTAAATCTGCTGCTGTTCACCCTGTTGACCCATGACTGTTGTGCTAGGTTTGCCACCAACCATATTGTGAAGTTTGCAGATGATACAACAGTAGTGGGCCTTATTCATGATGACAAGGTGGAAGCTTACCACAAGGAGGTTGAGGGGTTGGTGAACTGGTGTAAGTAAAACAGCCTAGTTTTAAATACTGGAAAAACCAAAGAGATCATTGTCAATTTCAGAAAAGGCAGGCACAGCCACACTTCTCTATGCATTAATGATTCACCTGTGGAGATAGTTACCAGTATCAAATTACTGGGTGTGCAGCTAACAAGTAGGCTGGCTTGGTTGCTCAACTGTGAGAAACTGGTGAAGTGGGCACAGCAGCGACTGCGTTTTCTGCGTCACTGAGAAAAGCACATCTTCCTTCCCCTGTCCTGACCACTTTCTACAGGGGGACGATCGAGAGCATCCTGTCATACAGCATCACAGTCTCGTTTGGAAGCATCACTGCTTCAGACAGGAAGGCGGTGCAGAGAGTGGTGAGGATGGCCGAAAAGATCATTGGCAGTTCTCTCCCCTCCATCCAGGACATAGCAAAGAAGCGTTGCTTGAGTAGGGTCCGTAAGATTATCTGGGACACTACACATCTTCTTCACAACCTGTTTTCCTTGTTACCTTCTGGGAGGAGCCTTCGTGGTATCCTTAGCAGAACATCCAGATTCAGCCATAGTTTCATTCCATACAGCATTAACCTTGTGAACTCTCAAGCTTCCTCCTTCCATTACATATTCAAGATGGACAGTATTCAACATACATTCAAGATGGACAGTATTTAATATTTAATTGTTATGTAATGTAGGAGTGTGGGTCTATACATATGCTGTACATATCATATTTAGGTGTGTGTCATGTGTGTGTTTCACTTTGAGAGTGGGCAACTAAATTTCACTTTTGATGTGTGCCGTTGTGCCCACAGTAAAAAAATGACAATAAGGATTATCTTTTCTTATCAGAGAGGCCTGGGGGAGAGACAGCTGGAGCTATGATTTTGCTGGGGCTCTGCTGAGGGCCCTGGATCGGTGCATGCAGCTCCAGCTGATCGACACTTCTTGCAGCCTCTGCTATCTGCAAGCCCTGTGGGCTTAACACACTTGGGAGGGGGGGAGACAGCTCCGGAAGGCCGCCTCACAGCCAGAAGCCGGCGGTCCGATGCCGGCAATGTCGCCAGGGAGGCTGCGCGACGTGGCGTGGCTCCAGCATCACCAGCACGGGAGGCCTCCCGGCAGATGAACCCGATAAACCAACTCCATAGCTCAAGTCCAGGGATGCCAGTAATGCAGGAGGTGGTTTGGCGATGCCGCCATAGGGCGGGGAATCCCCACAACCCTGGTTGAGAGCATAACCAGAGTCCTGGCAGTCAGCACAGCGCTCGGAGAGAAAGACAGGACTCCTACCTGGGGTCTGGCGCTCCGCAGCGCAACAGGCTGCACGTCTTTTGGCAGGGACTGGACGGGAGGTCAGGAGGGAGGCAGGGACCCAGACTGCTGCTTATCAAGACTGAACACCGGATGTTGGCTTGTTGACTGGGGAGGTGGAACTGCGGGACGGGGAGGCTATGTAAAGCACTGGGAGCAGATCACTCCCAGCACTGACTTTGTTCCTGCTCGGATTAAACTGCATGTCAACCCGTTCCTGTCTACTAGTCATTCCTCAAGGACTGCGAAGGACACCTGACACTATCACCGAGAGCAACAGACAGGCCGTGGGGTGAGTCAGCTGGAGCTGCAGACACCTCAGAATTGGTGTGCACAGCTCCAACTGATCAGTTCAGTGTGCAATGGCCAGCTAGGGAGTGGGTGACTGCCTGGGGAATGAGACTGGGGTAGCAACCAATGCTGGAGCTCTCCCTGAGGCCCAGAGAGCGACACGCCCAGAAGAGAAAAGCAGCAGGAGGGGGAGAGAGAAGATATAAATGGAGGTGGTTTTGGCAGGAGAGGGAGAGGGGAAAAAAGGCAATGGGGAAAAAGAAGGGGACAGAGGAAGAGAGCGGGAGAAGAAGAGGGGCTTTTGTGAGACAAGCAGTAAGGAGAAAGAGAGGAGAGACTTCTGTGAAAGAAGCAGAGGGATCAATGAAGGAGTAGGCTATGAAAGACAGAGAGAGAGGAGAGGGAGAGAGGAAAAAGGGCTGACCAGCCACCTGACCACCAAGGTAGTGGTGCATATTAACAAATATAGATAAATTCATCATACGTTCATCAGTGCAAAGAGAACGTGATTCAGCAAAGGAACCATCACTGAAGAAATTAAAACTGGTACTTTTTTTTGGTCATCAAGTTTTTGACATCTTGCTAAGCACTGGCGGTACTTGAATATTGTTATGTCCTAAAAGTGGTACACTCTGTAAAAAGGTTGAAAAGCACTGCTCTATGGAAGTTTTAAATTCACATTGTACACATTTAACAGGATTAAAATAAGTTTATTTTTAAAGGCTGATTGACAAGGATATGAAATTGACAACATTAAAATATATCATTATAATTTCTGACAAATACACGAACAGAAAAATGAACTCATAAATTTTATAATTGTTTCATTCCCCTTCAACATTTAAAAAGTTTACCAAGTACTACATGAGTTCCATATAAATCAATAGAATAAGTCATCACATTTTAACATGCAACTCATAGAAAAGCTCTTCATACCAAATCAATATCATGGCTAAACATAGTCTAAAAGCCATTCAAATAAAACACCAAAAGTGCTATGGTGTTTTATTTGTTAGGCTTTTTAGGGTATGTTTAGCCTCGATTTTAGTTTTATAGGAACAAAATAGAAATTTTTACGTAAAATAGAGTTATCAATTGAATACATGCAGGATACAAATTGAATTTTTAAATCTATCTATTTCATAGGGAGGGTTAATTAAATCTTCAGATGTAAATGGTATCATCCTATTCCTTTTTGGAATAAGCAGTATTATGTAAAGTCAGCCAAAAGATAAAAAAAAGCCAAAAAAATTACTAATAGAAGAAAAAAAAGAAAAAGAAATATAATTGAGTCTGGTCTGTACCAACCTAGTTAACTTTATGTTTCTATACCTTTCTCTTTTGCAAACCATCCAAGTTTCCATCATGTCCATAGACCACTTTATATTTTCCACTTTATTTTTACCCAAGTATCACACACCTATTAAGTATATCATACTGTGCAACAAACATACATATAAATTAATTAAATAATCAATACAGCCATACAAGTAGTCCTCAAAGTATGACTAAAATTGCCACTTGAATTTCCATTGTAAATTTGTGCAGTCAGAAAGCAAGTTATTATGTGACTGGACTCAATTTTACAACCATTTTTCTACAGTCATTAAGCAAATCACTGTGGTCATAAAGTGGATTACATGGCCACTAAGTGAATCTGGCTCCTGAATTGATTTTGCTTGTTACAAGCCAGCTGGGAAGATTGTAAGGCATTGCAATCATCGTAAATACAAGCTGGTTGCCAAGAGCTCAAATTGTGAACATGTGACTGGTGATGGTTGTAAAGGTTTTCAGACATACAATCTTGTATGCTCAGTATGATATTCCAGAGCAAAAATGTGCCAGACCACCTGAGTTTTACATTTTAAAATATTTTCAATTAAATAATGGAAAGTTGGAACACTCAAGAGTTGCTCTGGAGTTGGGCACCACTAACATTAAATAAATAAAAGCAAAATATCAGAATTAACTTTTTAAAGCATAAAAATGTGCTTACACAATAAAATATAAAGGGCAGCTGCAGTTGTTATCTCTAAAAATGTACCCATCTACTCTTTCCTCTAAAAAAAAGGAGAACACCAGACCACTGGATAAGCAACCAAGTCTCAATTTGTGAAGCCCCATAATATGTCCTCAAATTCCTTTGGAAAAGTAGGAAAGCACTTCTCATTAAAGGCAGAATATATAAATATTAAGAACATAATCTATTGATTTGGACATATTTATCTTTTAATAGACAGCTCCAACAATTATCTTACTTTATGCAGACTAATATATTATCATCAAAAGTGTTTGAAGATCACCACATAAACCAGATCAACGTAAGGTATTTGTGGTGTTTGCAAGCAGTATAGCATGTGACTGCACCAATGATGTCTATCAGCCCTCCCAACTAAATTTTTAAAAAAGAAAATTAAAAAATGACTCAAAACATGCAAACAATGCCTAGATGCCTTCAAATAAGGCCAACTTCAATCTTTGGAGTACCAGTAAATGGTGATTTGTGAACTCTTTAGAGCAGCAGTTAAGCCATTTTCTTAATGTTCTGGATAGCATTATGATGTCCTAAATAATTCTTGACAGCTATATGAGATTGGCAGAATTTACGCAGACAGCAAGCCAATGAAGTCAACATTTCTTACTTTCTATGTCTTTTATAGCTTCTCTAATTCAATGTTTTTGGCTCAGAATTCAAGTTTCAGAAAGACTTACCAAGATGCAAAGTATACATAGGCTTGGCAATGTTTTCTTAGGGAAACCTAAGTGGCCTCTGTATCAAGCAAATCCTTAACAGAGAGGTACATACTCTTCAAAGAAAATATAGAGCATCCATATTAGGCAAAGAACTATAATAACTTCATAACAGCCCATTGGGTCTAATCAATTTCTCAAATTCCATTTATCTTTCTTTTCTTAAAAGAAAAAGAACAAGTTTCAGCACAAATTCATCAATATGATTTAGGGGCCAAAGCAATAAGCTTATCCTGGTTCTTTCCTTTTCTATATGCCTATGCTGTTGCTGCTGCTGTTTTGTATTGAGAATCTACAACAAGCATGTCAAACTGCTGGCCCATGGGCTGGATGCATCATACTGCATCATACTGAAACCCAATTGCCCACCCAACTGCCGGCAATGGGGAAGTCACGATACGTCGTGCGACATCACGTGACGTCACGAGTTTGATGTGCCTGATCTACAACAAGGCTCTTAGAATTTGAATAACAAGAGTTGGAAGGGACCTTGTAGGTCATCTAGTCCAACTCCCCACCCAAGCAGGAGACCCTACACCATTTCTGACAGATGGCAGTCCAGTCTCTTCTTGAAAGCTTCCAGTGATGAAGCTCCTACAACATCTATAGGTAAACTGTTCCACTGGTTCAGGGGTCAGCAACCTGAAACAGTGAAAGAGCCACTCGGAACTGGTTCCCTCACAAAAGGAAAAACTGGGAGCCGCAAAAAATGTGTGCGCATGCCCGTACATGCGCAGAACAGGGTTTGACTGAAGAGTGGAGCCAAGGCAAGATCAATATTGAATTGATTGGTTGAACTTTTTTAGTCCCACTTTTTTTTTTGGACTGCACATGGCAGAGGACTGGGAGCCGCAAGAGACGGCTGAAAGAGCCGCATGCGGCTCCAGAGCCGCGGGTTGCAGACCTGTGCACTGGTTGATTGTTCTCACTGTCAGAAATTTTCTCCTTATTTCTAGGTTGAATCTCTCCTTGATCAATTTCCATCCATTATTCCTTGTCTGGCCTTCAGGTGCTTTGGAAAATAGGTTGATCCCCTCCTCTCTGTGATAGCCCCTCACTGCTATCATGTCTCCCCTGGCCCTTCTCTTCACTAGACTAGCCATGCCCAGTTCCTGTAACCGTTCATGTTTTAGCCTACAGTCCCCCTAATCATCTTGGTTGCTCTTTTCTGAACTTTTTCTAGAGTCTCAACATCTTTTTTATACTATGGAGACCAAAACTGGTTGCATTATTCTAGGTGTGGTCTTACTAAGGTTTTATAGAGTGGTACTAGTACTTCATATGATCTTGAATGAATCCCTGTGTTAATGCAATTTAGTATTGCATTGGCTTTTTTGGCTGCCATTGCACACTGTTGGATCATATTTAATTGATTGTCCACCAAGACTCCAAAATCCGTCTCACAGTTACTGCTATTAAAGCTGCTTTCAGCCAATCTATAATTGTACTTTTGATTTTTCTTGCTTAAAAGTAAGACTTTTCTCTACATTGAATTTCATTTTGTTAAATAGGGTCCACTGTTCAACTTTTTTAAGATCCATCTGGATCTTGAGCCTATCATCTAGGGCCATGGTGGCGAACCTAAGACACATGTGCCACAGATGGCACACAGAGCCCCAGTCCTAGGCCTTCAGCTGGGTTTTATAAAACCTTTTTGCTTTAGGCCTCTGCCGTGTGCAAAAAAAAAGGTTCAATCAATCAATTCAACTTCTCATGAGAAAAAAAAAGATCTCACAAAGTTGGAATTGATTGATTGAACTTTTTAGTCCCACCCAGTCTGCCATTACCACTGCAGCCATTCCCACCCACCACCCAATGATACATAAGTGGGTTTTGGGTTGCAGTTTAGGCATTCGGTCTCTAAAAGGTTCACCATCATTGATCTAGGGCAGACATGTCAAACACAAGGCCCGGGGGCTGGATCCGACCCGCAAAGCCATCCTGGAAACAGTGAGGGAACGGCCCCCACTGCCTTGGCCCTGACCCAGAGACCCTCCTTCTGCCAGAAACCCTCAGATCTGTCCCACTCCTGCCCAGGCCCCCATAGGCCCCCTTGATTCAAACGATGTAGAGCTGGCCATGCCCACCCAGTAGGCCATATGCACTTTAGCCACGCCCACCCAGTAGGCCACGCCCACCCAGGCCACACCCACCCGGCCCTCTGAGGGCAACTGCAATGCTGATGCAGCCCTCAATGAAATTGAGTTTGACACCCCTGATCTAGGGTGTTGGCTATTCCTGCCAACTTAGTATCATCTGCAAATTTGATGTTCCCCTTCCATTCCCTCATCTAAATCATTTATGAAGATATTGAAGAGTACTGGACCTAAGACAGAACCTTGTGGTACCCCACTGCTCACTTCCCTCCATGTAGACGTAGTACCATTAAGGACTACTCATTGATTAAAAATACTTTATAATGTTATCGCAAGGAATATACAGACATACATCCATGCATTCTTAGAGTATACCTTCAATCAACTCAATATTTAAAGATTTTACTTCTACAATTTCAGTTAGTGCAAGGTAGAACACTGATTAATTTTATAGAGACCCATGAAAGGAAATATTATAAGAAATGTCCTGGGTTACTAATTATTAGGCTAATTATTTCAAACATCTTTTGTTTAAAATTGTTTCCCTGTATTAATGTTTACAGACAACTTGTTTCAACTTTCTAAAAAATGTTCAACTTTCTCTATAGCCTCTAAAAAGCATGTTTAATTTGCCTTTTCCCAGTAGTTATATAATTAAAAAAAGCTTTTAATTATTCTGAAATATTCAGTGCATTCATAGTCTACAATATTTTGGAAAGCCTTTTCTTTTATACAAGAATATACTACATATTAATGGGTAATAGAGTAAACATACATGTAGATAAATTATGCATAATTTAATCAAGTAAACAATCTCTACATATAATCTTTGTGTATTTTCAATTTATGATCATTCATTTAATGATGATCTGAAGCTACAACAGACTTGGAAAAAGTGACTTATAACCTATCCACAATCTTATGACCATCACATCACCCACTCAGGCACATGATCATAATTTGGATGCTGTGGCATCTGCTCACAATTACAATGGTTGAAGCAGCCTGAGGTCGGGTAATTGCAATCTATGACCTTCCCAGCTGGCTTCTGACAAGCAAAGTCAATTGAGGAAGCTAGATATGCTTAACAATCATATCAGTTGCTTAACAATCGCAGTGATTTGCTTACAGACTGCAGGAAAAATAGTCATAAAATCAAGTTAACAGTGACTGAAATTTCCAAGCCCAATTGTACTCGTAAGTTGAGGACTTTCTGTACAAGGTTTTATATCCATATATGTATCATTTAATATGGTGGTGGGGGGAGAAATTAGGAAAAAATTAAGAAATTTTATAAACCAAACTTGGAGTTCTGAATTCAAAGCTTTTTTCTGAAGCAGTTTGGCTTTGCTAACTTTCCATCAATCTAGCTGACTGGGGATAATGGGAACTGTAGTCTGGACTGGAACAAGTGGTTTACATTTTTAGTATTGCAAACCTAGCTGACTGAAAGAAGATATAGGTTCATTAAATGCAAGATTAGCAATAGCAATAGCATAGTGTTTTACAGCACTCTCTGAGCAGTTTACACAGTCAGCATATTTTTGCCAAAAATCTGGCTTCTCATTTTACCAATTTTAGAAGGATGGAAAGCCAAGTCAATCTTGAGTTGGTCAAGATCGAACTCCAGGCTGTGGGCAATCAGTCTGCAATACTGCATTCCTACCACTGCATCACCACAGCTTCTTACACTCATTTTAAGCAAATACTAAAAATCAATATCCAGAGCAATTTTTAAATGAACTTTGTGACATATTACTTGAAATTGAAGGGGATTAGTTTCCGTAGGGCTGTATTTGTGTCCCTGCAGAAAGGAGAATATAAATATGAATGATACATAAATGAACAGAACAGTAGGACTAAGTAACTTTAAACTGCTGCAACCAGGATAATGAACATTAGTGTGAAGTCAAAATACTTGGGGAAAGGACCACATGCATTGCAAAGCACAAGAAGTCATGCAACATAATAGCTTAGCTGTCAAAATATATCTTCAGTTCAGTCTTCCTCACATCCTTACTTACTTTCCCATGCATTCCACAAGTGACTTGCAACAGATGGTAAAATATGCAATATACAGTTGAAACTGTATACTGTATTTTCTTACAATTCAAACACACACAATTGTTCCAGAAATAAAAAAGGACACCATAATTTAGTACTTATCCATATAACTCCAAATCTATTAAGATGACAGTATACAGTATATAATGAAGCAAAGGGAAAGTACTAAAAACAGAACACTGAAGGCCAGGGCTGAAGTCTACAGTAAATTTGTCAATAAACAGCAAGTCTCTGACCCACATTCATGTAAGCTCATGGTCTTCATCTCACTGTATCTATATACTATTAAAACTCTCCTTTCTCTTTGTAACTTGGTAATTTGGTAAAACGGTGCATCATAGGGCAACAGTTTCTGAATCAGTGTACCTCAAATGGGTTAATTTAATGAATATGTCTAAAATCTGGGTGCCATTACTCCCATGGGATAGAAATTTGGCAACATTGCGGCCCTTCAACACTGCTGCACCACCGCAGTCAGCTATAGTAATGTGACTATCATTTCTGACTACATTTCCCAGTGACTTGTAGATGGTGTGGTGCAAGGGAAGATAGGAGAGGCATATCCCCACCCTCTTTCCTCCCTCCATCTGGCCACTGTACCAAACCAGCTGGCAGCAAGGTCCAACAGAAAGCAGCAATTGGCTGCTTTGGAACCAATGCTTAATCTGACAGCAGTGTGCAGCAAAAGAAGGACAAGGGAGACTGCTGGCAAGGTAGGGCTAACTGGAGGATTCCAACATTTGAAGGGGAGACTTTGGGGACACACCAGATGGGGAGCAGAGGTACAGTTTTCCTCATGCAATTCCTAACAACATGGTAGGTAGTTCTGTGGGTCATCAAAGGAGAGGAAAAGCCTCCACCAGATTTCTGCTAGGAGAGCATAATCTGTATTGTATGGCAAATAGGGATGACCCAACAGGTCACGGGTTGTCTAGTTAATGTAATTTAATTATGGGACTTATATGCCGCCCTATCTCCCGAAGGACTCAGGGTGGCTAACAACAATAAAACAACAATAAAACAATAAATACAAATATTAAAAGAGATTAAATTTACAAAGCCCCAATAAAAACCAATAAAAGTTAAAACAAAATTAAAACCCCCGTCTTCAGTCCAGGTCGGCTAGTTGGAAAAGGTATGTCTTTAGGTCGAGACGAAAGGACCGGATATCTGGGGCCATCCGAAGTTCTCGGGGGAGCTGATTCCAGAGGGCAGGCGCCCCAACAGAGAAGGCCCTCCCCCTGGGGGTCACCAGCCAACATTGTCTGGCCGACGGCACCCTGAGGAGACCCTCTCTGTGTGAGCACACAGGGCGATGGTAAGTCGTTCCTGGCAGCAGACGGTCCTGTAATTTTTTAAGTGAACCAAAAACTCAGGAAAGTAATATAAAACCCCCCAAATTTGACTGATTTTCCACATGACATACTTAACAAAGTTCTCTTCAAAGCCAAATTAGTGTTTAGGAGCCACAGCTAACTTGGGTTGTTTTGACACTTCTTTCAATTTCAGGAGGCTTGCTACGATAGAGTGAATTGACAGAGTGTAGTAATAATATAATTTTCTTAAAAAGAGCCTATGAGATGGTAAAAAGCAGACGTTAAATGCAGTGAAACTATTATATGCACAAGGATGGAAGACCAAAAGGACCAATAATGAAAAAATGGCTGCCAGAGTCATCTTATAGGAGATAGATGGCATAAAAAAAATAATAAATAAATAAAAATACATAAGATGGCTCAGTTAGCAGAAATGGTCAAATTCACTTGTTGGACCAAGGAGGAAACTACAACTCCTTTTATAAAAGACTGAAAACTTCTTTCAATTTTTTTGCTGAAAGTAGATTAAAATGAACGGCTGATTTTGGGATTTATTAATTAAAAGAGATTTGCTTATGGAAGAAGGGAACTATAATATGCAATATGGGAGGGCAGAGAAGATAATTACAGTATTATATAACTACTATAAAGAAGATTAGAAATCATTTCTTTTGATGTGTATCTTTACTTTCCTCTTTGTTCCTCTTTACTTTTGCCCTTCTATAAAAAAAATTTCTGTTTTTCCATGTTTTTGTAGCTCTATAAATCTTAAAAAAATCTTTTCAATGAGTTTTCGATCAGTTTGATCATTTTAAAGAAGGTATTGTGCTTCTTTTATAAAAGGAAGTCAGTAATCTCAAAATTGGGAAAGAAATAATATACAATAATGTGATGATTCTTAAAGCAGATTATTTAAGTAGTTATAATGAAATTTGTTTTATTGAAACAAATTTCTGTGTTAACATTCAGAAATATTTTCAACCACAAATTGATCCAGAAAGATATTTATACAAGGTCTTTACATGGGTTATGAAAAGCAAATCCAAGTATATCCATAATTAATTGTTCACAAAACTACAAATTAAAAGTATTGTGTAGTGGGTTTTTTGGAGACATTAACCAGGCCAGATTAATACAACACGATTTATTGTAGAATAAACAGGACTGAGAGAAACAGACAGAATGACAGCTATTTATACTTGCCGCCTCTAGGGGGCGACCAATCAAATCAAAAGCTGGTTTCCCGCTCAAATCCAAATTTCAGCTTCCCTCCAAAACAGTTGGACACATTAAAATCAAACACATTAACCCTTAATAACAATACATAACACCCCTCTCCCCTATATAAGGTTATTTCCTGTACATTCAATGCACATAGTCTTTGAGGTAGACCGGTGGATTGCGAGTTCCCAAAAACTCAGTAGAGTCCAGACCAATTTGGCACTTGTTTTTTTTTAACTTCAACCCTGCTTCACAAAACTGTTGAAGCACTGTCCTGAGGCGTTCTGCTAGGACTGCCACTGATTCTCCCGCAATCAGGATGTCATCAAAATAGGGGCAGACACCTGGTATATTTTTAGTGTCTATTCCATAATGCTTTGGAACAATCCCAGGGCAACACTTACCCCACACTGCAGATGACGAACTCTGAATGCCCCTCTGTGAGTGACAGTTGTCTGTGCTTCTGCTGTGCATTGTTGACTGGCAGCTGCTGGTATGCTTGTGCGAGGTCTAGTTTGGCAAACAGGCAACCTCCTTGAAGTGATGCAAGGATGTGGCTTACCACTGGAATTGGGTAAGCGTGTTGCTGTAGTGCCTTGTTTATTGTGCACTTGTAGTCTGCACAGATGTGGATGTCCCAATTGGGCTTCACTGGGGTCACTATGGGAGTCTCCCACAAGCTACTGTCCACAGGTTGGAGCACTCCCTGCTGTATTAGTTTGTCCAGTTCCGCATCAATCTTAGGCTTTAACACGAAAGGCACTCTGCATGGTTTTATCCTAATTGGAGTGACAGTCGGATCAAGGTTAAGGGAGATGGGTGTCCCTTGGTATTGTCCCAGGCTAGGACTGAACACATCAGCATACTCTTGGCATACAGCTGCCAGGTCAGCTGTTTGTGTGCTGTGGATGCCAGTTATGCTTCAAACCTGTCCAATCCAATTAGACTGGTGCGCTGTCCATCTACAACTACAACGTTGAGGGGATTCTCAACCTCTTTGAATTTGACCCTTATGGTGGCTTCACCTCTCACAGACACACGGAAATTTTGAAAATCCATTAGAATGAGGCTTGACAGTTTGAGTTGAACTCGCCTCTTGCCTTGTCTGCAAATATAGCTGGAAATCTTGTAAGAAATGATGGATAGAGCTGACCCATTGTCTAGCTTCATGGAACAAGGGACCCCTTGCATTTTGACCTGAAGTCTCAACTTTTTTTTGAGGGGGCGTTGGGCTCCCATCCTCGGGATACTTCTCCTCCCTGAGCAGTACCCGACCTTGTTCTGTCCCAGGGCCCATTTACCTTTCTGAGGTACATCTGCAGTATGAGTTTCTCTTTGGCGACCTCTACAGACTCTGGCGATGTGGCCTTGCTTTCCACAGGCATGGCATACAGCTGTGCGAAACCTGCACTCAATTCTTTTGTGTTGTTCCCCACAGCTAGCGCAGCTCGGAGGAAGGGTTGCTTGTTCTGAAGAATGATGCCATCTAAATGGCTCTCTTTGCACCCGGTCGATCTCATTGTCTTCTTCTAAATCACTCGGTCTCCCTGTGGTCTCCTGATGTACTGCTGTAGGGCTAGAGTATGTCTTTAGAGGCCAGAGAACCTTCATTGCTCCACCGGCAGCCTCATCTGCCATGACTTCTTTCAAAGCATCTTGGAATGTCAGTTTCTCCATGGCAAATAGGCGCTGCTGCAGATTTCTGTTCATCAGCCCGCAAACTAGTCTGTCTCTTAGATGATCCTCCAAGTCTGGGAAGTTGCAATGGCATGAAGTTTGTCAAAGCGCAGCCACAAACTCAGCAACTGATTCCCCTGACTTTCGCTCTCTTTGCTCGAAAGCGTGACACCAAGCGATGATGGACAGTTTTGGCTTGAAGTGCTCTTTCAGTCTTCTCTTTAAGTCAGCATAGGTTAACGACTCACTGCTTGCTGGTGCTACCAGATTCTGGGTGATGTCGAATGCAGCCTGTCCACACACAGAGAGTAGAGACACCACTTTCAACCATCCACTCTAACCCACAGGTAATTGTCCACCCTGGAGACGTAGGAGCTCCACTGTTCTGGGTGAGAGACATCAAATTCATTGAGCCTGCCAAGCTTGGCCATTGTAGGTGTTCAAGTGAGGTCCTGGTCACTGCCTTTTGCTGCAAAAGGAGCTGGGCTTCCTAGATCCTGGGGACAGATCCCTCAGGACGAATGTGCCCAGTGTGGTTTACTCTTGTGCCTGGTCTGACACCCAGTGACTTCAGACTCAAGTAGGCTTCTGCTCTCTCTTCTAGCAGCATCCCACCTTCATTGCCACTATTGTGTAGTGGGGTTTTTGGAGGCATTAACCAGACCGGGTTAATACAACATGATTTATTGCAGAATAAACAGGACTGAAAGTAACCGACAGAATGACAGCTATTTGTACTTGCCGCCTCTAGGCGGCAACCACTCAAATCAAAAGCTGGTTTCCTACTCAAATCCAAACTTCACCTTCCCTCCAAAACAGATGGAAAGACATTTAAATCAAACACATTAACCCTCAATAACAATTCATAACACAAAGTTTTTTCAATCAAATTATAGATTTAATTCTACATTTCTATATTACATTTTAGCACAAGTACTATTTACACTTCAATAATTTGAGAAAAACAATTTTGTTTTTGCAATAATGCTAAATAAGTCTTTAACCCCCTATTAGATCCATGGAAACATTCTTCCCAGACTTGATTTTTTCTAGATTTCAAAATATTTAAATATTATTTTTTATTATTTTTTCTTAAGTACAAGGAGGAAGAAATTTCTCAGATAAATGTTTAAATGGTATACTTTGTATTATTACATCTAATTCAATACAGAGGAAAAACCCTGCTTCAAATTAATGAACAGAGATTTCAATGTTCCTTCAGTCTTAACAATAATAAGGAATTACACACTGAAAAGGTGGAAAAAACAGCATTATCTTTAGACAATTGCAAACAAGTGCAATTAGTATTTTGTATTCCCGAAGACATATTATGGGAGATGCATTGCATCATCATTATATCTTCTCAAGAGATTTGTTAAGATTACAACAATAATATGTCCACCCTTTAAAATCAAAACTGTTATTTGCATATTGTTGCATTTCTACATAGGTTTCAGATAGAACTATTCTTCAATTACTGAGAAGTTAGTTTATGAATAAATCATTCAATTTACACATATATTATTTTGTAAGGATGTAAGAGATAAACTGTAGAGACAAAATGCCACATATCCAAACTAGATTAACTTTACGGAACAATATTGTTTTTAATTCCAGTTTTTTCACAAAGAAGGAAGTACGTGTGAAAATGCATCAAGTCATTCCTATCTGGAATGGCCCATCAGAAAGACTGAGTAAATTCTATAAGATTCTTTCCTGAGAGGGGTAGAAAAGCTTTTTGTATGAAGTAGGACATATAAAGTAGGAGGACATAGAGTGCAAAAGTTGGTTTGAAACTCAACATTAAGAAAACCAAGATCATGGCATCTGGCCCTCTCAATTCCTGGCAAATAGATGGGGAAGAAATGGAGGTAGTGACAGATTTTATTTTCCTGGGCTCCAACATCACCGCTGATGGAAACTGCAGCCAAGAAATTAAAAGATTCTTGCTCGTGGGGAGGAAAGCTATGGCAAACCTAGACAGCATACTAAAAGGCAGAGACGTCACCTTGCCAAAAAAAAGTGCGTATAGTCAAGGTCATGGTTTTCCCAGTTGCAATGTATGGCTGTGAAAGTTGGACCATAAGAAAGGCTGAGCACCAAAGAATTGAGGCCTTTGAACTATGGTGCTGGAGAAGACTCCTGCAAGTCCCCTGGACTGCAAGGTGATCAAACCGGTCCGTCCTAGAGGAGATCAACCCTGACTGCTCTTTAGAAGGCCAGATCCTGAAGCTAAAACTCAAATACTTTGGCCACCTAATGAGAAGGAAGGACTCACTGGAGAAGAGCCTAATGCTAGGAAAGATTGAGGGCAATAGAAGAAGGGGATGACAGAGAATGAGGTGGCTGGATGGACTCACGGAAGCAGTAGATGTGAGCTTAAAGGGACTCCAGAAGATGGTAGAGGACAGGAAGGCCTGGAGGAACGTTGTCCATGGGGTCGCGATGGGTTGGACACGACTTCGCAAGTAACAACAACAGGACAAATAGTTTCATCATTTTAACAAAAAGTCATAAGAATAAAGTCTGGCTTGTTATGTACAGCAGCTGCCACAGACTCTGACATATAATAATTAATCAATCCACAAACAGAATTGTTCTAGGCTGTTTAACCATCTCAGCTTCTAGAGAAGCCAAGAATATTCAGAAGGTACCCCAACTGAAGTTTCGCAATAAGGTGGTAATTATGGTGAATCAATGTTTTAAAATTCTATTAGTCAGTTAAAATCCCTTTAATCTGTTAACAGCTCTAAAAACAAAGTGGGATAAAGAAAAACAGTGTGTGCATATTTACCATAAGCTGCCAAATATTGATCTTAGCCTATGGTTCATTTCACAAACATTAAATGAAGTTGGCCCTGAAAACAAAATGAAGCACTTCAAAAGTTTTTTATCTAGCTCCCTGAGCAGTTTATCTTGGAAGACTCCCATGACTGCCTCTATAAAATTCCAAATTTAAAAAGGGACTATATTTATACAAGATTCTTATATTCAAGCAGTAATATATAAAAAATGAAAGTAGAAAATATGAAATACTGTTATACAAAATTCATTGTAAGAAATGTAACATTGTACTAGGACAAGGGTCAGCAACCTGAAACAGTGAAAGAGCCACTTGGAACCGATTCCCTCACAAAAGGAAAAACTGGGAGCTGCAAAAAATGTGTGCGCATGCGCATACATGCGCGCATGCGCAGAACAGGGTTTGACAGAAGAGTGGAGCCAAGGCGAGATATACACCTGCCCTGCATATTTGAATTGATTGGTTGAACTTTTTTAGTCCCACTTTTTTTTTTTGGACTGCACATGGCAGAGGACCGGGAGCCGCAGGAGACGGCTGAAAGAGCCACATGCGGCTCCGGAGCCGCGGGTTGCAGACCTGTGTACTAGGAAATCAAGAAACTATCAAGCATTTCATTAATAGCAAATATTTCAATAAAAAGTGTTACTGGGTTTGAGGATCAGACTGTCAGTAGGTTAATACTACTTCAACTGTTTTAACATTGGCTGTTAAGTTTTATTTTCATTATTATTTGTTATGTAACCTTGTTAGTTATTCAGAGTCATTGTGAAATAGGCAGCTATATACATTTAATAAAAGTAATTTTATTTTTAATTAATTTTTATTGGAGAAGTTTTACAAAGAAAAACAATACAAATTTAAAGAAAAAAGTAAAAGTGATCAGTAAACTGAAGAAAATGAAAGAAAAAATAAAAAATAAAGTGGCTTACTATCTTCTTTAGATCAATTATAAATGCTTTTAGATTTTATCTTCTCTAATATTATAGATGGCTCCACTCTTTGCATATTCTATCCTTTCTAATTATCAAACCCATAAATCACAATTCTGTTATTAACAAAAAGTCCATAAAGGAATTACAGTTATTCACAAATGTAGTTAGTTATGGTCTTTTCTTTAGTCAAACAGAATAAAATAATTTTTAAAAAGTTTTGCAGGATTGCAAAATTTTAGCTAAATACTTCCAGTTCTCATATATAACTGCCCAATTTTTCTCTGCAATGTGTTGTTTTGCTAGAAGAAACAAGGTTTTATGCCTGCCTTTATGACGTCCACCAACCAAAACCTCCCAGATACATAGATTTTGCAAGGACTGATGGAAAGACTCAAAAAATTTGCTAACAAGTTAGTTGTGAATATCTCCCAAGCAACAACAGTACATAGGAAACTATCTAGCATTGGACCACGTTTAACTCAGAATTGGCAGAATATAGTTATGGACCCATTATTAGATGTTAAACATCAGGCAACAGATTAGGTCTAACACTCCTAGAGAACACCAGTAGTTCTAGATGTCTCATTACCTTATGCTGTTATTTCAACAGCCTTTTATTAAATCTAGTGAAGCATTACATCTATCAATCCCTATATTTAGTTTTTATTAATTACCCTTTTCATCTATATATAAAAATCCCACACCAATTTTATTGTAATTTATTGTGAAAACAAGCACAGAGGATGAACTGTTTCATTAATGTGCTTTATTTCACAATACCGTATTTTCTGGCATATAAGATGACTTTTTAACTCATGAAAATCTTCTCAAAAGTCAGGGGTCGTCTTATACGCTGGGTGCTGAAACTTTAGGGACAGGGCTGGCTGGAAAACCTGGAGCGGATCTCCCATTTGGTCTGCGCAGGGAAAGCGGGACCAATTGGAGAAGAAGCTGCAGTCTGTGATTTTTTTTACAGGCTGGGGTCTGGGCGTCTTTCCTTCTAAAGTTGAAGAGCAGCTGCAGTCTATCCCAACTTGAAAGGCAGGTGGGGAATGCAGCAGCCAGAGCAGCTGCTTAGCTCTAAGGACACATTTGACTTAGGAACTGGGCGGGCTGGCTGGAAAACCTGAAGCGGATCTCCCATTTGGTCTGCGCAGGGAAAGCTTTAGAGTGAATTAGGAAAAGTTTAATCCACTTGCACTGTTTTATGTTTACATGTTTGATGACAAACAGCCTTATGTTTATAAGTGACAGTTTTCCTACTAAGTACCTGCGTGTCATAAGCATTTGAATTAAAATTACCATATTAAAATCAAATCTGATGTTTTTTAATTTGTATTTGGTATGCGTTGGAAGAGGGGTAGTCTTATACGGCGAGTATAGCCCAAACCCTATAATTTAACAGGAAATGTAGGGGGTCGTCTTATACACCCAGTCATCTTATACACCAGAAAATACGGTAGATAAATTACTGAAATTTCTTAACGTCACTATTTTAAGGGAAAATACCATACTACAATTTTATAAGCCTGAATTTCCACATATGAGGCTTGACAAAACTGTTTTCCTCATGTTAGGGACATTAAGGAAAAACTGCCCTCAAGTCAAGCTTGTGGCAACTACAAAGATACACATATATGTTGTTTTACAGGACATACAGGATCATTCTGTATAACCTGCAAGCTTGCCTTATTTAAGATACATTTTCAGCCCTACTGAAAATTTTTGGATTTCTTGTTTTAACATGCATAATTTAAATCTTATACTAGATATTCCCTAGTATTGCTTGTCTATAAACTCAGAACTGTAAATAGTGCAATTCTCCTTTATTCAGCACATCATATAACATTAATTCAAATCAGAATTCCTAATTTGGTATTGTATACTATAATAACATCTGTGAAATGGACATCTATCAGAGATCTCCACATACCTTTCTTAGCATGTGATCAAACAGTGATGAACATTTTCCCAGCACAGCTGACACTAACTGCTTAATTACCTATACTGCTTTGAGCAGAGAGAATATAACATAATAAAATTTATTTCCCAACTGAGTTATAGAGTTGAATCAATTCCAGAATCTGGAGAGAGAGTTTGCAAACTGAAGAATTTATTTTTAAAAATTGTACTTTTGTTCCACTAATGATACAGCGTTCTTAAAAAAAACATATATATATGGGGGGACAACAAAAATATAATATTCATATTATTCTTTGGGTAATAGCTATTTATCCAAATGGCAAGACAATTCGTTTTTCCCCGAGTCAGAATTAATACAAGATATAAGACGAAGAAAATAAACACAAAGGAAATTATTCTGGAGTGACATATCAGACCAAAATATATAGTTGGTTTTAATGTGTTTAAATTCAGCATTGTGATTTAATAATCTACAAATAGTTTAGTAATTAAGTTTAATGTGTGAATCCATCTAATGAATGTTTATTCATATATGCAGTTTTAAACAAGGTGTAAACATAATCTCATATCACTATATAAGGAAGTATTTATCCCAGAGCTGTAATCATATTAAATACCACTATATAGTGCAACATTGAAGTGCAATATTAGGGGCAGCGCAATGGTGAATAGAATGTGAAGGATGTGTGTATATAATGTTATATTCTTATTTGTGGTTTTTACTTGTGTGTAGTGTGCACTGTGGACAGTACTTAATTTCATTGTGAGTTACACAATGACAATCTATTCTATTCTATTCTATTCTATTCTATTCTATTCTATTCTATTCTATACTATTCTATTCTGTGTTCTAAATATTAAAGGTAAATGTTCCCCCGCACATGCGTGCTAGTAGATTCCGACTCTAAATATTACTTCTACTTAAAATTATGTTTTACATCTGTTCCATAGTTGTTGAACAACATTCATTTATTACTGAAGAAAATAGCTTAAGATTTCAAAATATGAACTGGATTGTTTATTAGTTCCCTTGCTGCCTTTCCCTGAAAAGTTACAACACATAGGCCTATAACTATTTTAAAATAAAAGCAATGCCTGGTATTTCTGTGTTCTAAGACAAACATCAGGTATACTTTCCAACAATACAGTTTCATCTAAGTTTACAGTCAATTTTCAATACTGCAAGTAGATTTGTACAACTCAGTTTAGATAAAACAGTCAATTCAAATTATTTGCAGATTCCATATTTGTGAATTTGCCTACTTGCTAAAATTTATTTGTAATTACAAAATCAACAATTGCAAAACTATCATTCACAGACAGTAAGAACAGCGAAAACCACTGTCACCTGACAAACACATTTCCATCTGAGGTTTCAGTATTCACTAATTCAGTGTAATTCACGGTGATTTTATAGAATGTTAATTCCCACAAAATAACAAGAATCCTCTGTACATCAATTTTAGGCACAATCACAAAAGGTCATACTTGGTTACTATCCCATAATGACCCTGCTTTTCAATGAGCATTTACTTGATCCCATGTGCACATTCAGGAAGAGAAAGAGCTCCTTCAAGGAATTGTCCACAAATATAGAAAGAATGCCCACACTTAATAAATATACAGCCCCTTGGCCCACTTCTGCACCCCTTTGTATTTTAAATTTTTTACCTCTCTCTTTTTCAGATTCTAACTTCATCCAACCCTAATATTTTCTCTCCTTTCTTCTTTCAACCCCTTTCTTCTTTCTCCAAATAGTTATCGCTTTTCATTCATCCACGCTCTATAACCCATCCACCTTAATGTACTGGTCACTCATATTTAATCCATTTAGCACCCATATCTCTTTCTCCCTCTCTTATTTTAATACCTATATTAAGAAATCCATATTAAACTACACTGAATGTATTTTTGTGTTTCTCCTAACATGTATTAAGAACTACACATCTATACTATATCATGGTACAGAAATCCATCTATGGGTTCTTGACTTTATTTCTGATCTTTGACCAGAAATTCTTTACACCCTATATACAGTATTAAATATATTATTAAAGCACTTTTGTGCTTTATCATTCTGTCATATGGTGAAGCACAAAGGTATAAAATATCCTATAAGGCATACTGAATTAAATAATACACTTCCATACAACACATATTATTTAGGTATATAAAATATATGTTCTTTGGCTGAAGGCTACTACTTTTATTTTGATGTAACTGTTGTTCGGTTTTTCTCTTAGCTACTTAAGACAAGGATTTGAAAGAAATTCATTTAGAAAAGAAAAAAAAGTTGAAAGAAGTTCCTTAACACAGGGGAAAGGATAACCACACCATCAACATAACAGGTCTGTCTGCTAACATTGGATAGTAAGTCATGTGTTTACTCTAGGTTTTTACTCTTTATGCATAACTTGTAACTATTCAATGTTGTCTGTCAAATGCAACTTTGACACATTAATTTTTGGTCCACACTAGTGACTAGCATTAGAAAATATAATCTAAAGTGAAAATTGACTTCAAATTATTAGAGTTTCCATGTAAAAACACACATATATTAATATCCGCAACAACATCCCTCCTTAATATCACAATAATTCTTATTTACTCCACAAATATTTTAAATAAAAAAAGAGCCTTAGTGGAGCAGTGGCCTAATGCCTCCTTAAATAACACCAGCTGCCTGCAATTAGTGCAGGTTCGGGTCCCACCAGGCTCAAGGTTGACTCAGCCTTCCATCCTTCCGAGGTAGGTAAAATGAGGACCCAGATTGTTGGGGGCAATGAGCTGACTTTGTAATAATGCCGCTGGGGAGGGGACGAAAGCCCTAAT
Source organism: Vipera ursinii (assembly GCF_947247035.1). NCBI lineage: Eukaryota > Metazoa > Chordata > Lepidosauria > Squamata > Viperidae > Vipera > Vipera ursinii. Next base: position 86,251,944 of record NC_139514.1, on the reverse strand, counting down.
AAGCAGGCATATACATAGAATGAAGGCTATTGCTAAGCACATTGATTTGTGCTTTAGATTGTAAGCCGCCCTGAGTCTTCGGAGAAGGGCAGGATATAAATGGGATTTTAAAAAAAATAACTAGGGCAAGTGTTTTTCAAAGTTGGCATGACATATGATGAAGCATGGCTAGGAAATTCCGAGAGGTGAAAGCCACAAATTTTGAAATTACCAACTGAGAAAAAACACTGAGCTGGGGAAACATCAGATACTTACTTGCTTAATCCTACTGAATGCCAAACTATTCTATTTATTCTCAGGTGTGCTTTACCTCCATCATATACCACTCTTAGCTCACGCAATAATCCAAGGTTGTTTACTTTAACATACACATTTTCTAAAGCAACCTAATTCATACACGCAGGTTTCTTAATTACTGGCTGAAGAGCAAAAATCAAGTCTATACTTTCTTTATCTTGCATAAAGCAGCAGTGACTTCCTAATGATTTATATTTTAACATTTCTCCACCACTGTCATCTATACCTACTATCATACTATTCTTTAATAGTATAGTTACATTTAGCATTTTCTTTTCTTTTTTCTTATAAAAAATTACATTCCTTATTTCAATTCCTCTTGTTACAATATCACTAACATTTACATAGAAATTTCTAAAATACATCTTCCAACATTACCTACTTAACTTTCAGCCTAATACATTTCATAGTTTTTATTTTAATTACATTAAATCTACTGAAGGTTCCTTGTTTAGACCTTTTGACTAGTTTTCAAATAAATTTTCTTTTCCATAAAGCTGTTCTACACTTTCTGTTTCTTTTAATTATTTTCACTGAGTTCCAAGAAATTTCCAAATCATCTTTCTTAATATTTACTTTTTACATTCTGTTTGGAGCTTAATCTGTCTTTCTAACATTTTTAATAGAGGCCTATTCTGTTACCTTCAGTAGATTCACTTTTTTTTATTCCCATTTTTCTCAAGACCCACTCTTAATAACACTAAATAATGGTCTCTTCCATATTCAAAACCTTTTATTATCATTCTATATCCCAATTTTCTCATTCATTTTAAGCAGTCATATCAATTGTGGTTTTTGATTAATTATTTTTAGATGTATACATAAGTAGTATTCAGGCTAAATGTATTTGCAAAAAAATGTTTTTCAAACAAATAGACCCCCGTCACCATGTCATTCACATTGGTTCTCTAAAAGATCTGTTCATTTCTCTGTACTCACTTATACCATTCTGTCACCAAACACCCTACAATATATTACATTGAATGTTGTACAAATTTTCTCTAAAACTCATCTTTAATCATTTTATTATCACTACCCATGTATAATAAGCAAATATAGCCACCTTTGGGTTTCTAATTTCATGGGCACCCTATATCGTACCAACTTTAAATAATACCAACTGATACATTCTCATATACAGTTTAACAGTTAATCATAATTAGGTTCCCACATCAACTTCTCTGCATGTATTCGTCAATTCTACGCCATAAAATATGGGTCACCTGGTTCATGGACCGGAACTGGTCAGTGGCATACCAGAAACTGGACCATGCAAGAAAGCAAAGTCCCAACTATGAGATGCAGGCACATACAAAACCACACCCCCTCTGGTCCACAGAAAAACCTCTCTCCATGGAAATAGTCCCTGGTGCCCAAAAGATTGGGGGCCGCTGCTATAAAATCAGGTCTCCGTCATTCATATTTAATGCATCCTTTCTTTCTCTTAGTTTCATAATTATTTAGTTTTCATTCATCCCATGTATTAATTTGTGCTCTTTACCATTTACTCATCTTGGCTTTCAAGTCACAACCTTGCATATGTAACGGTCATCTCAGATATTAATTCTAGTGTAATTTCCAAACACCCATCATGTTTTTTGTCAACAGAATTTTCACATACTTTTTATGAAGACAGAAAAGATGAAGGCTGAACTACCAACCATAGTTGCATCTGTGGCATACATACCATTTGTTGCTAAAGGTAAGGACAATACTGTGGGACAGGATGCCATAAACAGAACAAAAAGTTTTATCCCTTGTATGATCATGCAACTCTATCAGGCTAGATCCCTAGAAAATTGCCCACATTCCATCATCTAGGAGATATGTGCATTTTATATACACATATTTAAGATTTAAGCTAGAAATATTATCCTAATACATCTAAGCCACGGGTGTCAAACTCGCTGCCTCACGTGACGTGTCGCAACATATCGTGATTTTTTTCACATTGCCAGAGTTGGGGTGGGCACAGCCTCTGCATGATGCAACCGGCCCTCAGGCCAGCAGTTTGCCACCCCTGATCTAAGCCATTCTGCTTATCTGATGAAGTAAACAATATGTCACAAAAGCATATGAGCCTTTTAATAAAATGTATCAAAATGTATTAAGTCCTAAGCAAACTTCTGAGTTTTTCCCATGATAGTCTAACATAGCTCTCTTCCTAAAAGGCTGGAAGTACTGCACATGCAACATACAACCTACATTTGCTGATATTATAAGTCCTGACGAATGTGGAAAAATAGGTAGGAAATACTCCAACTGTATACAATCCTCTGAAAAATTCACTTAAACTGGACACTAGCCATCCATGCTACAGATATTTTCAATTTCACCCTGCTATTTACTACCATTTTTGGTGCCACATACTAACTAGGAACTACAGTGGCAAATACATGAAAATGACACCAGATTTGGGAAAGCTTCTTAAAGGAGAAAATTATTTACTAACCTGCAATGGTCATGTTTAAATAAACACTGAACACTGAAACATTGAACACTAGAAACATTGTTTATCTGCTTAAAAAGAAACATCTATTACAATATTGAGGGTACCTACTAGCCAGCTCTATTTTTAAAACAAACAAACAAACAAACAAACTTCAATATTAAATATAGTCATGGAGATATCAGTAATTTCAAAATTGTGTATATGTAATTTCTAATAATTCCAAATGTGGCCTAGACATGTTAGTATACTGCAACAAAAACAAGGAGTTACGTGGTGTCTTAAAGACTAACAATTTTATTTAGAAAACAAGCTTTTGTGGATTACAACCACTTCATCACATGCATGAAATATTATTTAGAAAAAAAGCATACCACAGTTGGGGGAAAGATGAACAAAAGAGAAATGCAGTCAGAAAGTTTAACATAGAGCAACAGCAGAGGAATAAACAGCAGATTTCTTATCCTAGTACAGCAAATGAATGAAGGAGCAACTGGCTAAGGATAAAGACTTCACTGAAGTAGAATGTACAGTAAAAAATTTTTTTGTCAAGTATAATATCTCAAGTTGTTCAAGTGTCTTCACACACAACTTGTTTCCCCATTACATCCTTTTCCAGAAACACAGGGAACACAATTTATATGTGCTCTTGAAATGCAGAAATATAAATAAAATAAAAGAAGCCTTCACAGCAGATTGTCTCACAAGGGTTCAGGAGAGCAGCAGCATGAGTCCATTCCCAATTATAAGGGCACATTTCCTGTGGTATTCAAGCCTAGTATCGCCTGTTATTTCCTAATCATTAACTTGTGCTGGGGTCTTTGAACAGATACGGGAAATATTTACAGCAGCTGTTTGGAAAGGACCCTTTTTCCCCAGTACCTCGCTTTTATTTCAGTGCTTTAGAGGAGTCATTGGTTATATCCTTTCTTCAGCTGTCTTTTACACATTATCATTGTCAAACTGGTTTTTCTGAACACGCATTTAAAAACTCAAATCCAGATGATAAAAGGCTAATAAGCCAAAATAAAGATTTCTCACAGTAGGTAGGGAGGTAAGCAGGCAAGCAGGCAGGCAGACGGACGGATGGACAGAGAGGATACTTTGTGAAAAATATAATTTGTCACATGTCTTAAAAAATCAAACAGCAAGTTGAATACCACTATTTATGTAAAATACCACCAGTTGCCCTTCTCCAACTCAATACATGTGGGTATTTCATACATTTACTCTCATGAAGTGAAATCCTACATAAACAACCAGAAGTAAAACCAACAAAGTTCACCACTTCAGATAGTGACACTATTTATTAATGGATCTTAGATAAAAATGTATATAAATCACAAGAATTATAAAGCAATAAGCTTTAATACCATCAATAATCTAAATCTTTTAAAAGTACAGGTTTTTGTTTAAGATGTATAGTAAAGAACTGGTGAATTGACACTCTTTTTTTAAAAAAAATTCTACAAGTTTCTTATTGTAACACATAAGAACCTAAAATAATATGCAGACAATCCTTCTGCTAAATCCAAATCAACGTATATTCAAATGACTTAAACCTGTCCCTAGCATAATTAATTTATTTTGAGGGTTGATATTTGGTTTGTTCTATTGCCTCTCCAAGAACAATCAGGGCACCCAATTCATTAGAAAATACATCCATAGTGTTGCTTCTCCTTATTCTTCAGTAAGAAAATGAATGCTGCTGAGCAAGTCTGTACATGCCATTCAGCTGAGAACCAGTTGACCTCAGCTTAGTAAAGATGACTACTCTCCCTATTCTAACACTATCCTGCTTTCTAGAAAAACATGTTTTAATTTGTAGACTACAGCAGCTAACTTCTAACCATTCACATCATTTAAAGTTCAAAACAAAGCTTCCACAAAGTTTTCTCCACAAAAACTATGATTTTTATCTAAACTGAACTTACGTGGAAAAGAATAAACTCTAAAAGTAAAGAATCTATGACTCTTTTTCTTCTTTCTACTTTAGCTCAAGCAATCTTGGAAAAAACCAAGCCAATCTACTATTTACACTTCTTCATTTTGTTAAACGCTAAAGGTTATATGAATGGTTTTCTAATAGCACCACTGGAATTCTTGCAACTCCCAAATCTCTGTTGGACAGTCACTCCATTACATCCAGCAAATGTTAGCGCATATGGGGCGGAGGAGGGGAGAGAATATTTTTTTTTTCCTTGTTCTCAGCAGCCTTCACTAGAAAAGGTATGGTAGTTGGGGAAGCCTGGAGTTGTAGTTCAACCTCTGGAAGAACATACAATTCTTGGCCTTATACCCTGCTGTTTTGTAGAGAATGCATGGAATAACTAAATGGTCCCCATCCATGCCAACTTCAACTGCTAGAATTATTAGAATGGCTATGCTGGCTAGGAAATTCTGGGAGTTGAGGTCCATACATCTTAAAGTTGCTCAAGTTGGGAAACACATTCACTCCATAAAACTCATTTGTAACATCACACTGACACACTGTATTAAGCTATAAAGTGGTTTGGTTGTCTTTGATTGTCTGAAGCAAACACTGGTTTATACTGCATAAGCCCAGCCATCTATGGGGTTACAACGCATGTCAAGCCAAAAGCAAATAATAAATCAGGATTTAGCAAGTTATAGTTTAGTACAAAATGTCATCTTAATTTCTGTTTGAACTGAACATTTCATATGACCTGCTAAGGTTTATTATGCCAAACTCTTTAGAAAAATACCATAAAAGAGAAAGGAAATTAAAACTTAACTATCCCCGCACAATATAAATGTATCTTATTTGCTCCACATCTTACACTAGAGCAATCTACAAGGAAAAAAAAGTTTAATCAAGAAGCTGCTCCACAATGTCCCATCTTCAGCATCTCTATGGCTAACACAGGCACACAATTTTAGTTACATGTTCAAACTAGGAAAAAACTCAATCATTGCTGCTCCTTCAAAAAAGACATTAAAATTTTAACTGCAAAAAATGTGCATATAATAGGGAGGATCAAACCATTTGGATCCCATTGTAATATTACCAAACTGAAGTCGCCTATCAGAAGAATTACACTAGTTTACATAACTGTCTTCTTTCAAGGTAGAGACATTTGTGCAGTTTTTTCACATTAGGTCTAGCTGTGTTTAGGTACTACTTCCATTCCATGGAAAATTTTGCAACTCAGACCAAAGTATTTCAATCAACCTTCTGCCAACTGAAAAGTGCACTAATTAGCTTACAATGTTATAAGATTAAATTATATCTATTGCATGATTTGAATTGACAGTGAAGTTTACATTCATACAGCTGAACTCCATTCTGGGGAATGGGAGGCAGAAAAAGACACACCCAAGATGATGTAACCTCCACAAGCAATAACAATGCAGAAAAATGAGAATCAAAACCAGGTATCAAAAGGTCACCTATAAATCAGTTTCAAACTCGGACTCATAGTGATTCATTCTATTCCTACATAGGCCTAGTTCTTTTTATCTAAAGCAAGGCCAGAGCAATTCAGCTCACTCCAATGTTTTTACAACTCCAAACAGTATACCAATCCATACAGCAACAACGAGATATGAAGATGATCTATAAGTACATGTCAGAAACTACATGTACACAATATGCATCTTTTCTGTTGTATACCCAGATGTGAAAATCGATGAATGATGAAAAACAGTTGTTAAGATCTGCAACACAGCACAAGAAATACATTTTGTTACTTCCTCAAATTAATGTTTGTCTTTTATATAAACAAACCCTGGCTGATGTTTCACTCCCATAACAATGTACATTGGAAAACTTAGTCATATAGGTGACTAAACATTACACAGCCCATGATATTGCAGTATTTGTTTCCTCTAAAGGGGGTATATCTTGAAGACTTTCACAGTAACGTATCTTACCCATATATTAGTGTTTGTGTGTATGTGTACAGGTTGTACCCCCCCCCAATTCATCTAATTGTTAAACTGGTTGTTCCAGAAATTTTGATTTTCTGCTTTCCAGCCAAAGAATAACCTTTCCTACTCTTTTTGCCCACTTTCACCCCACCCTTTTCATCCACACCCTCTTATAGAGGTAACACTGAAGACAATACTATGCCAGTTTCCACACATCTTGACAAATTCACAACAAAGAAAGCCAGCCTTTCTTTTTCAAAAGCAAGTTATTTGATCATTTTTTATAATGACAGGAACATCCCCAGTTTCTTCAGTCCACTATCAGCCCAGTGCACAGACAGTGAAATACCACATGAAAATATAAAAGATAAAAAGAGTTTTTGGTTTGTAGCATAGAGGCAGCAAGAGTTAGTGTCTTATGAACTTATGAACACAAAGAGGTCCCTTGAAAAAAAGGACAGGTCAGTGTGCTGATAACCTCTGCCACAAAGCCACAGGAAATTAATTTCTATTAACTTTTGTTCACAAAACAGGGATGGCCCAACATCATGGCTACCGTGGAGGAGGAAAATATTCATAAAATGTTTTTAAAAGAAAAAAAAATCTTAATACGAACCTTATAAACTTGCCCATAGGTGCCATTTCCAACCACTTCCACCAGCTCAAAAATCCCAGCAGGATCCTACACAATAAAGGTGAGGAAAATGAAAGGATGGTTGGGAGAAGAGGGAAGAGAAGACATGACTGTTATCTTTAGGCAAGTATTACTGGATCCCCCAAACGCAGACACTGGAGTGGATCGTTTAGCAGAGTTGTTTCACTCTGATTTTCTAGGCACATGCCAATACATGCAAACAAAAGAAAGGAACCCAAGACTGGACTCATCCTCCCTCGCTTCTGCCCAGGGCGCAAAATGGGAAGCCAACGAGCTAACTAGTAAAGGACCTTTTTTAGGGTGTAACAACCACCCCCTATTATAGAGGTTTCTTCTCCCACCAGCCCCCCCGCAACGTACAATCCCAAGTCTTCCTCTCACCCTCCCTTCCTTTCCCCTCCGCCCCAACCCAGCTCCGAACAACAAAAGCCACGCCAGGGAAGACGTCGCCCGCTTTGTGTGGATAGCGGGAGGGAGACAAGAGAGCCAAGGATCGTCTGCAAGCAGCCCTCTTCTCCCTAGCTTTCCCTTCCATCCTCATCTCTCCCCCCCACCTCGTCACACTCACCCGCAAAGAGGAAAGGTCTATATCTCCCAGACTTTTTGCAGGAGAGTCATTCGCCATTTTTCCTCTTTGTTATTTTTCTTAACTATATAAATAAGGAGCCAAGCACTTAGCACGCCACGGCGAAAATTATAAATCTCTCCCTCTCTTTCTGTGTCTGCTTCTCAGAAAGATCTTTTCTTCCCCCCCCCCCACCCACCCACCCCGCCGCCTCTCTCTCTCTCCGCCCTTCCGTTTCTCGCTTTCTTCACTCCGGGGTAAAACTCTTCTTCAATGGAGATGGAGATGAAAAAGGGTGGTGGAGGGTTCTGTTGCTGCTTTGATTTACGGCGAAAGAGGAGACTGAGCAACGTAGAGCTACCGTGACTTCTCCACCGCTTTAAAAATAGTTCCTTTTCAATCTCAGTTCATGCGAAGGTCGCTCTGAAGCGGATTCACACCATCGGGAAGAAAGAGCGGGCGCTCTCAAGAGGGCGTCTTTTCCCAGGCAGCTACATACAATCTAAGAACCCAGAGCCGGCGGTGGGAGAAGAACAGTCAGCGGCAGCTTTCTTGCGCGCGCGCGCGCGCGCAGAACGACTCGCACCCACCCGCCCACCGGAGCACGCGAACAATAAAACGCCACCCGGACACAGTCGCTCCTTGCTCCCCTCCCTTCCTCGGTTCTCTGTCTGCTGCTCCTCCTCCTGCTGCTGCGCCCTGAGCGCAGAGACACTGGTTTTTCCACGGGAGCTTCTTCCAGCGCTGGGGAAGAGAAACAAAGCGAGCGCTGGAGGGGAGAGGTGCGAAAGGATACAAAATAAACTCTCAAGTCAGAGGAAGCCAACAGCTCGCTCTTTCTTCGGCAGGAAAACCCAGCGGAAACACACGCGCACCAAAGCACTTCTGGGTAAATGGAGGGGGGGGGGAGAAGAAGAAAAATAAGAAGGGGAGGGGGTATCGTCTATTGCTTTCAGGCAGAGGGAAATCTCTCTTGGAGCGAATCTATCGATAGGCAATCAGGGTGTGGCACAGAACAATGGATATAAGTTCTCTCGTAGAGCTTTCCAGCTAGGCCTCGTTCTCCAGAAAATAAGGTATCTCTAGATAACTTCCTGAACAATGCAGGCTCTGGGCAAGTGCTCCAATTTATGTGAGAGAAAGATGTACTAGATGAGAACAATGATCACAAGGCCCTCAAGTCTGCATTTTTTTCAAGTTAGGAGTGAAAATCCTCCAGAACCTATTTGAAACTGATTTTATGTCATCCCATCACTTAGGACTAGCATAAGTTTGTTTCCCCCCCCCCACTTGTTTTATATTCTGTCTTTCATTCAGGAATTAAAAGTCCCATCCTATTTTTCACCATAATAACAATCCTGTGAATTGTGTTAGGGTTCTAGATTTACCTTACTCTTTACATAAGACTGGACTTGACCTTGAGTCTCCCTTGTGCCAGTCCAGCACATTAACCCCTAAAACATATAGGCACTCATTAACAAAATCATTAATAGCTCTGATTAATTAAACTTGGAAGGCTCTGTGACAGTTAAGAGTTGCTTGATCCTTTTCATCTCAAACCTGCTTGCCAGAAGCCATTGATCATAGGGCTGGTACCACCAGTAATTTTGGATTATACAATAGGAGGATTACTGTATTCACTCTGTGGTGTGATCTCTTTATTCAAAAGAGATCTAACATCACCAGGAAGGGGTAGGAAAGCCACCTCCATAAAACCCCAGATCTAATTAATGTAGACCAATATTTCCCAATAACAGAAACTGAGGTGATCCCTACAGCATTATATGAGGGCAATTTGGAAACAAACCACAGATACAGAACTTTTATTATACACATTATAAAACTACAACTTTACATTACTTTTTAACATAATTGCCATTCAAATTGAGGCACTTGTCATAATGTCGTATAAGGTTTGAAATTTCTTAGTAATAGTTGCTCGGTGCCAAATCTGGGCTATGGGGGGGGGTAGTGGTCAAAAACATCCCAACAGAACTATTTCAAAAGTTCTTGGGTGTATCTAGCAGTGTGTAGGAGGGCATTATCATGAACCAACACCACACTGGAAGTGGTGCCATAGAAAATCCCGCCAAATATGAAGATGCCAAAGGAGTACTGCTAGTGAAGTTCATGGAGCGTGGTTTGACATCAGTTCAGAAGTCTACTGTGAAATGTTATGAAAACTCAAATGAACCATCCATAACAAGCATCAGGGCATGCTGACTTCCAATGTGTTGGTTCATGATAACGCTCGCCTGCACACTGCTAGGTGCACCCAAGAACTTTTGAAGCAGTTCCGTTGGGGTGTTTTTGATCACCCCCCCATAGCCCAGATTTGGCGACTCAATTTGAATGGCAATTATGTTGAAAAGTAATGTAATGTTGTAGTTTTCTAATGTATATAATAAAAGATTGTATCTGCGAATGTCTGTCATTCATAACCAAATGGAGGCTTATTTACAAATTGCCCTCGTAGTTAAGGGCTCTGGGAATATTCTCCAACACATTCTTGGGACATATAGTTGGCAGAAGTGTCCAAAGAGAACAGGGGCCTAACTTAAGAAAGGTAGCTTTCTGGTATAGGTATCTTACTTTTCAATGAAACCTGGAAATTCCTTATATTATTTGTTATCCTTTTACAGTAATAAATTCCCTGAATTTAAACCATCTTGAGTCATACTATGACAAATATCAGAGACTGCCTTGGACCACTTTGGGCTATTTATTTATTCACCCATTCATTTATCAAATTTAGAAATTGCCCATCTCCCCCACCCCTTTAGGTGGTGTACAAATAAAATATTAAAAGCATAAAAACTGAATATAGAAAATTAAATATGAGTAATTGTTCTTCTGGTCTAGTATTAGTCCAATTATAATTGTTCTCTAGAATTTCAGGCAGAATGTTTTCATGTGTCTTTTTTAATTGAGAATCAAGGAAAAGAAACACTACTCCTAGATTAGTTATTTAGATGCCATCAAGTGGGGGGTTGGCCTCTCATGATTGTAGGGAAATATTTTGCCATTTTCATTTGACTTTAATAATAACTCACGGCAGTGGTGGGATTCAAATATGTGAACAACCAGTTCTCTGTGTGGATGCTGCTTCCGGAAGTCCATTCTGGGCCTGGGCAACAAAAAATTACTTACCGGTTCTGCCAAAGTGGTGCGAACTGACTGAATCCCATCACTGACTCACAGCTTACATTCCAATAACATCCTTGATCCTATCCTGTCCATCCATTTATCCATTGTCTTTGTCAGAATCCAGTTATATTTCATTTCTATCTATCTACTCTGATTTAAAAAACCAATCATTACTGTCTCCTTGATTCTGTCACACAAAAAAAGGGGAGTGGGTATGCATGGGGAGTTTACTACTTTCACTTCCTGTCTTCACTTCAAAGTAACCTTTTGCTGATTCACTTCGGATCTGTTAACAAAACAATGTAGCCATCTGCCTTTCATCCTATGCCTCTCTGAAGCTCTTCTCTTTACCCACAGTGGAGGAAAAGGGGAAGGTGAAAGATGCAACACTTGGAGTCAGGGCAATAAGAGAATTGGATGATCGTAGTGAGGGAGCCGGACTGATGTTATCTTTCCTGAAGTAACACCTAGCAATCTGCCAGTTTGGATCACCCGGAAGAACTGCGGGTGGGGTGGGGGCTGCTTGGGAGCACTTTAAAACATTGAATGGTAGGGAGGGTTCCCCAGATCCTGTCTAGCATGCCTGCAATCAATTTCTCTTAATAAAGAATTGAAGTGGGTCGTTACATTAGACAGGATCTGCAGTAATAGTCAACCTGGAAGGGAGAACTTGCCGGGGGACTTTGCAAAAATTAAAATGTCAAACGACGAGGCAGGGAAGGGAGAAACCCATCCAGAGAGGGAGCCATCTCCTCGACGGACAACCTGCCAGCTGTCGGGATCTGAAATGTCATATTCCTCAGTAGAAGAAGTGGTGGAGATGCGTAACCACAAACCTCGGTGGTCCATGGGTATTGGAAAGAAAAGCGAGTGGGAAAAGAAATCAAGAAAGGTGACCCTGAGACGGGGGCCCAACCAACCAGAATGGAAACAGGAGATGGAAAAATCCCTGCACGTAAGCGAAGAGGAAGGAAGCTGGGCACAACACTCGAACTGGATCCTATAGAAAGCTATCAACCTGATGAAAAGAACCCTCAGCTCCCTAGGGGAGGAGAGTTCTGAGCCCCACGGCCACACCAGCACCCAGAACTGCAGTTGGAGAGACACTGAGGGGGAATTGGAACCTGCAGTCCCGGGGACATCCACTGATCCAATAGCAACCATTTCAGCAGGCCCCACTCCCCGCCGAACTGCAGATGGCGATCTGGATGGGAGACGATACCACTGACGACGCTTGGGGTTTTTCTTAACCCGAGTCCTCAACTACATGGAAAAATACAGCCGGCAAATCCCCAGTGACAAAGCCCGTATCCAGATCGTGCAATCTGCTCTGGACGGGCCGGCCACAGACTGGGTGGTGAATTTGCATGACTCCGATGCCCCAGAGCTCAATGACTTCAACCGTTTCATGTCCTCTCTGAGGAAGCGATTTGAGGATCCCCTGGCTGATCGCAAAGCCCGCGAAAGAAAATGATTAGGCAAGGCAGACGCCCGGTAGCTGAATATATGCAAGAATTCCGGGCCATTGCCAGCAAGCTGAACTGGCTGAAAGACATCCTTCTTAGCCATTTCAAAGACGGCCTAAATTATGACCTATACGATGCCTGCCTGCCCTGGGGGGACCCACACCAACTCGATGACTGATACATCCTGGCAGAGGTGGCAGAGATCGACATACTGAAGAGGCACTGCCGAGGAAAAGAATGGAACCGCTCAACACCTGAGTTGATGCGTGAGCCAGCAAAGCCACCGGCTATGGCCAAAAAGCCAACAGGCTGTTTCAAATGCGGGAGAGAGGAGCATCGGGCCATAGAATGCTGCTTGAAAGCCCCCCTGCACAACCCAGACAGATCACCAGCCAGCAAATCCAGGAAGTCCCCAGTGAAGCAAAAAGAATCCGCCATGAGAGTGATAGAGGCTGTGGAATCCCCAACCTCTGCTCAACACGGGGAAGGAACTCCAGCCTACACTGCAGGTCTGGTGGATGCCTCAGACGACAGCTCGGAGGGTGAACACCTGGTAAGTGGACCCATCACACCCATCCTCAAGACAGTGACTATATTAATTCCCTCCATGCCCGAAGCTGTCAAGGTGAAAACCTTAATAGACTCTGGCTGCACCCAATGCCTCATTAGCCCGATGCTAGTGGGAAATCTGGACATTCCATTGAGGCTAGAACAACCAATTTCATTTGGCCACTTAGATGGGTCCATAGCAGGGGTGTGTGTGCCAGCTACCCTAGCCACTTTACCAGTCCACCTATCCTTGGGGAACCATGAAGAAGACATAACGTTTGTAGTGACCCCAGGCATGGAATGCCCAATGATCCTAGGGATGGAATGGTTAAAGCACAGGTCTGCAACCCGCGGCTCCGGAGCCGCATGCGGCTCTTTCAGCCGTCTTCTGCGGCTCCCAGTCCTCTGACGTGCAGTCCCCCCCCAAAAAAAGTGGGACTAAAAAAGTTCAACCAATCAATTCAAACATGCAGGGTAGGTGCATATCTCGCCTTGGCTCCACTCTTCAGTCAAACTCTGTTCTGCACATGCGCGCATGTACACGCATGTGCACACATTTTTTGCGGCTCCCAGTTTTTCCTTTTGTGAGGGAACTGGTTCCGAGTGGCTCTTTCACTGTTTCAGGTTGCTGATCCCTGGGTTAAAGAAATGGAACCCCTGGGTAAATTGGAGGACAGCAGAAATCAACTTCCCGAAGGGGGACCCTACAGACTTAAAACCCCAAGGGGATCAACCAAAATTAAGAATGGAAAAAGCATCCATGGGAGAAGAAAGGGGGCTACCTGAAATATCAGAGGAATACAGAGATCTCGCTGAAGTTTTCAGTGAGGAGAGGGCAGATGAGCTACCGACCCACGGACTGTGCTATAGAATTCAAGCCCAGGGTAAAACCTCCGAAGCCCAAAGTGAAGGAGGAAATGGAAAGATTCATAAAGAAAAACCTACCGTATTTTCCGGCGTATAAGACGACTTTTTAACCTATGAAAATCACCTCAAAAGTTGGGGGGGTCGTCTTATACGCCCAGTCGTCTTATACGCCGGAAAATCAGCGTCTGGCGTCTGGCGGGAGCCGGCAGGGCAGTCCTGCGCACGCGCGCACTCCCCGGCTGCTCCTTAGCAGCTGGGGAGTGCGCGCGCGTGCAGGACTGCCCTGCCGGCTCCCGCCAGACGCTCTTCCCTCTTGAGGCAGCATCGCTCCCCGGCTCCTAAGGAGTTCTCGGGGATGCTGCCTCAAGAGGGAAGAGTGTCGGGTCCTGCCGGCTCTCACCCGACGTGTCACTGCCTGCAGTTTCGAGCCTGAGCTCCACCGTCCAAATGAATCTCATACAACGTCCCAACAGGCCCTCCGCTTTCATTTCCACTTCGAATAAACAAATTAAAGGGAGATTGTTCGTACGACTCTCGGTTCCAGGACAGCGATGGAAGTAGAGGCAGTGATCAATTTCCTGTGTCCGATGGACAAATCAGGACCCAGTGACGCCCAAAGAGGTGGCACCTTCCTTCTCTTCCGTTGCGAGCTGCTCCAGGGATTCCACAGGTGGCTGCGCGTTCTGGTTAGGGAGGGCGGCTCCTCCTCGGCTTTGGAGACGAGGTGGATCGGGTGGGGGGGGGGAAAGGGGAAGGGACGCTTTCGTCTTATTTTCTATCTCTCGCTCACCTCCTAGCCATGATTCATGATATTTACAGCTGCCTGGGACATTATGTACTTGTAGGGTAAGCCTGGGAGAAGGGAATTATTGGGAGGAGCTGCGGGAAAGCATTAGGGAGACAGTGGAAGAAGAAAGTAGCGATGATCTCTTCCCACCCTCCCCTCCCCGGTGCTAAAAGGGAATTTGGGTGTACCCGGAAAATAACATTGTCGGCGGGATCTAGGCGGATCTTTGGAAGGAGTCTAGCTGTTGCTGGAGTCTTGTCTTCTAACCCGCTCCGTAGTGATCTTGCTGGAATGGAAGGTTTGCTTCTCCACGAAAGCTAATCAGTATTAGAAAGTTAGCACAGGAAGCAATAGCTTCTGTTCCTTTCACAGCCAAGAGCCGGAAAACGTTTCTTCCAAGATTTGGAATCGCAGTAGAAAAATAACTAAATTTGGAACTTTTCAGCATATGGTAAACGCCAAGAGAAATACAAACAGGTTGAATGGATTTTCGGTCTGGCCAGCAAGATCCAATGTTACGTATGCTAACTAAATCATAATCAAAGCATTAATATATATCCAATATGTGTGCACAAGACAGAGATCTTAGCAGGGCCGTTATTTTACTCTTGGGTTCTGCCGGCTCCCGCCCGACCTCTTCCCTCTTGAGGCAGCATCCCTGAGGACTCCTTAGGAGCTGGGGAGCGATGCTGCCTCAAGAGGGAAGAGCGTCGGGCGGGAGCCGGCAGGGCAGTCCTGCACACACGGGCACTCCCCAGTTGCTAAGGAGCAGCCGGGGAGTGCGCGAGTGCGCAGGACTGCCCTGCCAGCTCCCGTCAGACGCCAGCCTGCCCTGCTTCCTCCACAGTGAGAGGGGAGGGCGTGCCTTCCCGGGCTCCTCACTGATTTTCCGGCGTATAAGACGAAAAATCTTAAAAATCACCTCAAAAGTTGGGGGGTCGTCTTATACGTCCAGTCGCCTTATACGCCGGAAAATACGGTATTCTGTATTGATCTGTATTCTACATCAGCCAAGTCATTACATTTTTAAAAAGATGAGTCAAATACTTAAGCTTAAATCTTGAGACATTCCTCTCTGATTTGATGAGAAACCTTTAACAAAAGCTTCATGAATGCAATTTTCAAGCCTGTTAAGTTCTGCCATAAGGAATATATAATTCTTTACTTATCACCAAAATAGCAATTAAAAATTATTTCATATTTGTTGACTAATTCATGCTGACCTCTGGTAGTTATCACATTGTTTTTAAGATGCTTTCAGATTGTGATTGTTATGATCTACTCTGGAATCTTTCCAAATAGCAGTGACTGTACAGATAGTCCTCACTTAACAATACTATTTGAGACCATCATTCCCATCACTAAGCCACAGTCATAAAGGATGATGTCATGTGACACCACCACTTAGCAACAGCAGTTCATGCATTTCTGGTTGCCATCCTAAAGCAAATCCCACACTATCATTAAGCAAGATGTCACACTTTCACTATTTGCAACCTCCTGCCAGCTTCTCCTTTGATTTGGCTGGCACTGAGGGTCTCAAATGGCAATCATGTGATGTCAAAGATGTTGTGGCTAGTTAAGTACAAACAGTGATCATAAGTACCACTTATTCAGTATCATTGTATGTTCAAATGTTTGCCGAATGACTGTGTTTTGTAAAGACCACCTCTAACTCCTCAGATACTTTCCCCCCCACTTTGTCTGCTACCTCAGAAAACATAAGCTAATAATCTTAAATTACACCCCAGTGCATTTGGTTGAATAGTAGAATGGGTTTCCAAAGTTAAATTAATCTGCAGTGGGGTCAGTTACAGTAGTCCTTGCCTTACAACCATTCATATAGTGACTGTTTGAAGTAACAACGGTATTGGAAAAAGTGATTTGTAACTGTTTTTCACATGACCCGTCATGCTTATATCATCAAAATTCAGATGCATCTATTTATGATGGTTGCAGGGTGTCCTGGAGTCACATGATCCCCATGTGCAACCTTCTGACCATCAAAGTCAATGGGGAAGCCAGATTCACTTAACCACCATGCTACTGACTTCAGTGATTCACTTAACAACTGTGGCAAGAAAGTTTGTAAAATAGGCAAAAGTCACTTAACAATTGTCTTGCTTAGCAACAGAAATTTTGGGCTCAATTGTGTTAATAAGTCGTGGACTACATGTGCTTTTAGGAGTTTAGGGCTTCTATTCATTGGCTTTATTGTCTTGCTTTTTCTTTAGGCACCCAAGAGACAATTCTGTCAGGAGATTGGCTGAGGAAAAGTGAGTGCCCAAAGTCATCCAGAGAACAGCCAAGGCTAAAGGTGGGCTTGAGCCTGGTTTTCTTATATCCTAGTCCAGGAGTGAAACTACTACATAACAAAGCGCCGATCAGCTGTGCGGCGGAATCGGCCCCTGAACAAAGCGCCAATCAGCTGTGCGGCGGAATCGACCCTTAACAAATCGCCGGAGATCAGCTGTGTGGCGGAATCGGCCTTAACAAATCGCCGCAGATCAGCTGTGCGGCGGAATCGACCTTGAACGTATCGCCGCGGATCAGCTGCGCGGCGGAATCGGCCCTAACAATTCGCCGCAGATCAGCTGTTCGGCGGAATCGGCCTTAACAAATTGCCGCTGTACGGCGGAATCGGCGCGGATCAGCTGTATGGCGGAAACGGCGGCAGCGAGGGCAACGGCGTCGGTGACAGCTTCTCCGGCCCCGATCGACCGTTTTACCAGGGGCCTTGACAGCGACGGTAGCGGCGATGGCATGGCGTCTCCGGCCCGCCCCCTAAACCACCGCAGCCGCTTGAGTGGAACCGGCGTCTCTGCTCTGCCTCGGCCACCTTGGTCTGCTCCTGAGCGGCAGCCGCCTCCCTGAGGGATTGACATCAAAGAGGCGCCGCGGATCAGCTGTGCGGCGGCAGTGAGGGCGACGGCGGCGGCGACAGCTTATCCGGGCCCTGGTCGACCGTTTTTTTCCAAGGGTCCTTTGACAGCGGCGGTAGCGACGGTGGCGTGGCTGAACCGCTGCACCCGTTTTGAGTGGGACCGGCATCTCCGCTCTCCCTCGGCCACCTTGGCCCCGAGCCCTGGTCGACAGCTTTTCCAGGGGCCTTCGACAGCGGTGGTGGCGGCAGGAGATCTCCGGCCCGCACCCTGAGCCGTTGCAGCCGTTTCAAGTGGGTGCCAACGTCCCCTCTATGCCTCGGCCGCCTCAACCTTTCCTGGGCGGCGGTGGCATCTCCGTATGGATCTTCATCAAAGGAGACGCCGCGGACCAGATGATCAGTGAAGACACCATCGACGATGACGGCGACGGCGGCAACATCGACAACAGCATCCGCGAGCTCCTGGGACGCAACATGGCCCACCTTCGAGGCGCTTGGAACGGAGGCAGCGACATGGCATCTGGGACTACCGTACCTCTGGGAGGCCGAGCTCTGGACGGTCCCCAACCAACAGGGGCCATGGAGCTGGGACCACTTTTACCAAGAACCTTCGACGGCAGCATTAATAGACGCGGCGTGGCGTCTCCGGTCCGCACCCTGGGTGCCGACGGTGTCCCCGTGCCGATCTTAAACCAAAAAGACGCCACGATCCAGCTGATCAGTGGAGACAGCGGCGACTGGACCACCGAAGCCGTCATCACCTTGCCTCTACCAACTCTCAACCTCCCTGCCCACCCTCTCCCCACAGGACATGATGGGCCTGGGTGCAAGCCACAGGGGCAGAGTGGCTTGACCTTACACCTGCAGCCCCATAGAGGTGAGAGCTCTATGGGGTACGCTTCACCCAGAGTGGGTTCTGGACCACCCCCGGAAACAGAATCACAACCCATTGTGAGAGGATGGGGAGTGGCCTGCTTCTGGGGTTCACCCAGCCAAGTGGCAGTGGCTGGGTGACGGTCAGATACCCACCTACCCGACTCGACCCTCCTGCCAATTCTCCATCCATGGGACTGCCTTCCCAAAAACCCTTATAACTCTATGCTACTCCAATATTCCAGCACAGACCTACACGCCCTCAGGGGTTCCCCCCTTTCCTGGGTGCGACCCGCCTACGCTACATCCAATCTTGATGACGGGCCAGACCATTGGGCCTCTGAGAGATGGCCGGGCAGGGTCAGGGGCCTCCAGCATAAGTCCAACAAGAGGCCCCTGGTTAAGTTCCTAGTTAAATTCTTTGTCGGGTTAGGGAGGGGGGGCGGGAAAAGACTATGGTTGTTCGGCGAAGGGGGGCCTTCCAACTACCATAGCGCAGGCCAGGCCTACGACCATTCACGAAGGTGAGGAACGAGAGCCAGTCGCCAACAAAGCCCAGTGGCGAGCTGACAGACAACCAATTCCCAGGATGGTGGGGAACGGCAGAAGGTGCACAAGCAGAGGGCCATATCGACACCGGGAGGGTCATCTTCGCTCTCTACAAGCGGTGAGACGCTCCGACCCTCTGTACTTCCCCCGAGGACCCGGGAGCGAAGATGTACAGCCTCCTAAGCTCAGGCTGGTCTACCTAAATGCCAGGTCCGTTGTTAACAAGGCTCCCCTTGTCCGAGACCTAGTGGAGAGTGAGCACGCGGACCTAGCTTGCATCACGGAAACCTGGCTGGGCCCAGAGGGTGGCGTCCCTCTGGTTGACCTCTGCCCACCTGGCTTCCAGGTGTTGCACCAGCCTCGGGCCCATGGTAGGGGCAGAGGAGTGGCAGTAATCATCAAGGAGACCCTTAGCCTGCGGGAGACCACCGTCCCTCAGATAGTCGGGTGTGAGTCTCTCTTTCTGAGATACGGTCCGGGGGCGCAGTTGGGCCTGCTGCTGGCGTACCTTCCACCTAATCGTGCAGCGGTAGCCCTGCCTAAGCTACTCGATGTCCTCTCAGGGTTGGTGGTTGAATTCCCCAAACTCATGGTCTTGGGCGACTTCAACCTACCGTCCCTTGGAGGATCGTCCGAACTAGCTCGGGAGTTCATGGTTTCCATGACGGCCATGAACCTGTCGCGAATAATTTCTGGACCGACGCATGAGGGAGGCCACACCCCCAACTTGGTGTTCTTATCTGGACGGTGGCGTGATTATATTGGTGGGGGCTCCACAACCGTTACGCCCCTGTCATGGACCGATCATCACCTCCTACGGCTAGACTTCCCCTTTGCCACCCCCCGCCGTGGGTACACCGTGCCAACTAGATGGTACCGCCCCAGGCGCCTAATGGACCCTGATAGGTTCCAAGCAGCGCTTGGGAACCCACCTGCACTCCCTGCTCACAGCTCGGTGGACGCCTTAGTGGAAGCCTGGGAAAGGGCAGCCACGGAGGCTTTGGACCGAGTTGTACCCCTGCGGCCCCTGACCCGGCGCAGATCCCAGCGAGCCCCATGGTTCACCGCGGAGGTCCGGGAGATGAAGCGTCGGAGACGGGGCCTAGAGAGCCGTTGGAGATCCAGTCGATCCGAATCCGACCGATTGCGACTAAGAATCCTCACCAGGTCTTATCTCGCAGCGATAAGAGTGGCGAAATCCAATTACTTCTCCACCCTCATCGCGTCCGCAGATAATCGCCCGGCTGCCCTGTTCAGAGTGACTCGCTCCCTTCTGAACCAAGAGGTGAGGGAGGAACCCTTACAGGGTCGAGCCGAGGAATTCGGTCAATATCTGTTGGATAAAATCGCTCGGATTCGAACCGGCCTGGACTCCAACTGGGCAGAGTCGGAGGAACAGGACATGGGCAGTCTTGTCGACGTCATCTGGGAGGAATTTGATCCTGTGACTCCAAAGGAAGTGGACAGGATTATGAGGAGGTTGAGCTCCTCCACATGCTTACTGGACCCGTGCCCTTCCTGGCTGGCTTATGCAGCTCGAGAGGGGACACGAGGCTGGTTTCAAGCGGTCATCTCTGCTTCTCTGAGTGAGGGTCACTTCCCCACCTCCTTGAAGGAGGCGATGGTGAGACCTCTCCTCAAGAAGCCCACCCTGGACCCAACCTCATTGAATAACTTTCGTCCAGTCTCCAACCTTCGCTTCCTTGCGAAGGTTGTTGAGAGTGTGGTGGCGCATCAACTTCCTCAGGTCCTGGAGGAAGCGGTTTATCTAGACCCGTGCCAATCGGGCTTCAGGCCGGGCTACAGCACGGAGACGGCATTGGTCGCTCTGATGAATGATCTCTGGAGGGCCCGGGACAGGGGCCATTCCTCTGTCCTAGTCTTATTAGACCTTTCGGCAGCTTTCGATACCATCGACCATGGTATCTTGCTGCGGCGCCTCAGGGGACTGGGAGTGGGAGGCACGGTTCTGCGGTGGTTCTCCTTTCTCCTGGGTCGCTCGCAGTCGGTGCTGGCAGGAGGACAGAGGTCGACTCCGAGGCCTCTCGTTTGCGGAGTCCCTCAGGGGTCGGTTCTCTCGCCTCTCCTGTTCAACATCTACATGAAACCGCTGGGTGAGATCATTCGTGGTTTTGGAGTAGGGTACCATCAGTATGCTGATGACACCCAGCTTTTCATCTCAACTCCAAACAGCATCAGTGATGCCCTCGACGTGATGTCCCGTTGCCTGAAAGCGGTCCGGGAATGGATGGGGAGGAACAGCTTCAACTCAACCCGGACAAGACTGAATGGCTGTACATTCCGGCAAGCCAGGATACTCAGGATATTCCATCCCTTAACATCGGGGATGAGTTATTACCCCCTGTTGATAGGGCCCGCAACCTGGGTGTCCTCCTAGACTCACAGCTAACCTTGGAAGATCACATAGGAGCTGTGACCATGGGGGCCTTCTCCCGGGTTCGACTAGTGCGCCAACTACGACCTTATCTGGACCTGGATACCTTACGTACACTTGTGACCTCTCGCCTTGACTACTGTAACGCTCTCTACATGGGGCTGCCCTTGAGAGCCACTTGGAAGCTTCAACTGGTGCAGAGTGCAGCTGCACGAACACTTTTGGGGGCCTCCCGATACTCCCATATCACACCTCTCCTCCGTGAGCTGCACTGGCTTCCGGTTGCCTTCCGAGTGAAATTCAAGGTGCTAACAATGACATACAAAGCCCTACATGGCATGGGTCTGGACTACCTACGGGAGCACCTTCTGCCAACGTCAACGCCCCTCCGTCCTGTGGAGGAGAAGAAATGCTAATTCATGGAGACAGCAGAATTGATTTGAATGGGTCTAATTTGCAATTTTGGCCAATTTTACTGAATGATACTGGAATCTATCAATGCTGTCTCAAGTAGGTGCACTATATACATAGATATGACTATGTGTTTAAAAAGGAAGTTATATTCATATTTGTCTCTGTTCTCCAACCTTATGGTCCATTCTCAGTTTCCTGGATGTCACCTCCCTAAATTCATGGCCAGTTAGCTGAAAAATGGGCACCAGTTAGCCAAGCAAGGGGAGAAGTCTCTAAAATGGCAGCTAGGTGTCCTCTGATGGTCACATGGCTGAATACCTGGGTAGCAGCAGAATTGTGGTAAAGAAGTCAGCTTGTGACTAAACTCTGGTTGATGAGAAAGGTAGAAATGAGATTTTTCATAAAGTCAGATGTCAACCAGGGCAACATGTTCATTTGAATAACTGATTTAATCTTTTCTACAACTGTTTTAAGAATTTATTTTATTAATCTGAAAATTAAATGGTAAATCACTTATTACTGGAGGGAGTTTTGAGTGTTGACCCATATTAAAAGATTGTTAGTGGAATATATTTCTATTTTGCATGTGAGGGCAAATATTTATGTTCCAATTCCTCAAATAACAACAAAACAATTACAGTTTAAGGCTATTTAAGGTATAGGCTTCACATGCTACATAGATTCTAAAAAAAAAAAGGTTGTCTTGTTGTTACCAAGTTTGAGTTTGATATTAATGTAGCATTATCAGAAGGATCAAACTCCAGTAAATAAAACAAATGGAAGGAGAACCCCATATGTTCCAAGACAGTTGAACATTAATGTTGTCCCACCTATGCAACAATTCCAATATAACTACTGGGGAAAAGTTTGCAACAGTAAAACTTGCCATCCATGAACCAGAAAAAAGAAAATCCACCCTATAAAGTAAACTTAATATGGAAATCAAACATCCTTCTTTAGATAACAGTAGAAGCTTCCTGAATCAAAAAGGCATTTTATCCTAAGTAAACTTCTGAAATAATGTATTCATTTTTAAAAAAATAACATGTTAGCTATATGCACTATAAAAGATATAAATTCTTCATGGTAAAGCATTCCTTTATAAAGTATATATTTTGTTCCAGATGTTACATTTAAATAATATTCATTTACCCAGTTTAATAATTTGTAATAAACCATCTCTTTTGCTATGGTAAGAATTCTTCATGTTCCCAAGGTAAATTTAGTCATCATTTACTCCTCAACAGTGATGTAAAAGCAAGAAATCCATTCAGCATTTGTAGCATTTAAAGTTAAAGTATGACAAAGTGTTTACACATATTAAAATTTCATTATTACAAAATTATCCTGTTCATATATTACATGTAAGCGGCAAGTCCATGTCCCTTTGGAGTAATTTTTCAGAGTTAGTTTGCTATTACTGTAAAGGGCTGTATTTCAAAACCCAACCCATCAAAGTCACTAAATGAGTGGACATATAACAGGACATTTAATAAGCACTGTAAATTATGAGAAAAGAGGACCAATCCTTGCGCTAGTGTATCTCCAGGTGTTTAGGTTTTAGGTCAAAAGCAATTCTTTGATTTGTGTCCACTTTCCAACTCAGTATCAATGATCTTCTTTTCAAGATCAGTGTAATATGATCTGCAAAAGACATTCCTGTTAGAATCTTAGCTGCTACATTGTGTCCCAACACTCAGCTTACAGTATTAATTTAATTTAATTTTTAGATTTGTTGTTGTTAGTTGCGAAGTCGTGTCTGACCCATTGCGACCCCATGGACAACGTTCCTCCAGGCCTTCCTGTCCTCTACTATCTTCTGGAGTCCATCTAGGCTCACGCCTACTGCTTCAGACGCCTTTTAGCCTTGAACGCTCTCCAGTCTCTTCTATCTGAATAGGGGTTTGCCTTACTACAAGGCCAGAAGAGGGCTGGTTCAGAACAGTGTCCGACCCATCGCGAACCTATGGACAACGTTCCTCCAGGCCTTCCTGTCTTCTACCATCTTCTGGAGTCCATTTAAGCTCACGCCTACTGCTTCAGTGACTCCATCCAGCCACCTCATTCTCTGTCGTCCCCTTCTTCTCTTGCCCTCAACCTTTCCCAGCATTAGGCTCTTCTCCAGTGAGTTCTTCCTTCTCATTAGGTGGCCAAAGTATTTGAGTTTTAGCTTCAGGATCTGGCCTTCTAAAGAGCAGGGTTGATCTCCTCTAGGACTGACCGGTTTGATCGCCTTGCAGTCCAAGCAGGGACTCGCAGGAGTCTTCTCCAGCACCATAGTTCAAAGGCTTCAATTCTTTGGCTCTCGGCCTTATGGTCCAACTTTCACAGCCATACATTGCAACTGGGAAGACCATAGCCTTGACTATACACACTTTTGTTGGCAGGGTGATGTCTCTGCTTTTTAGTGTGCTGTTAGTTTGCCATGGCTTTCCTCCCCAGGAGCAAGCATCTTTTAATTTCTTGGCTACAGTCCCCATCTGCGGTGATCTTGGAACCCAGGAAAATAAGATCTGTCACTACCTCCATTTCTTCCCCATCTATTTGCCAGGAATTGAGAGGACCAGATGCCATGATCTTGGTTTTTTTAATGTTCAGTTTCAACCCAACGTTTGCACTCTCCTTCACTCTCAACAAGAGGCTCTTTAGTTCCTCTTTACTTTCTGCCATTAGAGTGGTATCATCTGCATGTCTTAGGTTGTTGATATTTCTCCCAGCAATCTTAATTCCATCTTTTGATTCATCTAGCCCTGCCTTTCTCATGATGTGCTCTGCATATAAGTTAAATAGGCAGAGTGACAGTATACAGGCTTGCCAGACTCCTTTCCCAATTTTGAACGTCAGTGGTTTCATGTCCAGTTCTCACTGTTGCTTCTTGGCCCACATATAGGCTTCTCAAGAGACAAATAAAATGGTCTGGTACTCCCATCTCTTTAAGAACTTGCCACAGTTTGTTGTGATCCACACAATCAAAAGCTTTAGCATAGTCAATGAAGCAGAAGTAGATGTTTTTCTGGAACTCCCTAGCTTTCTCCATGATGCAGCCTATGTTGGCAATTTGATCTCTACTTCCTCTGCCTCTTCGAAATCCTGCCTGTACTTCTGGTAGTTCTCGATCCATATACTGCTGGAATTTATCTTGTAGGATTTTAAATATAACTTTACTAGCATGTGAAATGAGTGCAATGGTGCGATAGTTTGAACATTCTTTGGCACTGCCTTTCTTTGGAATTGGAATGTAAACTGATCTTTTCCAAGCCTGTGGCCACTGTTGAGTTTTCCAAATTTGCTGGCAAATTGAGTGTAACACAAACTGCATCGTCTTTTAAGATTTTGAATAGCACAGCTGGAATACTGTCACCTCCACTAGCTTTGTTGTTGCTCAGCTTTTCTAAGGCCCACTTCACTTCACATTCTAGGATGTCTGGCTCGAGGTCAGTGACCACCTCATCGTGGTTATTTGGGACATTAAGCTCGTTCTTGTATAGTTCTGTGTAATTTTGCCACCTCTTCTTAATCTCTTCTGCCTCTGTTAGGTCCCTGCCATTTTGGTCCTTTTTCATGTCCATTTCTGCATGAAACGTTCCCTTCATCTCTCCAATTTTCCTGAAGAGATCTGCACTCCTGCCTATTCTATTGTTTTCTTCTATTTCTTTGCACTGTTCATTTAGGAAGGCATTCTTATCTCTTCTAGCTGTTCTCTGGAATTCTGCATTCAATTGGGTGTATCTTTCTTTCACTTGCCTTTCACTTCCCTCCTGTCCTCAGCTATTTGAAAAGCTTCCTCAGACAGCCATTTTGCTTTCTTGCATTTTTTTTCTTTGGGATGGTTTTAGTTGCTACTTCTTGTACAATGTTACGAACTTCTGTCCATAGTTTTTCAGGCACTCTGTCTATCAAATCTAATTCCTTAAATCTATTTGTCACCTCTACTGTATATTCGTCAGGGATATGATTTAGTTCATACCTGATTGGCCTAGTGCTTTTCCCTACTTTCTTCAGCTTAAGCCTAAATTTTGCAATGAGAAGCTCATGGTCTGAGCCATAGTCAGCTCCTGGTCTTGTTTTTACTGACTGTATAGAGCTTCTCCATCTTTGACTGCAGAGCACATAGTCAATCTGATTTCTGTGTTGACCATCTGGTGATGTCCATGTGTAGAGTTGTCTCTTGGGTTGTTGGAAAAGAGTGTTTGCTATGACCGTCGTATTCTCTTGAGAAAATTCTATCAGTCTGTGTCCTGCTTCATTTTGTACTCCAAACTTGCCTGTTATTCCATTATCTTTTGGTTTCCTACTTTAGCATTCCAATCCCCCATGATGATAAGGACATCATTTTTTGGTGTTAGTTCTATAAGTTGCTGTAGGGCTTCATAGAATTGGTCAATTTCATCCTCTTCAACACCAGTAGTTGGGGCGTAGACTTGGACTACTGTGATATTGAATGGTTTGCCTTGGATTCAAACTGAGATCATTCTGTCATTTGGGGGATTGTATCCCAGTATTGCTTTTCCTACTCTTTTATTGACTATGAAGGCTACTCCATTTCTTCTGAGGGATTCTTGCCTGCAGTAGTATACTTGATGGTCATCTGAATTAAATTCACCAATTCCTGTCCATTTTACTTTGCTGATTCCTAAGATGTCAGTGTTCAATCTTGTCATCTCTTGTTTGACCACGTCCAGCTTTCTTTGATTCATGGATCTTACATTCCAGGTTCCTATGGAGAAAAAATCTTTATAGCATCGGACTTTCCTTTCACCACCAGACACATCCACAACTGAGCGTCCTTTCGGCTTTAGCCCAGTCGCTTCATTCTTTCTGGCGCTACTAGTACTAGCCCTCTGCTCTTCCCCAGTAACATATTGGACACCTTCTGACCTGAGGGGCTCATCTTCCAGCGTCATATCTTTTTTCCTTTTGGTACTGTCCATGGGGTTTTCATGGCAAAGATACTGGAGTGGGTTGCCATTTCCTTCTCCAGTGGATCATGTTTTGTCAGAACTCTCTGCTATGACCTGTCCGTCTTGGGTGGCCCTGCACGGCATAGCTCGTAGCTTCATTGAATTACGCAAGCCCCTTTGCCACAACAAGGCAGTAATCCATGAAGGGGAATTTTTTAGATTGCCCTATTCTTAAATGACTCTTGGGCAATTTACAACTAAAAAAACCAGTGTATGGAAAGTAAAATTGAAAAGCAAAACAAATAAGACCAGAAAATCAAAACAAAAGAAAACAGTGGTTCTAAAATCAACTGTCACCAAGGCCTGGGAGAATAATCATATCTCTAGCAGTTTTCTAAGTGACATAAGTTTGGGAACCACAAAAATCTATGGGAGGAAGCTAATTCCAGAAGTCAGGAATTGCAGCAGAGTAGTTGCTTCTCCTGTGTCCTGCCAGATGAAATTCTTTAACTGAAGGGATTTGGAATATGCCCACCCTGCTGGATCAAAACAGATGGCAGGGATGACTGGAGACAAGCAATACCTCAGATAGCCAGCCCTATGCCATAAATGACTTTAAATGTGATAACCAGGACTTTGAATTATATCTGGATGTCCTGATCTGTGGATGTATATTAGAGCAGGAGCTGAAAGTCCAAGAGGTCCCTTAGATGGTGTCCAAATCTGAATTGGGGAAGTGATAATGAGTGGTCAAATATTTGCATTTTCAAAAGAGTCCCACTTGGAGTGTTTAATGATAGTCTACAGGGGAAGTCATTGAATATTAAATCCCTAAAGTCTTATCTTCCTTCTCCAAGATATAGACAACTTATTTCCAGAGAAACCTGGGGGTAAGTATTTTGGGAGTCTACTAGTGCTTCCTAACCTTCCAAGAGAAACATTAATTACACAAGCCCCTTCATCTAAGCTTTTCACATGACTTTATCCAGGATTGACTTGATTGACAGGAGTTTTTATGTGAAATTTCAGTTTATTCATTCTTTCTCAGTCACTTGCCTATACCCAAACAATAGCATAGAGCTTCCAAAATCTTTTAGAATTTGCTGAAAAAGAAAGATAGCCAAAGTTTTCTAGATATCATGATCTTCTTGGTGCAACTAGTCTTTAAAACTTTAAAACATTAACAAGCTTTGAATATGATATCAGTAAATTCTGTGGCAGAGCACAGATATATAATAACCCTGTTGGTTCAGAAATTGTGGTTTGTTTGTTCCATTTTCTTAGCTCCAAAGGCGATGGCACAATTTTCAGCCTCAATGTGTGTGTATAACAGGAAAGGTATTGCAAATTAAATTTTTCTCAGCATGTCCACAACAGGAAGAATGTTACAAAAAGTATGAGTAAGTCTGTCACTTAAATGGTACTTAAGCACTTCACTGCTATGATCTACATAAATATTTCAGCAATTGCATTTTAGAAAATGATGAATTCAACCTTTCCTTGTTTTAAAGTGGAATTTCCAAATATTCTTACGTGTATTAATTGTTTTATAATGGAGACATTATTTTCTCTAGTCATCTAATTTCTTAAGTTGCTTCTATTTTCCTGATAAACCAAACCCAAACTTTTGACAATCAAGAAAAAGTAAGTCCTCTAAACATTCTCTTCCCACCCCCATTTTAAGGAATCAGGCATTATATATCTTTCTAAAGCCTCTAATCAAAACTAAATACATAGTTTCTTTCCAGTTTTGAAACAGGGTATGCCCCCAAATAGAAAAAAATACTTTCCTTTCTTTCTTTTAATGATAACAGAGAAAATAATATTCTTTTATATTTATAAAATGTAGCACCGTTCATTGTACTTTTATTGGTATCATTTATATAGACCTCTAAAAAGAATGAAACAACAACGTGTGCATACCAATAATAAATGGAGGAAAAAACAGATAAAATAAATCTATAACTGCTTTGTATAGTAGTCTAACATATGATACTCTTATTCCTCCCATTTCAAACACTATGTGGTTTACATCCACCAAAAATGTCATTCTTCTGTTTTAATCATGTATTCAAGAATATTATGCTGTGATACTAAACATATTTAATTAGAAGTAAATACTGTTTTCTTTAGAAAAAGATAAAGGTGCTCATTTAACAGCGGCAATTTGGAACAAAAACACAGTCATAAAGCATGATGTCATGTTGACTGTGCTGACTTAAAATGGCAATTCTAGAACTTCTGGTTGCCATTGTTAAACAAATCCTGCAGAATTGTTAAGTGCAATGTCACATTGTTGCCATTTGCAATCTCCTGCTGGCTTCCCCACTGACTTTGCTTGTTGGAGTCCACAGTAAAGGTGATCATCTGTCTGTGGGATATAGTGACCTCATAATTCTGAGCTGGTCACCAAGTTCCTGAACTGTGATCATATGTAGGGATGTGTGATGGCTACAAATATGATGACCAGTCATAACTCCCACTCATTCAGCATCATCAAAACTTTGAATGGTCACTGAACAATGGTCATTAAGCAAGAATTATCCATAACCCAATTTTAAAATGAATAAGTATACATCTTTATGTATATATTTGTCTAGCTAAACTGTGATTATAAATTATTACAAGAGAAGGACGTAAAAAAGAAGGACGTAAAAAAGAAGGACGTTATACTTGTATTAACATGGATGCTAATTTGGTCTGACTTTTCAGACTTCTGAGTGACACTGAATTGATCCTGGTGGTAACTGCCAATCATGGTAGTAGCTGTGATTGGCAGTCTAGTTCAGCCTTTGAAATAGCTGGGTTTATCCAAGTTTTAAGCACTTAAAAATGTGGCCACATAACAAAAATAAGGACATATTCTTTAACTTTTGAGATCTATACCCTTAATTTCTTCACATAGATTTTGTAAGTTTATTTTTATGATATGAAGAAGTTGGATATATATCTCCTCCTTGAAACAACTATTCTGCTTTAAATGTCACATTTCTTGTTCCCATGCAGAAATGGAACCTGGAAGATAACCTGCAAAGAATGGTCATTAAATGTCATCAAGAGAAATAAAAGCAATTGTTTCACTGAAGAGCATTTGCTTACTGGAAGAGATGGAATAATTGAGACAGGCTATTCTTTCACATGCAGTGATACAAATGATAGTACAAATGTTATTAACATAACGTGGTATAAGGTACTTTTAAAACTATTACTTGTTTATAGATTGAGTCAGGAAGAGGGAGATAATATACCACAATGGAAATTGTCATCCACTGCATTCATCCACTGTAACAATAAAAATACAAATGATCATCTGAGTTGCAGAGAACATTGTCTTCCTCTTTGTTTAGTGATCCTGGTGGCTTCAATGAAAACCCAGTATGAGTACAGCATAATGGTGTTCAACAGAGTCCATCACCTATAGAGATAGATATGTAGATTCTTCCAGACACTAAATGTTGCATTTTTTGGATAGCGGTTTATGAACCTTTCATTCTGGTGAAGCTTCCCAGATGTAAACATTTCCACTGTGCTTGTAGAATTGCTGTACAAAGCGAGGACTTTTGTCAACCACTATTCATTCAAGGAGTTACACACTTATTCAAAAATCTCTCAATGTAGCTAAAGTTCATATCCTTGTTTCCATGCATGGTGGAAATAAATACATCAAGGATCCTAGTCTGAAGCTAATTAGAGTTTAAAACTTCACTGCCAGTGTCTTCTACATCTGGATAGCAACTTCTAATCAACTTATCTGTTGTTGAAAATTAATTTCTTTTTAATAAATCCTTTACATGTCTTGAACAGAAATTTGTATAAGGGGAGTATTTTATTAATATTTTACAGATGGTTTAATTTGTTAACTTCATGAATACTGGTTTATAATATAAACTTCTGTTGGTAATACATTCTAGTAATAACTACATATTTCATTGAAAAAGAGTGAATATTGACATAAGCAGGTTGTTTCTGCATTGCACTCTTTCTTTCCAAAGGTTCTTGCTTTTTCCTGGAGTGGATTTAACACAAATAATTTATTTTAAGCAACTAAGTCTGAGGATTTAATTTAAACATCTAAATATATGCATATTTGTCTCCTTGGGGTTTATTCCCAGATCAAGAGCTGTAGACAGAATAATTTTTTGAATATAACGAATATAACAAATGAAAGCTGATGCAATCATGTTTATCCAAGTGATCAGAAAAAAAGCAGTTGATACGTTTTTTCCCCAATAGGGTTGGCAGCTTTATCTTACAATATGTCCCCTTTTAAAAATCTGTGTATTTTATGCTTATAATGAGCTGTTTTGTAAACATCTTCATTGAAATAGGACTGCATAGAGAATATTAATAAGAGAGGTGAAGAAGAATGGCACATTGATCAATTAACAGAAAAGGATGGTGGAAAATATACATGTGTAAAAACAATTCTTCATGCAGGAAAGAAATATAACAGCACAAGTACCACCAATTTAAATGTTAAAGGTGAGGCTGTGTAAAATTGTTAAATGGCTTGGTACCACAATCAGTGGTGTTCTTGCTCTAATGTAGCATGTTTGAATTTTAGTATATTATGAAGTAATGGAGAACTCAGGAAAACACAACATAGAGAAAGACTTTCAATCCTCTTATGTTTATGGATTACAGTTGTTTAAGCTGTCCATGTTTATACATGTATTGACTAGTAATGAAAGCTGTGCTGGAGAAAACAGAAGCCCGATAGATGACTGTGCACACACATAGGGTCTTCTAACAAGTCCTCTGTACAACCCTTCATTTTTATCTCATGCCAGCAGCTCTCTATCAGAAATTATCTCTACTTCAAGTCCTTCATGCTTGTTGGCTGTATAACTGGATGAAGTAAGTCTTATTGCTTGATACAGATAGTCCTTGACTTATGACCATAATGGAGTCTGCTCATTACGGTCAAGTGAATGTCACAAAATGGGTCACCATGTGATTGGTCCCAATGTTACAACCTTCTTTGCAGTTTCATTAAGCATATGTGGTAGTTGTAAAATGAACACCGTGGTTAAGTGAACCCAATGTTTAGGGCATTTCTACTGAAAAATGGAAGTAAACATTGGTTTTTGGAAAAAAAGAACCATCATAAATCATGGTCATGTGACCATGGGACACTGCAAATTGTCCTAAATTATTGTTTCCAAATGGCTGAAATGTAGTCATGTGACATAGGTGGCCATTGTCAGAACATTAGAACTGGGTCAAAGTTTTTGGGGGGGTCTGTCATAAGCTTGAATGGTTGCTAAGCAAACATTCATAAGTTGAGGACTCCCTGATAGCAGCTTGCTTGATCTTATGTATGCATGCCACTAACATGGTTCTTACATTATATGCAATGTACCATACTTCTATTTTGCATATGGTATTAGAAGACCATCATACTGAAAATCATTCTACTGTACTGGATACTCCTCTCCTTAGAAAGGAAAATTCAGCTATGTAATTCTGAGAATACTTCCTAATGACAGAAGAACATTTTCACAGAAGGCTGTTGCCTTTGGCAGAATCAATATGAAATCATTACATCTTCGCTTTCTGGTGGCCAATTGATTTATTTATTTCTGCCTCACTTATGAAATCTCAGAAAAGGGATCTCCCATTTGAATACTCATCCTTAGCATGGTTTGTGGAAAACTGTCTTTATATTGACTGGAGTATTTGCCTCAGCTTCCCTCAAGCTGACAATCATTGTTTTCAAGGCAAAAGGAGAATGATGGTTTGGCAGCTTAGCTGGTAATCTATATGGTAATTGTAATGTGTTATCACAAGGGTCTCCAAACATGGCAATTTTGAGACTTGTGGACTTTAACTCCTAGAATTCCGTAGCCAACATGGCTGGCTGAGGAATTCTGGGAGTTGAAGTCTACAAGTCTTAAATTTGCTTGGAGACCTCTGTGCTATCACATAATTAAAAATATAGAGGGGAGCACTTCCCTGTGTCTTCTTTCCTTTTGTATGGAGTAGATGTGAGGATATTAAAATAGTGTTGTGGTATATCTTAAGTCCAATTAATTTAAAAACTGTCTTCAAGGGCCAATATAAGAATTTTGTAATTATTGGTAAGAAGCTTGAAGTAAAGAATTGAGACATCCCATGTTAGCAAATGAATGGCTAGGGATCTTAAAATATTTGATGTGTTTCATTATCTTAATATTGGAGGTAATTACACAAAATAATATTTTTCACTGAGCACATCAGAGAATGTTTAATATTCTTTTCTCTTCTTAAGGTACTGAAGAAAATGTCCCAAAGCTAATTGGATCCGCTTATAATGTTTTCAAAACTGAAATAGGTACTTCTCTTTATTATTAATCTGTGATGATATTTGACTATATTATCAACAAGTGGGCCTTTTCAAAAGCTGGCTGTATATATTGCCTTTAAAATATCATAGATTTTTCTGTTCTTGGGCTAGAACAGGAGTCCCCAACCCCTGGTCCATGGACCAGTACCGGGCCATGGCATGCCAGCAACCGGTTCACACAAACAAACAAAGCCTTGTCCGTGGGATGCAGGCAGCACACAAAAACACATCCCCTCCAGTCCACAGAAAAATCTCTCTCCACATAACCGGTCCCTGGTGCCCAAACTGTTGGGGACCTCTGGGCTAGAATGATATTACTATATTATATTACTAAATACAAACCAAGTAATGGTATTTCTCGGTTTATATTTAAATCCAGCATCTATTCCTCAGACTCCACACTCCTTCTAGAAGAGTAGAGTAAGAAGAGAGCATTTAGAAACAACTGGTTGGAATGCCTTTGAAAGAATTGTAAAGAGAAATAATTAATGATATTTTAATTTAAAGAATTAGTTATTTTTCTTGTCAAAGAACATGCCTGTATCCACTGCCAATTTTTAAAACAACTGGTTTCTGAGATTTCAGGTCATGCAGGAGCTTTAGCATTCTAACAGTTTTATAGTTCTGTTGACCATAGCATGTAAACTATTTTTTAACCATATTCATGTTTAAGGTGTAATGTGCAGGATAGTGGTATACAACAATTTATAGCTACTCTATTGTAGTTGTACTATGAGAAAATATTTTTCTGAAATTTTATAAAACTTAATGTACCTCAATACCCTTCAGTACCTTCCCTCTTTTAGAATAAAAGAGTCAAATAGAAGAAACAGTGGTATCAAAACATTGTTGGCAAGTCCTATGGTACATAGATTCATAACTAATGATTATAGAAATAGAATTATAAAATTTTCAGTTTGAAGTTCTGGTGAGGTGAATATTTTTTTAAATTTCCAATTTCTTATTTGTTGTTATTTGTAGTTGTTAAATTATATTAAAATATATAACCAAGTCAGGAATTCTAGCAGGTAGGAAATATGCATCAAAGCAAGGCTGTTAATGATTTCAAATTTAATTCTGAAGAGGATTAAAAGGGAGAATATTTCTTTCATTAAAATTATTAATTTTAAATAAATATTTCTCTTAGGTAAAGAGGAAATCCTCAATTGCACAGCGTTTTTAGGTTATTCAAAATTTGTTGAAGTCCAGTATGACCTTTATTAGATTGTGCATGATGATATTATAGAAATATATCAGAATAATAATTCCCCGTGTCAAAGGGAGGAACACAAATAGTAAGTACTATTCATAACCAAACATTATGTACTTACAATATGTTGTTACACTTGTTTGATAATTAGACATGCAGGCAGTTCCTTGACTTAGGATCACAATTGAGCCCAAATTTTTTGTTGGTGAGACATTTGTCAAGTGAGTGTTGCCCCATTTTGTGATCTCTCTTGCAAGAATTGTTAAGTGAATCACTACAGTTGTTAAGTTAGTAACACAATAATTAAGTGAATCTGGCTTCCCCATTGACTTTGCTTGTCAGAAGTTTGCAAAAGGTGATCACATGACACTGACTTTTTCAGTGCCATTATTACTTCTAATGGTCACTACATGAACTGTGGTAAGTTGAGGACTACTTGTATTTTAATTTTCTTTGGTAATTCTTGCAATGTGATCTACTATGACTCAGATCCAGTATAATCAAATGGCATATTTTGCACTATAAAAATAATTAATAGTCCTATTCTTTGGAGAGGAAATTACAACTCTTTCTTCATTTTTGCCAAATGAAAATTCCATAACATAGGAATGTGGCTTTATGGACAGATGAAATTGTTTCCATTATATTCATTCATAAAATATAAACCAGCCATTTTTAATAGATGGGAATAATATAGTTATTTAAACTAATCTTTCTATTCTTCAATTCCCTGACAACTTTCTTCAAATACTTTGCATATATATTGGAATTGCAATATCTGGAGTGCATGCTATGGAAGTAGTAAACAGATATGGAACTTTAAATTGTCAGTAGTACAGCTTTCAAAGAGAAAGGTACTGTATAAAGAAAACAGTTTAAGCCCTGATTTAAGGTATATATATTTCCAAGATTAACAAACTGGTCAACAGAAAAACTGTCTTTCACATAATTGGGAACTTCCAAAATCCTTCCAGATATATCAAATGCCTGAAAAAGAGAGCAGGAGCCATACTGCCTTTTATGACTGAAGACCAAATCAATTAATTGCATTCAATAAGCTCTCTTCTTCAGTTTATTTAAAAGTAAAATTCCTTGAATTCTTTGAGGTTTTTTCCAGAGTAAATTCTAATAGGATTGTTATTGTATAATTTCCCCTTTCTTAACAGTAATGAAAATGGGAAAAAATATGTTATGAGACAACTTTGGTTTAAACGTGTGAAAGAAGAGAACATCAATTGTTCATACAAATGCATCTTTTCTGAAAATGGTTTTGAAAAGCAAACATTTATATTGCAAAAAGGTATTGTACAATTTAATCTAGTATAAAATTTTATTTATGTAAATACAGGCGTCTACATACAGTATGACCCAGAAGTGGAACTAAGTTTAAATTGATACGGAGAAAAATAAACTATAAAGACTAAAAATAATTCTTAGAAAGTGGGCAGATAATTTTGGATGTAGCTGATAATAGAACTTGAAAATTATGCAAGGCTAATTACTGGTTGAATTCTATTTTAATCTAAATTTGAGTTTTTGTAGCTGTAATTGTTTCAGAGATAGCAACTTAATGCCCATTAATATCAAACATTTATGGTATCTCTAGATAATAGTCTCATACACTCAGACCCATCTTCTAATGAAATAAAAACATATATTTTTTTAAAATGGCCATAATATTTTGGAATTGTCATTTATGAATTATTTTAATAAGTTGAGCATTCAGATTTCTTAAAACTGGGAAAGATATCCATATTGTACAAAATAACATGATTTTCCTTGGCACTAAAAAGACCAGCATCTTTGGTTAATACCGTATTTTCCAGCGTATAAGACGACTTTTTAACCCCTGAAAATCTTCTCAAAAGTTGGGGGGGTCGTCTTATACGCCGGAAAAAAAACAAATCAGTTGAGCGTCCCCGTTCTTGCAAATCCGGGCCGCCCCGTGCAAATGAGCTAACTCCGGCGCGGCTCCGGGACACGGCTGGGCGGGAGCGTCGGGCGGTTCTCCCCACGCGAAGGCGGCGCTGCCCGTTGGCTCTTGGCCCGAGGGGAGGGCCTCGCGCCCGCTGTACTCACCTGTCACCAGCACCGCTATCCCCCCTGCGGGGATGCGCTTCCGCCGGGCGGTGCTGTCGGAGACGAGCCAGCCTGGTGGCCGGGATCGGAGCTGCGCGCCGGGCTAAGAGGCCGTTTCGTGAGGCGAGAGGGTGACAGGAGGGGGGAAGGAGGAGAAGGAGTTCCCAGACGTGGCAGCTCTTCCCGCCGCCCGTGGAGCGAGGTCAGTGTCCTCATCAGCCGCCTTTGCCTTGGCCAGAGGGATGCAGAGTGGGCACTTTAAGAGGCAGGCAGGCGCGGCATCCCAGGAGGGGCGTGGGCGCGGCAGTTGCTCTCCCGGTTTGGCAAGTTTCCTGGCGGGTGACCAAAGAGCAGCCTCTGCCGGCGCTTACTCCAATGCACTGCAACTAGGAGTGCGAGCCGCCGAGGACGGGAGAAGCAGAGCCAGCAGGCAGCCGCCGTGAGCGCGGCACTGAGGGGCAGCGGCAAAACGGCCAGCAGCCCCACGCACAGCAGCAGCCGCCAGCTCAGCAACAGCTCTGAGCGCAGGAGCCGCACCACCAGGCTGCCCAGGAAAAGCAACCACACCAAGAGGCTGCACGCCCTGTCCAGCTCCATGAGGGGCAGGGCGGGAAGCCGGCTGGGAAGAGGGACCGGGAGCCCGGCCGAGCACGCCTCGGCCGACAGTGAGAGGGAAGCGCACGAGTTCTAAAAAAGAGGCTGCAGGCGGAGCTGCCCCGCCCTGCGCCCAATGGGAGAAGTTCAAGGCCTGGGGGGGAAGCAGAAGGGGCGCCGGCCGTGGCGGGGTGGCGGCTGCCCTCCGGCGCTGCCTGCCGCCTGGGAAACGCGCCTCGGGGGCCGGCAGAAGCGCGGGAGCAGTGGGAGGGCCGGCGGGGCCAGTCGGGCCTTCGCCTCCTCTGTGACGGGCAGGGCATGTAAGTATTTTCCGGCGTATAAGACAAAACCTTCAAAATCTTAAAAGTAAGGGGTCGTCTTATACGCCGGGTCGTCTTATACGCCGGAAAATACGGTAGAAAGAGGGTTCATTGAGCCAGCCAAGCATAAAGTGGCTGCTCTGGTCTCTTTAGAGAGAAGAAGGATAGCTCTTTACATTTGTGCGTGGACTATCGCCTATTGAACACATTCAGTGAAAGCAACCTATATCCCTTACCCCTTATCACACCTCTCAAAAGGAATTTTTTTTACTAAACTAGATCTAAGGGAAGCGTATTACCGTGTTAGAATTAAGGAAGGAGATGAATGGAAAACCACATTTAATTGCCCAATGGGGTGCTACCAATTCAAAGTTTTGCCATTTGGATTACAAGAGGGCCCTGCAGTATTTATGCAATTAATCAACGAAGTACTAAGGAAGCACCTATTAAAGTGGTTTATCTAGACAACATCTTTATCTTCACCGAAACAAAAGAGGAACATGTTAACCTGGTCAAAGTGGTTTTAAAGAAACTGCGAGCTGCTCGCCTATATGCCAAATTATTGAAATGCGAATTCCACCAGGAGAGAATAGACTACCTGGATTGTCGCATATCCCCACAGGGCACTAAAATGGACCCAGAGAAGGTTAGAGCAGTATTAGAATGGGCACCACCTCGCACAAGAAAGCAACTGCAAAGTTTCCTGGGCTTTGCAAACTTTAACTGCCAATTCATCCCCTCATTTGCCCAGACAGCAATGCCTCTCACAAACTTATTAAAAATGAAGGGATTATCTTCAGTAAAGCCTAGCCAGCCACTAAAATGGACAATGGGATGCCAAGCGGCATTTGAGATATTAAAGAGACTCTTTTCTGCAGCACCTATTCTGAAACACCCAGACATGGATAAGGCCTTTATAATACAGGCAGATGCAAGCGATGTGGCATTGGGAGCTGTACTGTTACAAGAAAACGATGAAGGGATATTGCAACCCTACACATATACATCCAAGAAACTCACTGAAATGGAACAGCGCTGGCCCACGTGGGAGAAAGAGGCATACGGGATACGCTGGTCATTATTTATGTGGAGTCAGTTCCTTGAAGGGAATAAAATCCCTTTTCAGGTGTAGACAGACCACAAAAATCTGGAAGCATTGAAAACACCCAAGAAACTCAACCCCAAGCAAGCCTGCTGGTCCCAAAATTTTCACCAATTCCGCTTTACGCTCAAGCATTTGCCAGGGGGAAAGAACTTCCTAGCAGATGCACTATCTCACATGCCCCACTATAACAGCACACGAGCCACCAATTCTAAACCACTTATGGCAGAATCACAACTGGCAGTGCCAGTAACTACCAGAGCACAAGCTAAATTAAAACCGCAGCTGGATAGCCAAACCGGAATTGAATTCCGGAAAGCTTTGGAAAAGGATGAATGGTTCCAGAAAAATAGACACATGTGCACAATGAAGGACAGACTACCTTGGGTGGGGGAAAAGTTATATATACCGGCCACCCAAAGGATCAATTTCATGCAGTTATGCTATGATACAAAATCAGCAGGGCATTTTGGATTTGTAAAAACATTACACTGTTGAAGGAAAAGTCTTCATCATGGTTTCGTCCAAGCCGGGAATAAACAACATGACAACTACTATAGAAAGAAGGTTGCAGTTTATTGAAGAGGAGAGCCAGACAGGAAGATGGCTCTGGAAGAAAAAGAAGAGTGAGCACATGTAGGGAGTGGGTTTTTGTTTGGAGTTTTTTCCTGTTCCTGTTTTAGGCTTTATCTTTCCTGTGTCATGTATTCTGACCTGTGTCCCTTTGGCATATATGGGTTAATCCTATTATGTCCTGTCTTAGAGTTTGGGTGGGGTATGTAGATTTTAGGTCTTTGTCTTCTTAATATTATAGCTTCAAGTTTCCTGAATGGTTTACATCTGCATTTCTATAGAGCTGGTTTCTGCTTGGGGGAGGGAGACCTGGGGCTATTAAGAAAAACTGGGCATGCTTTTCTGCCTCTTTAAGATCCTTTGAGGAAATATATTTTTCTGCCCTTTTAATATTTCTTTCTCTCGGGGGGGGGTCTGACCTCCCACAGATCTGCCCTTTGTGCCATAATAGTGTGGGTGACACACTTTTACTGGCAGAAGAATAAAATTGATCTGGTCAGGGAGACTTGGTAAACAAGCTTTACACTGTTAAGCCAAAAAAAGAAGACACTAATAGAGGCAACAGAAACAGATACCTGCAGTGGCTCCCAAAAGGGGAGCTTCCAACCCATAAAGGTCTAAAAGGGCAAACATTTTGTTATGTGGAAAAGAAATGTATAGTGTCCAATATTCTGTGCCAATCACTTTCAAATGTTGGATGTCACTTTGAGCTTCCAGTCAGGTTTGCACATTCCTACCAAAATTCTTCACAGCCATAGTTTGCCTCAGTACATAACCACTGGCTGCCCATTTTCAAGGGTTGTTTTCTGCCTTACCTCTTAGTTCAGTGCATCCAGGTTTGTAATGTCCGATTGAGGTTAGCCAGTATACAAGCCAGGCTATTAATTTTTTCTTAAATTGCATATAATGAGCCCTAGGACTCCCAATATGAGTCCACCAGTACAAGATATTCAGGGCTTAGGTTTGAAGATCTCTAGTCAGGGCATATGAATTGCAAAGCACCTGAGGGGCCTGGTTCCCTCCCCCTTAGAATTTGCAGGAAGTTGAACATGCAAAGCTTTGGCACCACAGAGCAAAAAGCAGCCTGGTGAACTTTACTGAAGGTAGGTGGAGGGATACTCAGTGTGACTGTGAATGGTGTGTGTGTTTGTGCAGCTACTAATACAAAATAAGCAATACAACCATCCTGGTTAAATTTTCCCTCCCACCAGACAGAAGTCCAAGGTGTTCAGTACTTGCTGTGCCAACTATTCCCAAATTCCATCTCTCCATAAATACATTCAACTGGCTTATTACAATACAAATGGGGCAAGAAAGAAAACCTTACAATGAGTTTCCACCCTCCCCCATAGTCTTCCTAATATTTATTTATTTATTTTAATTCCATTTATATCCTGCCCTTCTCCGAAGACTCAGGGCGGCTTACAAGCTTCTTCTGAGGCTTCACGTAGGGATCAGTGGCTCCAGGACTCTTTCCTTCTGCAGCTTTCAAAGGCATCTGGGGGAATGGTAGGACTTGGGAAGATCTGTTCCACTCTGATTGGATGGTGGCTTTTTAGTGGATGGCTGGATTCAAAACCCAATTCTGTGGCTCAAATGGATGGAGGCAGCATCTGGGTCAGTGTGCTCTGCTTCCAAAGGTTGAGGGGGGGGGAGTCATGTATGCAGGGCTGAAAGACATGAGAACAATATCTCTTCCTCCCTTTCTGGAGAGGCAGACAAAGGCAGGAGAGGCAGACAAAGGCATGGGGAACAGAGGATAAGAAAAGGAGAAGTAGAATGGGGGAAGGGGGTAGCTTGCAGGCAGAGTTTGAAAAGGCATTAATACTGCAGTGGTTAAAGAAACAGGCAGACAAACTGAGGACATCCCAGATGAGGATGAAAGAAAGGCTGGATTCTGGTAAGAGAACATACATGAAAGGTTTAACTTCTGAACTTGAACATTTACAACATGTTAGGACTTAAGGACTTGCAAATTGAAAAATGCTGGTCAAGTTTCAGGAAAAGGATAGACAGATAAAACCCATTAGAACACATACAGTAAATGCAAGAGTGAAACTTTTCCAGCAGATGAACTTAAAACATTCCCTCCTGGTAACTTTGGGCTGTTCTTAAGAGTACACAGAGAAAGGAAGAAGAAAAAAACAATTTTTCTTCACTGTTTGTTGGCTAGAGTGAGGAAATTTTTCTTTTAATGGCTTATTTTAAGCAGAATTTCTAGCAAAATTTTAGAAATTCTTTTCTCTTTGGATTAGAGACAGTTAATAGTCACATTTACCTCACACACAAAGACTTTGACACACATATACACACAAAGACAAGGAAAGGAACAGAAAAGGGAAACAGGTCTTAGTTTTACACCTAGTCATTCCCACCATAAATCTCAGTTAACTCAAATTAGGGAAGGCACAAATCTTAAACATACCACATGGTTGCAGAGAAAGAGAGAATCACTATTATTTTCCCTTTAAGTATATTTAGTCAAATTGGTTCCCCAGCA
Source organism: Vipera ursinii (assembly GCF_947247035.1). NCBI lineage: Eukaryota > Metazoa > Chordata > Lepidosauria > Squamata > Viperidae > Vipera > Vipera ursinii. Next base: position 86,210,552 of record NC_139514.1, on the reverse strand, counting down.
AAACCCTGAGCAAAGCCCGTTCTTCACAAATTTGTCTTGCTTCCTTTTTCATACCATCCAGGACAAGCACTCGCCTCTTATCCCACACCTCAAGCAAATCTCCAATAGGTGACCTAATTCCCATCCTCAAACTACAGCTAACCATGTTCCCCTTCCGATGTGGGGGTTCAATTGGCTTAGTCAGGTCCCTAGCAGTACTTCCCAGCCACTCTTACTGATACTATCCCTGCTGCCCTGTCTGTCAGTTTTTGGGCACTAAAAAAATTGCCCAGGAGGACTTCGCTTCCCTAATGTAGTACGGGCCCCTTCTACCTAGGGAACTCCCCACCATCACTTTGCAGACCAAAAGGGGTCTGAGGAGGACCTGCCGCAACAGGAACATGGCCTCCTTCTACCACCCTGCCTTCAGTTTTCAGACTCGGGAGGACCTGTGCTTTGTACACTAGTATAAGCCACTCCTACAGATGAGCTTTGCTTACAGGGCCTTACCAGCTGGTTGCCAAATCCAATTCTTTCACTCATTTCATTCCATTTTCACACAGCCTCTCCCTTTTCCCTAACAAAAGTTCCTGCGCTCTGGCCAAACCCCCATGCTTTCCAGGGTCTGCCACTTGAACAGACCAGAGGGAGCAAAATCCAACTGCGATTGGGAAAAGGATTTTCTCACTCTCACACACAGCCATACTCACATTTCCTTTGCTCCCCTGGGCTTTAAAGTTAAAATTTAGAGGTACTCACCTTCACATTCTTTCCAAAGCAGCCCTTGAGCTCAAACCCAAAACTCCCTTTAGTACCCTGGCTCCACATGGGCAGGGTCTGGGAAACCCATCCACAGACACAAGGGGTCTGCTGCTGGCAAAATGGGGCATAAAAGTCTCAGTCCATTGGAGAGGTTAGCTTGGAGTCCCATCTGGCGTGCTAAATTGTTGAAGGAAAAGTCATCATGGTTCTGTCCAAGCTGGGAATAAACAACATGACAACTACTTTAGAAGGAAGGTTGCAGTTTATTGAAGAGAAGAGGGCAGACAGGAAGATGGCTCTGGAAGAAAAGAGTGAGCACATGTAGGGAGTGGGTTTTTGTTTGGAGTTTTTTCCTGTTCCTGTTTGAGGCTTTGTATTTCCTGTGTCATGTATTCTGACCTGTGTCCCTTTGGCATATATGGGTTAATCCTATTATGTCCTGTCTTAGAGTTTGGGTGGGGTATGTAGGTTTTAGGTCTTTGTCTTCTTAATCTTCTAGCTTCAAGTTTTCTGAATGGTTTACATCTGCATTTCTATAGAGCTGGTTTCTGCTTGGGGGAGGGAGACCTGGGGCTATTAAGAAAAACTGGGCATGATTTTCTGCCTCTTTAAGATCCTTTGAGGAAATATATTTTTCTGCCCTTTTAATATTTCTACCTCTGGAGAGCTGACTTCTCACAACTCTATGCATATAAGAACAGTAAGCCAAATTTTGATGTAATACAAATCCATGTATTCAAGAAATTCATCCCAATGTTAATTAAATTAATTGAAATATTTGTTTTTAAATTATGAAGTGTTTAAGTTGTGAAGCTGAAGCATAATCATACAATTTAGTCAGCTATTCTTCTGTTGAGGGTATCCAGTGACCTTCCTAATAAAAAAAGCATGTAATATTCTTGCAGCAATTAGCATATATAAGGCTAATTTCTAGCAATTTTTAGAAAATGAATTGTTCACTTTAGCAACCAGAAATGCTATCTTTGAATCTCCCTTTTTACGGATTAGGATATAGACAGACTTTTTCCAGTCTTTAGGCCAGGCTGCTTTTTCCCATATCTATTGGCAGAGGACTGACATGCGTTTTCCATGCCAGTTTTTTTAATGAGCTTTGTGTGAAATTTTGTCTACCCATACCCGTGTGGCTTTTTTTATTTACCAGACGTTAATAGTCCATTCCTCCTCAAGCGTCTTCTCTCAAAATATACATCAGTATGTTTCAGTTTCTCGCCAGGCTGAAAAGAAAGCAGTGGCAAAACATTTTTGTAAGACTGCCAAAAAAACTTGCATAGGTGCAGTCAGCTTGAGGGTATAATTACCTGTTTAGGCCAGGTGTTTTTACCTGTTCCTTATCTTATTCACGTTATAATGGTCTTAGAGCTTTAACTGCCTTTTCTTCTATAGCTTTAAATTGTATAGTCATCTGCACCTGACACCTAGTCCATTTCCCTGTCCCATTGTTAGTAGAATAGTTTCCTTAATATATTGGTAGTCCTCATTTACTGACTACAATTCTATAATTGTATCTGTAAAGGGTTTCAGTATAGTATTTCTATCTTTCTTTAACCTCATTTATTTTTATCAGACCTCTTCCAGTATTATCCTTGAATATGTCTACTTTAATCACAAATTTTTTGTAATTTCTTTGGTCCTAAATGGATCAAAGGCGAGTATGTTCCTCTTTTGTCTTTATGGCATTGTTAGAACCCTTCTTCTGTATGAAACTGGTTTGAATCAATTTAGAACAGGGGTGTCAAACTACCGGCCCACAGGTCAGACGCGTCACGTGGAAGCCGCGCTCACCCCATTGCCAGCAATGGCAAAACTCTCGATACACCACGCAATGTCATGTGACGTCGCAAGTTTGACATGGCTGATTTAGAAGGTGAAATAATTCTTGGCAAAGAAAACAAAAAGAGAGAGTGGATTTAGTCTGTTTAATTCCTGAATAAAAAGTTGCTGCTGTTTGCCATCAGTGTATTTCCAGTAATTTTTTTATTACATGTTCTCTAAGGCTCGCTTTTAGAGTTAACATGCTTTTAATATGAAATATTCTTCATATTATTTTTTATCTTGATGTATTCCGTTCATCAATGAAATCTGCTTTAAACAGAATCTTTATTCAATTACAAAAGAGCTGATTGTTGGTAATTTAAAGATAATAGTGGAATAATATCAGCTGGAAATCACATAAAGATATCTTTATACTTTTTCAAATAGAAATTATTTGTTTTAACTCTCTTCAAGGTTCTGGTAATGGTTTTCAAAGCCCTACATGGCATGGGTCCGGAGTACCTTAGGGATCACCTGCTGCCGGCGTCAACTTCCCTCCGCCCTGTGCGCTCCCACAGAGAGGGCCTCCTCAGGGTGCCACCAGTCAGAGAATGTCGTCTGGTGGCCCCCAGGGGGAGGTCCTTCTCTGTGGGCACCCCGGATTTATGGAATCATTTGCCGGTTGAGCTCCGGATGGCGCCCGACCTTCGCTCCTTCCGACGCGATCTGAAGACTTATTTGTTCGAACAAGCCGGCCTGGCCTGATGGGGGATGGGTTTAGGTTTTACTGCTATTTTAAATGTATTTTAATCTACTGTTTTAACTTGGGCATCTTGTTTAATTCTTTTTTAGTTTTTGTAGTCCTGTACTTTTATATGTTTGCCCTGTTCACCACCCTGAGTCCTTCGGGAGAAGGGCGGTATACAAATAAAATAATAATAATAATTATTATTATTATTATTATTATTATTATTATTATTATTATTATTATTATTATTATTATTATTATTATTATTATTTAATTGAGAAGAAATAGCTTTCAGAATCTGAAACAAATGCTGAGCTTGTCTTTCAGTCAGAATTCACAATCAGATCCTGCTGATAATAGCTGTGGTTGAAATGATTCCAAAAGATAGTACTCTATTTAATATAAAAATATGACTGTAATGGTCCTTGCAATGATTATTCTGTGTAGGTTGGCTATTTTTTTTTAAAGAACAACTTTCCCTGGAATAATAGTGCTTTTGAAATGTTACACATCTTAGCTTCAAGATGTATAGACACCAATTCACAAAATTCTTAGCAAGATCTAGGTCAGCTGGGAATTCTAGAAATAGAAGTCTGTGGGGTGCCTAGATTGAAAAGGTTTGCTGTAATACATAATTGTCCTATGTCACACATGACAATATCTGGCAGATATCACATCAGTTTGCGAAGACAGCACACAAAGGACTTCTAAAAATGTTGCCAACTTCAGGGACTTGTCCATGAGATCACCAGGAGTGATGACTGACTTGAAGAAAACAGGAAGGTAGAGATACATATTCTTATTCCAGAATATTATTTTATTGCCCTGCAGACTGCTTAACATCTGGCTTTCCTAGTCGGAGTGGCAGTGGAGGGGCGGAGCCAAGATGGTGGAGAGGCAGCAAAGGCTGTAAAGAGCTCCTGCAAAAGTAAAAGTTTTATTTTATTTTACTTTATTTTTATTTTAACTTTTTAACCTCTTTTAATATTGTATTTTAACCTACCCCTTTTAAACTTTTTAAACCCATTTTTAACCATTTAACCTTTTAAACCATAGTTTTAAACTTTTTTAAAAAAAACCTGTTTTAACAAACCTGAATGAGGAAAAGAAGGAAGAGACAGCACTCTGCAGCAGAAAGTATATCCAAGCCTTTGAAGCAGCAGAAAATGGAGGATTATATTGCAAACAGACAGTCTGCTCCAGTAAGTAACTCATTCTCAGGCACCTTATCAGATAAGTTTGATTTGTGTGACTCATTGGAATGGGACTTACAAACCGAACTGGAGAGCGGACAGCGTGTGGAGTTGTCCTCCTCCCTCTCGGAGAATGGCTCCCCTCCTTGGAATCCGGCAACAGCCTTTTTTACACAGGAGGGAGATGTAGCAAATTTGAAGGGGGAAAATGTGACAGACTTCCTCTCTAGACAATGTTTGCTTACAGCTCAAACTGTAAACTCAATATATGATCTCTTGTCAATTGTCATAAATAAGGTTGACTGCCTGAAAGAATCTTTTGCAAAGTTTGTTAGGAGCCACCCAAATACTGTAGAAGGACTTGAGAGGATAACCATGGGCAGACATGGGATGGCTAACTCAGAAAATGAAAGTAGAGAAGGACCTTGTTCTCCTCCCAAAAATTTGAACACCTACAGAGAAAACAATCAGGCAAAGGTCTAAGAGATGACCAATATAACTACAGTCTGCAAACTAACCAGGTTACTTTGCAAATTTATGACAAGAGAGTAAATAGAGGGCGTTGGAGCAATAGAAAAGCTATTAGGCTGTCCCTGAGCCAGCTGCTCCGCTGTGAATTCACTCTGATAGATCTACTACATGCAGAGTGGCTGCCAGCAAGAACACAATGTATGAGAATTCTCCTATTGTTCAAGCAGCCCACAACTCCCTCCATGCTCTTCAGAATGAAACCCTTTCTGAGCATTTTCTCAATATTTCCAATAAGGGTCTTTTGTTCAGAAAAAGTGTGCCCACTCCTGAAACAGCGTCATCAAGAGGGAACTGTCGCTTTAAATCTAGGCTGCAACAGCCCTCACACTACTAAGCCTGAGGCTGCTGCAACTGAACTGACCCTGAGAAAGCAAAGAAGCAATATACGAACTGTGTTACCCACAGCTGCAGGAACTGCTGAGGATGTGGCAGAGGAAATGTTGATTGACCTATTCAGTGCATTGCCAGAACCTGAGCAAGTTAATATCATTCAAAGATTGGATGACCTAAAAGAGGCACTGACAACAACTCAATCTACAGCAAAGCCTCTATTTAATTTGGCTACACTAACCACGCAACTTTGTGACAAGATACTTAATCAACAATCTGCCTTTACCTCAACAGTAAAAAAAGGTGTTGTCACACAGGCTGAGAGTGGAGTAACTGCACTGACTGACCCAGCCTCTGAGAAACAACTGAAAGACAAAGGGCTTCATCACACAGTGCCCTCTAAGCTGACAAACAATAAGGACATAATCCATTTTACATCCTCATTTGATTTAGAAGTTCCCACAACATCTTTCCACAAGATGAACCCTCTGCCATGCCGCTCCAAAAATGGACATAAATCTACATTTATAGACTTAAGCCAGAGTACCTGCCCATTGGAAAAAGGATCATTCTTGGAGCAAGAGCGGAGGCACGCTGGCGGCCGAGATGTAGAGGAGCAACAGCAAGTTCTGCAACCCATGAGGAGAAATATCGAACCTCACAACAACTGTGTTTATATGGGAAGCTTAGATGATAATGACCCAGCTCCAATGTCAAGCTGACATCTGGCATTTCTACCATCTAGCCAATCAACCAAGTCAGACCACCTTGCCTCTGAGAACCCCATACAGTTGATGACCTGGAACATAGCTGGCTGGTTGATAGTGGACTAATGAGCTTTCTCTCTAGATTTGACGTAATACCCTTTCAAGAAACCTGGCTAACCGAAGTGGATGAACCAGTACAATTGCCAGGCTTTCAGGGATGGGCCTCCCCAGCCCTAAAAACAAGGAACAAAGGGAGACCCTCTGGTGGGCTATGCATTCTTATAAAGCAAGAGTTGCAATGGCAGGGAGAGAAATTATATAACGAAGATAAGTATCCGTACTTTCTAGCTGTCAAATTTGAATATGACCAGTTTGACTTAATATTGGTAAATGTGTACATTCCTCCAAGCACATCCCAGCACTATAATTTGGAATATTGGATAGGCTTGGAAGTTATCTTAGAAGATATATCTATACTGTACCCTCAGTCCATAGTGGTATTATTAGGAGATCTGAACGCTAGACTGGGTCCCTCTCTGTATGAGCTTGCCCAGAAGAAGGGAATCCCAGGGGAGTTCTTTGATAACCATCCTCAGTGGCTCTCGAGAGACTGTAAAAGTAATGCCGCTGGCCTGCTCCTAGTCTCCTTAATTTTTAAGGGTAATCTCCAAATTTTGGGAGGTAAGGACAAGAATTATACATACCCTTATACATACCACTCAGCCAATTCAAGTAGTGTACTGGATCTCTTTTGTGTGTCTAGAGATAAGGCTGACCTCTTCTCAGAGGTCACAGTACACCTTAGCGACAATAGCGACCATCAGCCTGTAAGTGTGACATTGCGAGGCCGCTCAGATTTAAGACCATATAACATGGCTGACAGATGGCTCACCAAAAAGGTAGAGGTGACCCAAAATAAAAGGTTAATTTGGGCCAAAGTTGATACTAAGGCAATATTAGAATGCCTTAAAAGAGAGAATGCTACTAAGTGAGCTAGAACAATACAGTCATCTACTACTGACTGGATGTCAGCCTTCAATGCATTCTCCAATGTTTGTAACATACTGAAGATGTCAAGGTAAAAATCACCTTTGTAGAGGGCGACGGACCGTGCTTCGGAGAATGCATGATACACTTGCAGGAAGGCAAGAAAAAACACGACGCATAATCTTACTAAATACCTTTTACTTACAAAATATAAAAACTAAATATATATTATACAGAGCTAGCTAGCTGCATCCTAACGTAACAGACAGTAACAGCAAAGTGAAGAAAAACAATACAGATAATAACTCTGGGAACTTCTTCTAGACATGCGCACTAAACAGACTGAAACCATAACATAGCTAGTCATATGGGATTCACTATGGTTACCAGATAAGTTATCACAACAGGTGCAGAGAACAGGGGAAAATGTACAGTTAGAAATGAACTTTTCTGACGAACAAAAAAAACGTGCAGTGACATTCCCCTTCTTTCGTCAGCAAAGTGAAGACTCAGGTAAGGCACATCTTCTCACGCAGATACTCATGCTGGGCTGTAGGAAGTGGTTTGTTCAGCATGTCAGCAATTTGATCACGTGTAGGCACATACTGTAACGTCACAAAACCTTGTTTAACCAGTTGCCTTATGTTTTGATATCGGATGTCAATGTGTCTGGACCTTGAACCTGTAAAACGTGTTTCAGAAATATAAACCACAGATTCATTATCTTCCATCACTGTGATTGGTCGAATCGGATGTGTCCAGATATCTGTGACTAAAGCATCAAACCAGGTTAAAGAATTGCATGCATCAGACACACAAGCATACTCAGCTTCTGTAGAGGAACAAGAAACAAGATTCTGTTTACGCACATGCCAGTAAACAGGACATCCATTTAAAAACATCATGTAACCTGATGTACTTTTCCGTGACTTCTTATCACTCGCCCAATCTGAATCTGCAAAACAACATAACTCTGCATAGTCAGTATGTGTTGGTTCCAACAACAACTTCATGTCTTTGGTGTGTTTTAGATACCTCAATAACTTTTTAACACATGTCCAATGAAACTGTTTTGCCTTGCCTACGTGTCGTGATAAAAGATTAACACTAAGTGCAATGTCGGGTCTAGTCCAACTACTAATATATAGAAGCGACCCAATGACTGAGCGATATAGTGTTTGATCTTCGAACTCAGGACTTGGTTCATGTGCCAAAATGTGAAAGTCAGTTTGCATGGGTATACTCACAGGCTTAGCGTCCTCCATGTTACAGTGATGTAACAGTTGTTCAATCTTCTCTCCTTGTGTGAGACTAAACCCCTTCTGAGTTTTGGCAATTTGAACACCTAAATAAGTGTTAATACATCCTAAACACTTCAACGTGAAAAACTTTTGTAAAGCTTTAGCAAAAACCTCACTCATCTGCTTATTTGGACCAATATAAACAATGTCATCGACATAAACAAGAATTATCTCATACCTATTACCGGATCTTTTGGTAAACACGCATTCATCTGTTTCGGACTTAATAAAGCCCATTGAATTTAGTTTGTCAGAAAGACATAAGTACCACATTAAACCAGACTGTTTCAGACCATAAAGACTTTTGTGTAGAAACCAGGTATCCCCTTCTTGCTGTCTGAAACCTGGAGGACCTTTGACGTAGATGTCTTCATCAAGATCAGCGTGTAGATAAGCCGTTTCAACGTCGAACTGGAAAACTTCCAGGCCAAGGATAGTTGCAGTGGCTAAAGCAATTTTCACACTTTCAGTCCGCACTGTGGGTGAGTATGTATTTGTATAGTCCTCAGGATAACGTTGAGCATCTTCAAGGAGGCAACGCATCATGGTTTGCAAAACCCCATTTCTGCGTTCTGCCACCCCATTTTCAGCTGGAGTATAAGGAGCAGATGTCTGATGTACTATCCCATTCTCACGCATCCAGTCCTGAGACATGAATTCAGCACCGCGATCACTCTGGATTCTGGCAACGTTGACCTCGAATTGGGTATAGACAAGACTAGCAAAGTCTTTAAAGATCTGAAAGGTCTCAGATTTTTCTTTCATAGGATATACATATCCATATCTAGAATAATTGTCAACGATTGTCAAGAAATATCTTTTACCACCAAGTGTTGGTGCAAAAGGACCAACTATGTCAGTGTGTACCAAATCAAAAATGCGTGTTGACAGGCGTGTAGCGCGTTTTGGAATTGCTGCTGCCTTAGATTTGGCTTTCTTGCAGACAGCACAGTCCAAAAACACCTTACACCCCTTTAGATCCAAACCTCTTGCGAACTCTGGCATCTTCTTCAGAACACGGAAACTGACATGACCCAATCTTCTGTGCCACTTATGGATACACCTGGAATGCAAAGGTTTACCTGTTAGTGAATTCTCAACTTTAGCATTTTTATTAGGAACCCCAGGCTTGCTGTGAGCAACCTGTGTCTTTTTTGTATTTTTATCATTATTAGGAACCTTTGGAGTAGCAACAGGATCTCTCTCTGGGACGTCTCTCTCTGGGCCTGTGCTCTTTGGAACGTGTATACTTGCCTGCTCTTGCTGCTTAGGCTTTGGTTTTAAGTAATAAACACCACCAATCAACATGGTTTCAGCAACAATATCTCCGTCTTTGACTATATAACTTGCTTTTTCAAGATGGTGGACCTGAAAATGAGAAAACCTAGACAAATGACTCTGACTAAGCAAATTACTACTGGCAGATGGAACATAGTAAACATTTGGAATGAGAGCATCAAGCTCTTCAATGTAGACAGTTCCTTTTCCCATGACCTGAACAGGATGATTGGAAAAAGAGTAAAGCTCACGAAGTTCAGGTTCAGGCTCGTGCATCTCAGTGTAAAGCTCTTTTCTGTAGGTAACATGTAATGCTGCTCCACTGTCCAAAGTCCAAAGAAGTCGTCTGTCGTACTCTGGTTGAGGCTGTGGACCGTTGGTCACAACCAATGTGACAAGTGGAGCTTGTGGATCACGCCTGGAACCACGACCACGACCTTGTCGTCCGCCTCTACCTCTGCCTCCTCTGGAATCTGTTCCTCTGGGCTGGTATGTGACGGGCGCTGGAACTCGTTGGGGACAATCCCGGGTGGCATGTCCCACACGATTGCAGATGTAGCATCTTGGCATCCTTGGAACGTAGGTCCTTCCACGGAAGGCACGCCTCGCTGAAGCTCTTGATGCAGGTGGTTCCCTTAAATGTGGCGCAGCTTGCATAACTGCCTCTTCTTCGGCTAAGATCCTGCATACATGATCCACTGTGCGTTGAGCAATAGGCACTTGATTGATCTTGGAAATAGCATCTTTCCACTCATGATTCAAAGAATTGATGATAATGCTGATCATTTGAAAATCATCAATAGGATAGCCTTTTTCACCCAGTTCTTTTCTAATACCTTTCATTTTAGTCAAATGTGCTCCAATATGTTCACCAGGTTTTAATCTGGAACCATGGAACTCAGACAAAAGCAAACATGTAGACTCAATTGATGTAGGCCGATAACATGCCTCTAACTGAGTCCAAATTTGTTGGGCAGTTGCATCTTGTGAAAACGTGAGCTGCAATTCAATGTCCATTGACATCAATAATGTTGTGCATGCTCTATTATCCAAGTCCCATATGTCAGGAGTCCATGGCTGGGCAGGAGGATTAAACACCATCATGTGAGTACCTTCTCTGCGTAACAAAAGTCCAACCTCACTGACCCATGCCCTGTAATTCTGTCCTGACTTCTTTAATTTTGAGTCACCAGCCAGTGGTACAATGGAAGGTGTTTGATGAGGAAAAAACAATTGAGGTACTGGCTGTGCAGGTTGTGCAATCTGACCATAACCTGCAGGGGGCACCAGTGGCGTCTGTGCCTGGACATGCGGCAGTTGCATTGAAGCTGCCGGTAGTATTGGTGCTGGCTGTGACTGTCTTTGAGCTGCTATTCCACCCTGGCCAGCAGGAGGCACTGGCGCTGGGGCTGGTGCATTAGCATAATCTGCAGATGACACTGGCCTTCGCATATAAGAACCCGGTGGCAATCGCATGTGGGCTACATATGGCTGTGTTCTGCCAGGTAGAGGGGCTTGCATAGAAGCAATATTAACAGGAGAAGCAATAGTAACAGGAATCCTAGCACCATCAGGGACTGGAGCCTCAGATGATGGCAGAAATCTTGTATCTCTGAGCAAAGACTCCTCCATAGACAATTGCGAGAGTGAGAGCTCCAATTTATGTCTTAATGCAGCTTCACCAGTAGATGGTGCTATAACATTTGCTTCAGGCATCACTGTGGCTCTGTATGTCCTTTGGGACAGCCCATAATCATGTGACATAGGAGCCTCCGGTTCCCATTCGTCTTGCATGACACTCAATGATGGGCGTGACTTTAGCTTTGGGGAAGAAGGAGGCAATATGGCTTCTCCTTGTGGGTGTGGCAATATGGCCGGTTCATGCTCATAATTCCTCTCATATTGCTGAACCATTGACACATATTTCTTTGCCTGCTGCAAACGCCTTTCAAAAACCCCAATTTGTTCACAGTAGCCTTGCATAGCCCTATCTCGCATAGTTTGCTTGGGGCTTGAAGGAGCAGAAGGAATTTTCTTCGGCTGGACTTTAAGTTTCGCTCCAAGACTTTGAAATTCATCTTGAGCCCCTGGAGTGTGAACATTTTCAAAAACAGCTGCCAGGGAGCTTGGAAAAGTAGAAAAAGGAGTGACTGACCTTGCATCGTGGACAGGAGCAGGCGCGTCTTCTCCAAGGCGTGTGGCCGAAGCTATCGGAGTTCTTAAGGTCGATGGGATCTGCCCCACAGAAAGACTCCTTTCCAGCCGTGGCTTCCTTCCTGACATGTTTCAGCAGTTAACCACCGCTGCCCCACCAGCACCAACTAACTGATAACAGCCGCAGAAACATGCTTCTCCAAAAACATAAATCAAACCATCCTCGATACCAAAATGTCAAGGTAAAAATCACCTTTGTAGAGGGCGACGGACCGTGCTTCGGAGAATGCATGATACACTTGCAGGAAGGCAAGAAAAAACACGACGCATAATCTTACTAAATACCTTTTACTTACAAAATATAAAAACTAAATATATATTATACAGAGCTAGCTAGCTGCATACCTTTGTAGAGGGCGACGGACCGTGCTTCGGAGAATGCATGATACACTTGCAGGAAGGCAAGAAAAAACACGACGCATAATCTTACTAAATACCTTTTACTTACAAAATATAAAAACTAAATATATATTATACAGAGCTAGCTAGCTGCATCCTAACGTAACAGACAGTAACAGCAAAGTGAAAAAAGAACAATACAGATAATAACTCTGGGAACTTCTTCTAGACATGCGCACTAAACAGACTGAAACCATAACATAGCTAGTCATATGGGATTCACTATGGTTACTAGATAAGTTATCACAACAGGTGCAGAGAGCAGGGGAAATGTACAGTTAGAAATGAACTTTTCTGACGAACATAAAAAAACGTGCAGTGACATTCCCCTTCTTTCGTCAGCAAAGTGAAGACTCAAGTAAGGCACATCTTCTCACGCAGATACTCATGCTGGGCTGTAGGAAGTGGTTTGTTCAGCATGTCAGCAATTTGATCACGTGTAGGCACATACTGTAACGTCACAAAACCTTGTTTAACCAGTTGCCTTATGTTTTGATATCGGATGTCAATGTGTCTGGACCTTGAACCTGTAAAACGTGTTTCAGAAATATAAACCACAGATTCATTATCTTCCATTACTGTGATTGGTCGAATCGGATGTGTCCAGATATCTGTGACTAAAGCATCAAACCAGGTTAAAGAATTGCATGCATCAGACACACAAGCATACTCAGCTTCTGTAGAGGAACAAGAAACAAAATTCTGTTTACGCACATGCCAGTAAACAGGACATCCATTTAAAAACATCATGTAACCTGATGTACTTTTCCGTGACTTCTTATCACTCGCCCAATCTGAATCTGCAAAACAACATAACTCTGCATAGTCAGTATGTGTGGGTTCCAACAACAACTTCATGTCTTTGGTGTGTTTTAGATACCTCAATAACTTTTTAACACATGTCCAATGAAACTGTTTTGCCTTGCCTACGTGTCGTGATAAAAGATTAACACTAAGTGCAATGTCGGGTCTAGTCCAACTACTAATATACAGCAGCGACCCAATGACTGAGCGATATAGTGTTTGATCTTCGAACTCAGGACTTGGTTCATGTGCCAAAATGTGAAAGTCAGTTTGCATGGGTATACTCACAGGCTTAGCGTCCTCCATGTTACAGTGATATAACAGTTGTTCAATCTTCTCTTCTTGTGTGAGACTAAACCCCTTCTGAGTTTTGGCAATTTGAACACCTAAATAAGTGTTAATACACCCTAAACACTTCAACGTGAAAAACTTTTGTAAAGCTTTAGCAAAAACCTCACTCATCTGCTTATTTGGACCAATATAAACAATGTCATCGACATAAACAAGAAGTATCTCATACCTATTACCGGATCTTTTGGTAAACACGCATTCATCTGTTTCGGACTTAATAAAGCCCATTGAATTTAGTTTGTCAGAAAGACATAAGTACCACATTAAACCAGACTGTTTCAGACCATAAAGACTTTTGTGTAGAAACCAGGTATCCCCTTCTTGCTGTCTGAAACCTGGAGGACCTTTGACGTAGATGTCTTCATCAAGATCAGCGTGAAGATAAGCCGTTTCAACATCGAACTGGAAAACTTCCAGGCCAAGGATAGTTGCAGTGGCTAAAGCAATTTTCACACTTTCAGTCCGCACCGTGGGTGAGTATGTATTTGTATAGTCCTCAGGGTAACGTTGAGCGAAACCCTGGGCTACGAGTCTGGCCTTGTACAACGACTCACCATTCGGCTTCTTTTTGATCCTGTAGACCCATCGAGTACCAATAACTTTCTTGTTTGCTGGAGGGCTTGCAGGCGTAAACACTTGAAGTTTCTTTAAACTGTCCATTTCAGCCTGCATTGCCTCAAACCATTTATCCTGTTCTGATTCAGGAAGATGTTTGATCTGTGTGAACTTCTCAGGTGGAAGTGTAACATTACAAATCAAAGGTACAGGTGTTTTTGTTACTTGCCACGAATACCGTTTTGGAGGAATTCCCTTTGTGGACCTCTTGGAACGTCTCGGGCCAACCGTCCATTCTTCTTCTGTGTCGTCCTCGTCTTCATCATCGTCGCCAGCAGCAACATCGGCGGCTTGCGAAGACGGAACAGTAGGTTGAGAAGAACTCGTGGAAGGAACATTCTCCTGTGATTCTTGATCAGGTTGCGTGGCATCAGCAACATCATCTCTAGGAAAATAAACTCCAGGATCGTTAGAATGAATCCTGGACCAGTCAGCATCTTCCTCAAAAGTAGCAGATTGTGAAACCACAATAACATGATGAGAGTCAATGTATTTGCTCCATTTTGAATTATCATCAATGCCCATAAATCTCATCCTTTTTGCTGCAGGACCCCCTTTCTTTCTTTGGGCTAAAGGAATATTCACCATAGCATAGGAACCAAAAATATGGAGATGTGAGAGATCAGGCTTGTGTCCATACAACATGAAATAAGGGGTCTGATTTATCACGCTACTCCAAGTACGGTTGACGATATGGTTAGCATATTTGATAGCTTCACCCCAGTATGGAAGACTGAGGTTAGCATCTTCAAGGAGGCAACGCATCATGGTTTGCAAAACCCCATTTCTGCGTTCTGCCACCCCATTTTCAGCTGGAGTATAAGGAGCAGATGTCTGAGGTACTATCCCATTCTTACGCATCCAGTCCTGGAAACGCTGAGACATGAATTCAGCACCGCGATCACTCTGGATTCTGGCAATGTTGACCTTGAATTGGGTATAGACAAGACTAGCAAAGTCTTTAAAGATCTGAAAGGTCTCAGATTTTTCTTTCATAGGATATACATATCCATATCTAGAATAATTGTCAACGATTGTCAAGAAATATCTTTTACCACCAAGTGTTGGTGCAAAAGGACCAACTATGTCAGTGTGTACCAAATCAAAAATGCGTGTTGACAGGCGTGTAGCGCATTTTGGAATTGCTGCTGCCTTGGATTTGGCTTTCTTGCAGACAGCACAGTCCAAGAACACCTTACACCCCTTTAGATCCAAACCTCTTGCGAACTCTGGCATCTTCTTCAGTACACGGAAACTGGCATGACCCAATCTTCTGTGCCACTTATGGATACACCTGGAATGCAAAGGTTTACCCGTTAGTGAATTCTCAACTTTAGCATGTTTATTAGGAACCCCAGGCTTGCTGTGAGCAACCTGTGTCTTTTTTGTATTTTTATCATTATTAGGAACCTTTGGAGTAGCAACAGGATCTCTCTCTGAGACGTCTCTCTCTGGGCCTGTGCTTTCCCTTTTTGGAGCTTGTATACTTGCCTGCTCTTGCTGCTTAGGCTTTGGTTTTAAGTAATAAACACCACCAATCAACATGGTTTCAGCAACAATATCTCCGTCTTTGACTACATAACTTGCTTTTTCAAGATGGTGGACCTGAAAATGAGAAAACCTAGACAAATGACTCTGACTAAGCAAATTACTACTGGCAGATGGAACATAGTAAACATTTGGAATGAGAGCATCAAGCTCTTCAATGTAGACAGTTCCTTTTCCCATGACCTGAACAGGATGATTGGAAAAAGAGTAAAGTCCACGAAGTTCAGGTTCAGGCTCGTGCATCTCAGTGTAAAGCTCTTTTCTGTAGGTTACATGTAATGCTGCTCCACTGTCCAAAGTCCAAAGAAGTCGTCTGTCGTACTCTGGTTGAGGCTGTGGATCGTTGGTCACAACCAATGTGGCAAGTGGAGCTTGTGGATCACGCTTGGAACCACGACCATGACTTTGTCGTCCGCCTCTACCTCTGCCTCCTCTGGAATCTGTTCCTCTGGGCTGGTATGTGACGGGCGCTGGAACTCGTTGGGGACAATCCCGGGTGGCATGTCCCACACGATTGCAGATGTAGCATCTTGGCATCCTTGGAACGTAGGTCCTTCCACGGAAGGCACGCCTCGCTGAAGCTCTTGATGCAGGTGGTTCCCTTAAATGTGGCGCAGCTTGCATAACTGCCTCTTCTTCGGCTAGGATCCTGCATACATGATCCACTGTGCGTTGAGCAATAGGCACTTGATTGATCTTGGAAATAGCATCTTTCCACTCATGATTCAAAGAATTGATGATAATGCTGATCATTTGAAAATCATCAATAGGATAGCCTTTTTCACCCAGTTCTTTTCTAATACCTTTCATTTTAGTCAAATGTGCTCCAATATGTTCACCAGGTTTTAATCTGGAACCATGGAACTCAGACAAAAGCAAACATGTAGACTCAATTGATGTAGGCCGATAACATGCCTCTAACTGAGTCCAAATTTGTTGGGCAGTTGCATCTTGTGAAAACGTGAGCTGCAATTCAATGTCCATTGACATCAATAATGTTGTGCATGCTCTATTATCCAAGTCCCATATGTCAGGAGTCCATGGCTGGGCAGGAGGATTAAACACCATCATGTGAGTACCTTCTCTGCGTAACAAAAGTCCAACCTCACTGACCCATGCCCTGTAATTCTGTCCTGACTTCTTTAATTTTGAGTCACCAGCCAGTGGTACAATGGAAGGTGTTTGATGAGGAAAATACAATTGAGGTACTGGCTGTGCAGGTTGTGCAATCCGACCATAACCTGCAGGGGGCACCAGTGGCGTCTGTGCCTGGACATGCGGCAGTTGCATTGAAGCTGCCGGTAGTCTTGGTGCTGGCTGTGACTGTCTTTGAGCTGCTATTCCACCCTGGCCAGCAGGAGGCGCTGGCGCTGGGACTGGTGCATTAGCATAATCTGCAGATGACTCTGGCCTTCGCATATAAGAACCCGGTGGCAATTGCATGTGGGTTAAATATGGCTGTGCTCTGCCAGGTAGAGGGGCTTGCATAGAAGCAATATTAACAGGAGAAGAAGTAGTAACAGGAATCCTAGCACCATCAGGGACTGGAGCCTCAGATAACGGCAGAAATCTTGTATCTCTGAGCAAAGACTCCTCCATAGACAATTGCGAGAGTGAGAGCTCCAATTCATGTCTTAATGCAGCTTCACCAGTAGATGGTGCTATAACATTTGCTTCAGGCATCACTGTGGCTCTGTATGTCCTTTGGGACAACCCATAATCATGTGACATAGGAGCCTCCGGTTCCCATTCGTCTTGCATGACACTCAATGATGGGCGTGACTTTAGCTTTGGGGAAGAAGGAGGCAATATGGCTTCTCCTTGTGGGTGTGGCAATATGGCCGGTTCATGCTCATAATTCCTCTCATATTGCTGAACCATTGACACATATTTCTTTGCCTGCTGCAAATGCCTTTCAAAAACCCCAATTAGTTCACAGTAGCCTTGCATAGCCCTATCTCGCATAGTTTGCTTGGGGCTTGAAGGAGCAGAAGGAATTTTCCTCGGCTGAACTTTAGGTTTCGCTCCAAGCCTTTGAAATTCATCTTGAGCCCCTGGAGTGTGAACATTTTCAAAAGCAGCTGCCAGGGAGCTTGGAAAAGTAGAAAAAGGAGTGACTGACCTTGCATCGTGGACAGGAGCAGGCGCGTCTTCTCCAAGGCGTGTGGCCGAAGCTATCGGAGTTCTTAAGGTCGAAGGGATCTGCCCCACAGAAAGACTCCTTTCCAGCCGTGGCTTCCTTCCTGACATGTTTCAGCAGTTAATCACCGCTGCCTCACTAGCACTAACTAACTGATAACAGCCGCAGAAACATGCTTCTCCAAAAACATAAATCAAACCATCCTCGATACCAAAATGTCAAGGTAAAAATCACCTTTGTAGAGGGCGACGGACCGTGCTTCGGAGAATGCATGATACACTTGCAGGAAGGCAAGAAAAAACACGACGCATAATCTTACTAAATACCTTTTACTTACAAAATATAAAAACTAAATATATATTATACAGAGCTAGCTAGCTGCATCCTAACGTAACAGACAGTAACAGCAAAGTGAAGAAAAACAATACAGATAATAACTCTGGGAACTTCTTCTAGACATGCGCACTAAACAGACTGAAACCATAACATAGCTAGTCATATGGGATTCACTATGGTTACCAGATAAGTTATCACAACAGGTGCAGAGAACAGGGGAAAATGTACAGTTAGAAATGAACTTTTCTGACGAACAAAAAAAACGTGCAGTGACAGAAGAAACACCTAATAGCTAAACCTACTACAAAAAGAGCCCAAGTGGGTAGACCTCGCTGGTTTGATCCTGATTGCCAGCGACAGAAAAAGAAATTGAAGGCAGCCATGAGGCTTTCCCAGAGGAATCCTACTGCCCATATACAAGCTAAGATGCTGCACACAAGAAGGGAATATATAAAAACTATAACATTAAAGAAAAAACGTTTTGCCATTTCAATCTGGTCAGAACTTGAGTTGGCTGCCAGAAGTCATAATTCAGTATTATTTTGGCACTCTGTAGCAGGTATCCTGAAGGAATGGAGATTTGCATTTGACATACCAATCTCTGCTGCAGACTGGGAGAATTATTATCAGTGCTTGTTTGCCCCCACCGAACCGGTAAAGAAATTATTTTTAAACAGTGATTTGGTAAATCCTAGAACTCTCCCCCTTTGGCCACCAGTCTCAGAAAAGGAGATACAGTCCATCATTAAAAGCTTAAAGAGCAATAAAGCCCCAGGCAAGGATTTTTTACCAGCAGAATTATTTAAGAAATTTCCCAACTGATGGGGCCCTGTATTAGCAGGTCTTTTTACACACATAAATAACACCGGCCATATACCAGATGGGTGGAAGATGGCAATAGTTGTCCCCATATATAAAAAAGAGAATAAAAAGGATCCTAGTAATTATAGGCCTATCAGCCTGATTGACATTGTAGCAAAAATATATGCTAGGTACCTTTTGAACAGAATTGAAATCTGGGTAGAGGAAAACAATATCCTCACAGAAGAACAAGCAGGTTTTAGACAAAACAGATCTACTATTGATAACTGCTTTGTCTTGAACCATCTAATTGGCAAATATGCCTATAAGAGGAGACCCCTGTTTGCTGCTTTTATAGACCTTACAGCAGCATTTGATATGGTAAATAGAGACGTACTATGGAGTAAATTGACATCTCTTAAAATAGAACCCAGAATCCTGGCCTTGATTAAAGCCCTTTACACAAGTACCTGTTTGAGGGTGCGGTATGGGGTTAATGGGGCCCTGACTAACAGGATTCACACAAATAAAGGGATAAGGCAAGGGTGTATCCTGGCCCCATTATTATTTAATTTATACATCAATGACTTGCCAGGGTTAATGAAGGATACCATGGTACACATGCCGATGATCCTAAACACTTACTGTAACGGCTTGCTTTATGCTGATGATATGATTTTATTATAATACTCAAAAGTAGGATTATGTAGGCTATTAAGAAGATTCAGCTCTTATTGCCAGGATAACTCCCTAATCATTAGCAAATCCAAATCGAAAATAATGGTGTTTGGAAGAAACCATCAGAGACATAAGTGGCAATTAGATGGTGAACCAATTGAGCAGGTTAATACTTTTGTATATTTGGGAGTAACTTTTTCCAAGACTGGATCTTGGGCCTGCCATCATCAACGGAGTACATTTAGAGCAAAACCCTGTTTGAACTTATTGTTCAAACTAAAGAACCATAGTTACCCAGGGTCCCTAGCTCCATTACTCAAGGTTTATAAGGCTAAGGTTACGACAATGCTCTTGTATGGAACAGAAATTTGGGGTCTTTATTCAACCACAGTTTTAGAACAAACACAGTCCCAGCATCTGAGATGTATTTTGGGTGTAGATCCAAGAACATCTGCTGCAGCAGTTAGAGCTGAATTGGGAATTCATACAATTCAGGCATTATCTAAAATTAGAGCTTATAACTACTGGTGCAAAGTTAATGAAATGGAGACTGATAGACTCCCCAAATTATGCCTACTAGAACAAATAAAACTACAATCACAAATCTCCTGGATCACCAAACTAACAAATTTTGTAAGAAGCTGTGGCCTTCCTGTTTCTTGCGTAACAGGAGAACAATCTAAAAAAAGAGTTGCCCAAAGAATTAAGCATATAGAAGCACAAACTGATATAGCTATCCTTAGTAAGGTGGGTAACTTGAAATGGCTGAGTAAATACTTTTACTCAGTAAATACTGAGTAAGTACTTTTCAAGTGGACAGTTATTTGAAGTTACAACTCCCAAAACATCTTAGGGAGATATTTACGAGAGCGAGATTCGAACAGCTTGATACAATGGTCAGATATGGGAGATTTCATGCTATACCGTACAATGAGAGTCTGCATTTGCGGAGTGGCAGAGGTAGAGGACCTGGCTCACATTCTATTTGACTGTTGTCTGTATAAGAGCGTGAGAGACAGGTATCTTGGTCTATATACCAAACGAATGACCCATTGGTATCCCCATATCAAAATAACTTATCTTATGTCCGGTCAGAACTTGAAAATAACATTTAACGTAGCACAGTATTTAAACAAAATGATCCGGTTAAGATCTGCATATGTGGGACTGATTGGGGTAGATTGCAAGGGCGACTCTGAAATATTATGTTATCATATTTTATCTATATCTTAAATTTGTATTTTATTACTATTTCATCTTAAATTGTATTTTATTTTAATTCCATTTTAAATTGTATTTTATCAAATTCCATTTTGGATTGCTTTTATCAAGTTTTGGTGACGGTTTGTTGCTGGAACTTTGCACTTTGATATGGCCCAAGGGCTAATCAATAAAGTTGTTGTTATTTAAGTACATTCTCTTTTAGATTTCAATAAGACGATCAAAACTCCATTCTTCTTGAGTCTTATTCTGGCTTTTTTCCTTTGCCAAATCATCTTCCATGTCCTTGTTTTTAGGTCATCGAACCAGTCTCCTTGTAATATCATGTATATTAAATGATATTGGCAAAACCATCTGGTCACCATTTTTTTGAGAGGACTTGTAGATCTAGTGGGTTGTGTCTTTATTCTTCCATATTGATGTGGTTGTTCTGAATTGTTTATCTTCTCATCCAACTATTCTTTTTCTAAATCCTCTAAATTCTGAGTTGTATAAGAAACCTTTTCCAAGTTGTCGATGTCTTTTCTGGATATTCAAATATCAATATTCTGTCATAGTATTTGAATGTTTCATTTTTTCTATTGTATTTTGTATAGATGGTTCTTTAGTTGCAGTCAAAGTGTGGGCTTTCATATCTGGGCTGTCTTCTTGTTCCTTCCCATAGCCTCTTAGTATTTCATTGCTTGTGGTAAGAGTTTGAATTAATATTTTAAATGTAGAGAGAATTTGTTGATCTTCATCCATGAGGAGATTTTGTTCCTGGTCTTCTTCCATATTGGTATTTTAGACTATTTTACACTTAGAAAATCCAAAAGGGAGAAAAAGTGTTTTTTTTTTCTGGATAGGGAACACAGCTTTTCACAACTGTTGTTTCAAAATTCTCAAGGTTATGTATCTTATCTATTTCCCTGGGCAATCAGCCAGGCCCCTTTTAAAGTTTCGCTTTGAGTCCCAAAGTTATTTTAATCTTTTCAGTTTTTCTTCTTTCTTTTATAAGAAAAAACCCAGATTTCCAACAGAAGTAGACAATGAAAAATAAAAAGTAAAAGATCTTTCAGTCCACATGCTTTGAGAAGTGAAGTTCCAATTGGGATTCAGTTACTTTTTCAATGTTTAAAACGCCCCTAGGTATTTAGTCGCTGCTCTTTCTGGAAGGAGGGCTAAAGTCCCCCTTTTCTCACCACAGGGGGGGAGAATGTTTAGCAGCTTAGGGAGGTACAGAAAATAATTAGGGTGTAAAAGAGGTAGATCTCACCCAGTCTCTTCCGCGCTGCTTTAAGAGTTGCCTGGTGGAAAATGTGACTTCAGCTGTTTACAGCCTAGGGATGAGCCACAATGGCTGGTCCTTACGTCTGTTGGTTTGGAGGGATCGCCAGGTCTAATGGGAGAGTTGCAGCTCTCCCACAATCCAGCAAGCGCCCCTCCTTGCTGGTCACCTCAGGGCAACTTTTGGCCCTTTTCAGGGCCCCCCAATGATGCAAAATTGGACGGGGGAGAGAGAGCAAGTCTCCCAGCTGTCCATAGCGGCTGCATGGCAAACCGGAAATTTAATCTGATCCTCCAGCCCTTTACATCCATGTGAAACAAAGCCCTTTTCCTGTTGTTTCAATGCTCTTTATGTCCTGGATAATAAAGAGTATGATTTATTCCAAAATTATTTAGCTTTGTCCCACTTTCATTTCATCACTTGCAACTTGCTTCAGGTTCTCAAAAGTGACCTATAGCTATGCAAAGGAACATACGTACCTTCTCCAGCCAAAGAACAATTTAAAAAAAATCTATAGTGCTATACATTATATTTCTCCAGACCTTAACTGTCTACCTGTCTACCTTTGAACAAAGAAAGAGAAGCAGAAACAGAGTATCACATTCTCTACTAGAAATACTAGCATCTTCTTTCCACAAAGAAAAAGGTTGATACAGTATACAACCCCTATGCCTCCACTATTCACTTTATCTTACAAAAAAGACATAGGGCAGCATGGCCAAATGTCATATACACCAAACCTAAACACTGAAATTAAAAGGAATTCAAAAAGATGTAAAGAGTCAGTAGCTCTATGTTTCTACAGCAGGAAAGATTTTACAAAACAGTTTTCTGATGTTACCCTGATGGCCCTTCAGCCAGGACCTAAAATTTGGTCTTTGTTCTACAAGTCATCTTGCAGCAATATTTTACCCCATTTAAAACAAAAATCCATTAGAAGAGAAAAAAATTACAAAACTTGGGAATGGAAAAAAAGCAGCAAGCGAGCAAGAGAGAGGAAGAAGAAGAGGAGGAGGAGGAGATTTCTGATACAGGTATTTCTCAACCTGCCAACTCGAACCAGAGTTTCCATCACTAAGCAATGCAATCCTAAAGCATGACTACATCACTTAGCAATGGCAATCACTGCAGCCCCAGTTGCCTTTGTTAACTGAATCCTACAGTCATTAGACAAGGCAACTTCCTAACCAAAGTCAATAAGAGAGCTGGCAGTAAAATGCAAGTCTCAGGTCAGCAAGTAGTAAGTGGCTGGAGAGGGAAGGAGGGAGGGAGGGGGAAGGGTGGGAAAGGTGCAAGAGAGAGTGGATGAAACTAAGCAGATGCATGACAGGCGTGGTTTGGGGAGGGTACAAAGGAAGCTGAGCTCCCAGATCGCAATCACATGACCATGGGGAAACCTGGATAGCCAAGGACCGATTGTAACCACCATTTATAAAGCACTTCATAATTTCTAATGGTTATAAGTTGAGGACTACCTGTAGATACTTTGTATCTACCAGTTCATAGAGTCATCAAACAGACATGACCTGTGGCAAAGAGAACTTCTATTACAAATTAATATTTGTTTAGCTAGGAGAGAGTTTCGATTCATATATACATTCACTCAACTGAGTATTTTAAAAAACTTCTTGAATTCCTATAAGCCAACAGAATGATAAAATTGTAGGAATCCTACTTATTCAGACATGATAAATCGGATCATGACAATTTGTGTGTTTTTAAGTTTCAAGTTTATTTAATCCTTTAAGTATTTCATGGCACAAACATCAGTGTATTTGAGTGTCAATGTTTAAGGGTGACACAAAGTACAGGCTTGTGTGATCCAAGCCAAAAGCAACCTCAGACATGCATTGTAGGTTGTCAAAACAAGACCTTACTTTATATAGCTCCAAACAAAATAAAAAGAGCAACAGATGTTTATTCAACTTTAGAGTCATACTTTGTAGAAGTCTTTAAAAGTAACTTTTTTCATTAATACGTTGCTCCTATCTAAAAGAGTTCTATGCAGCCCTATAATAAGAAGGTTTAAAAAATCAATATAAACAATATAACAATTTAGAGTTACAGAAACATTGGCTCAATCCTGAATAATCAAGGCATCAAACCTATGACAGCTTTGCATATATAATAATAAATATAATAATAAACTATACATTTCCTCTACAATTACAATCCCTCCCTAACATTCCAACATACAGACACACAAACAGAGCCCATATTTTTGTTTGTTATGGAAATAAAATGCAGGAAAACCCTCAAAACTGTTGAGATTCTGTCTTCAGCCAGAAATCACCTAACCAAAGTTGTTGCTTGCATTTCTATTGAAATTTCAATTGACAGAATGGCAGGTTGATAAACTTACTTAAAAACTGTGTGCATTTTTTAGCTGCCACTTATGTCATCAAAAATCTGCTCATAAATTCATTTAATTGAGGTAAAGGCTGCTTTTGCTTTAAGTTGGTAGTACACATTTTTCTGTTGCAACAATATGACAGAATAAAGATACTTGTCTTACTGCAATGGTTGCAGGATTTCTATCTGAATATTAAGTAGAACAAAAAAGAAAGCAGAACTCACTCCAGGATAACCAGTGCTTTTTCTACAATTATACTGAAGCGAATTGAAGCACATGAATAAATAGTAAATAAAAAATTTTCAGGTTTGGAAAACCATCCTGGCTGTCTATATAAGGAGAGAAAAAAAGGACAAAAAGGAGAGGAGCCCTGGTGGCACAGTGGTTAGAATACAATATTGCAGGCTAACTCTGTCCACAGTCCAGAGTTTGATCTTGGCCTGCTCAAGGTTGACTCAGCATTCCATCCTTCTGAGGTTGGTGAAATGAGGACCCACATTTTGGGGGCAATATGCTAACTCTGTAAACTGCCCAGAGAGTGCTGTAAAGCTCTATGGGTGGTATATAAGTCTAAGTGCTATTGATATTGCCAAGTGCTAAACAGCTTATATATTTGTTTCTTCCTGGAGGCTCATTGAATTACAAGATTTAATTACTAGCACTGATATAATTCTAAATCAGTCCAGGGGGAGAATTCCTAAATCGTAGAGTCTACAAAACATCTATAAAACATCTCCATAATTAGAGTAAGTAGTACACATAAAGGAATCTCCTACAGATTAGAATAGAATAGAGCTGGTCCAGCCCCCTGCTCAAGCAGGAGTCCCTATATCATTTCAGACAAATGGTTGTCCAATCTCTTCTTAAAAACCTTAAGTGATGAAACACACATAATGTCTGAAGGCAAGCTGTTCCACTGGTTAATTGTCCTCACTGTTAGGAAGTTTCTCCTTAATTCCATCCATTTCTCCTTGATTAGGTTCCATCCATTGTTTCTTGTCTTACCTTCTGGTGTTTTTGAAAATAAATTGACCCCCTCCTCCTTCTGGCAGCCTCTCAAATAAAGGAATACTACTATAATGTCCTCCCTAGGCCTTCTTTTTTTAGATTAAATTTTCATAATATAATAGTAAAGTTGAAAGGGACCTTGGAAGTCATCTAGTCCAACCCCCTGCTCAGGCAGGAAACCCTATACCATTTCAGACAAATGGCTGTCCAGTCTCTTCTTAAAAACTTCCAGTGTTGGAGCATTCACAACTTCTGGAGGCAGGTTGTTCCCCTGGTTAATTGTTCTCTCAGGAAATTTCTCCTTAGTTCTAGGTTGCTTCTCTCCTTGATTAGTTTGCATCCGTTGCTTCTTGTCCTGCCTTCGGGTGCTTTGGAGAATAGCTTGACTCCCTCTTTGTGGCGGCCCCTGAGATATTGGAACACTGCTATCATGTCACCCCTAGTCCTTCTCTTCATTAAACTAGACATACCCAATTCCAGCAGCCGTTCCTTGTATGTTTTAGCCTCCAGACCTCTAATCATCTTTGTTGCTCTTCTCTGTACTCTTTCCAGAGTCTCAACATCTTTTTTACATCGTGGTGACCAAAACTGGATGCAGTATTACAAGTGTGTCCTTACCACGTCCATACTTCACGTGATCTTGATTCTATCCCTCTGTTAATGCAGCCTAGCACTGTGTTGGCTTTTTTGGCAGCTGCAGCACACTGCTGGCTCATATTGAAGTGATTGTCCACTAGGACTCCGAGATCCCTCTCACAGTTACTACTATTGAGCAAGGTACCATCTATACTATACCTGTACATTTGGTTTTTCTTGCCTAAATGTAGAACCTTACTTTTTTCACCACTGAATTTCATATTTGTTAGATAGCACCCAGTGTTCAAGTCTGTCCAGATCCTCCTGTATCTTAAGCCTGTTTTCTGGAGTATTGGCTATTGCTGCCATCTTGGTGTTGTCTGCAAATTTGATGAGTTCCCCATCTATCCCCTCGTCCAAATCATTGATGAAGATGTTGAAGAGCACTGGGCCCAGAACAAAGCCCTGGGGCACCCCACTACACACTTCCCTCCATGTAGATACAGTTCCATTGAGGACCACACGCTGAGTACAGTGGTCAGCGAGCTATGAATCCATCTGGTGGTGATGCTGTCTAACCCACATTTTTCTATCTTATCAAGTAGTAGTTTGTGATATCCTTTATCAAATGCCTTACTGAAGTCCAAGTAAATTATATCCACAGCATTCCTCTGATCCACTAATTTTGTCACATGGTCAAAGAATGCAATAAGATTTGTCTGGCATGATCTGTTTTTGACAAACCCACGTTGGCTTTTAATAACGATTTTGTTTGCCTCTAGGTGCTCGCTGATTCATTTTTTGATTATCTTTTCCAGAATCTTCCCAGGTATTGAGGTCAGGCTGATAGGTCTGTAATTTCCTGGATCCATTTTTTTTCCTTTTTTGAAGATGGGAACTACATCAGCTCTTTTTCAGTCCTCTGGTAGTTCCCCAGTGCTCCAGGATCTTTGAAAAATATAGTTCAGTGGTTCTGAGATCACATTTGCCAGTTCCTTGAGAACCTTGGGGTGTAATCCATCTGGTCCTGGTGATTTGAACTCATCTAGGCTGGACAGGTGCTCACTTATCATTTTCTTGCCTATCTTAACTTGTGTTTCTATTCTGTTTTTTTTATGGAACTATTTTTGATAGGTTGGTCTGTTTTTTCCCTTTGTGTAAAGACAGATGCAAAAAATGAGTTAAATAGTTCTGCTTTCTCCAAAGAAAGCAGATTAGCCATTTCCAAATCCTGCAAGCATTCTTCATATGTTTTAGTCTCCAGGCCTTTAATTATCTTAGTTGCTCTTTGCACTTTTTCAAAGTCTCAACATCTTTTTTGTTATGTATGGGGATGAATGAACACAAGCAGCGGCTCACTGACACCACCACGTGGCGCTGTGCTGTGACAGGATTGGCTGGCTAGCGCTCGGTGGGAAAACCAGATAAAGGGATTGGTCGTGAGCGTACCTGGAGCCTTGGTGGAGCAGTGGGCTAATGCCTCCTTAAGTAAGACCAGCTGCCTGCAATTAGTGCAGGTTCGAGTCCCACCAGGCTCAAGGTTGACTCAGCCTTCCATCCTTCCGAGGTAGGTAAAATGAGGA
The DNA here is from genome assembly GCF_947247035.1 of Vipera ursinii. NCBI lineage: Eukaryota > Metazoa > Chordata > Lepidosauria > Squamata > Viperidae > Vipera > Vipera ursinii. The sequence continues at coordinate 86,183,069 of NC_139514.1, read as the reverse complement.
CCCAGATTGTTGGGGGCAATTAAGCTGACTTTGTAATAATGCCGCTTGGGGTGTGTGTGAAAGCCCTAATAAGCAGGCATATACATAGAATGAAGGCTACTGCTAAGCTTGTAAGCCGCCCTGAGTCTTCGGAGAAAGGCGGGATATAAATGGAATTAAAATTAAAAATTAAAATTAAATTAAATTAAAATTATATAAGGGGCACAGATAACCCCTATTGTTCTGTTGAGAACTTCCACTAATAAAGAGCTGCCATGCTGAACCCTTTGTCCATTGTATTGCCATGCGGTCGGGAACCCACTACACAACAGTGGCGACGAAGGTGGGATCCTGTTTCTCCTGAGGAGCTGAAGTCACTAAGGATCGGAGGAAAGAAGCATCTTTCCCTGAACCATCTACGGCCAGACAAGCAAGCGCTTGCGGTCAAAGCGGAGGAACAGGACACACCATGGTGAACTTCGGACAGGTTCCACCATTCAACACCCGTCACCCTGAGAGATGGGCTTCTCACCTCAGCCAGGTAGAAGCGTTCCTGCGGGCTAACCACATCACCGACAATGTTCAAAAGGCAGCAGCTGTGACCTGTTTGAGTGGCCCAGCTGACAAGGATGAGCAGAGCAACTCTTGAGCGAAAGAGAGCTTGCACAAAAAAAGGATACTGAGAGTAGTTAGGTTTACACAGCAACCACACAGACACACTGAGGTGTATACCTAACACCAGCGATCCACAATCTGGCCGTTAACCTGTGCGTGCCGATGGCGATTGAGACTGTGTCATACAAGGACATCGTGGAGAAGCTGAACAATCACTTTAAGCTGCGAATATCTGAACTGGCTTGGCGAGGTCAATTCAACCAGTGGTGCCAATGGCCAGGTGAGTCGGCTTCCGAATTTATCGAAGCTCTGTGGGAAGCCGCTCGCCTGTGCAATTTTAGCAACCTAGAAGAAAGGCTGCGAGATCGCATGGTGTGTGGCCTCTGGGACAAACGGCTGCAGCAGCGATTATATGCCCAGCTGACTATCACACTCCAAGATGCTCAGGATGAGATCTTGGCCAGTGAAGCCACCGGTGGAGCAGTCAATGCGACCCATCAAGCCTGACTCAGCAGCTCAGGTGGTTCCATTCATTTCAGAGAGGCTGCGAATGGCGGAAGTGGGGACACAGTAGAGGAGGCTGAGATCGATGTATTACATCAAAAGCAAGGGAGACATCAAATGCAGCACAACAACAATGGAAGCCAGCAGAAGCCCACAACAGCCAACAAATGTACCGGCTGCAGCGGCAGAGAAACCATCCAAAAGTGTGCCGGTTGCGGATGGAATCATCCAAGAGCGACCTGCAAATTCCGAACTGCAAAGTGTCGGTCCTGCGGCAAGATGGGACACATCGCAGCCATCTGCTGGAATCGCACACGAGACAGCCTGTATGAACTTCAATTGATGGATGCGTGGCCTAAAGGTACTCAGTCCCCTCAGCTCACATCTACCAATTTTTTTGAGAGTAGGGGGACCGTGTCTCACATGGAAATCCACCAGTTGCTCACACCAAAAATCAAACTGGAGGTCCGTTTGCAAGGTGTACCTTGCAAGATGGAACTTGACTCTGGGTCCGCAGTCTCCATAATTTCTTATGAGACATTTAAAGCAGTTTGTGGCCGGAGCAAACGGTGGGCTAAATTGAAGCCCACCAGCATTCAGTTATCTAATTTCCAGCATGCCCCTATTAAGGTCAAGGGGGAGGCCACCATGATAGTGGGGTTCAAAGACTTCCAGGGTCCCTTGGACATCCTGGTAGCCGAGGGCCGGAGGACCAGCTTAGTGGGGCTGAATTGGTTTGGAGCTCTGGGAATAGGGATCTCAGGGATCCATAACACCCAGTCCAAAAGCCTCAAATCCATCTGCAAAACATATTCGATGGCAAGCTCGGCAAATACACAGCCCCCCCATAAAATTTAAGTTAAACCCTAATATCCTTCCCATGAGAATTAAGGCCAGAAGAGTCCCCTTCTCTCTCAAGCACAAGATTGAGAGCGAATTGGACAAATTAGTGCACCAAGGGGTGTTAGAACCAGTAGAAGGGGGAGAGTGGGAGACCCCAATAGTAACCCCACTTAAAGCTAACAGGGAGGTTAGAATTTGGGTGGATTATAAGGCTACAGTGAACTGGGCCCTGAACCTGCACGCTTACCCGGTTCCGATGGTAAGACACGTCCTCTCTTCACTCCAGGGCGGCACCATCTTTGCCAAGCTAGATCTGGTGCAGGCGTATCAGCAACTCCCGGTTACCAGGGAGACGGCAGATGCTCAGACAATTGTAACACAGAGAGGAGCTTTCAGAGTTAACCGTTTGCAGTTCGGTGTCTCTGTAGCTCCTGGAATTTTTCAGGAGGTGATGGAGAGGACTCTGAAGGGCATACCTGGAGTATGCCCTTACTTTGATGATGTCCTTATCGCTGGAGATTCTGAAGAGGTCCTGGCTGACAGGCTGCAGGCTGTTTTAAGCAGATTCCGCTCTGCAGGGTTAAAACTGAAAAAGGGCAAATGCAGCATTGGTGTGACATCCACTGAATTCCTTGGGTTCAGAATTGATGCCAAAGGAATTCACCCTACTGATTCCAAGGTAAGAGCAATTAAGATGGCTCCAACCCCTAAAAACAAAGCTGAATTGCAAGCTTTCCTGGGGTTACTAAATTTTTATCATGCTTTCTTGCCCCACAAAGCAGCAGTTGCTGAGCCTTTACACAGGCTCTTAGAAAAGAAAACTCCTTGGAATTGGACCAAGATCCATGAGCATAGTTTCCGGAATCTAAAAGACCTATTGTCCTGTAATTCAACTGTCACACACTTTATAGAAAACAAACTCATCTGCATCGCATGTGATGCATCCCCCTATGGGGTGGGTGCTGTCCTAAGTCACATGGAGGACAATGGGGAGCAGAGACCCATTGCTTATTACTCCCGAACACTGTCAAGGACAGAGAGGAACTACGCCCAAATAGATAAGGAGGCCCTGGGAATAGTGACGGGAGTCAAAAAAATTCATGACTACTTATATGGCAAGGAATTCACTATTTTCACGGATCATAAGCCTCTGCTGGGGTTGTTCACTACTGACAGACAAACCCCACAAATCCTATCACCCAGGATGCTGAGGTGGTCCATATTCCTATGTGCATATACGTGTAAACTGGTACACAAACCAGGAAAGGACATGGGCAATGAGGATGGATTAAGCAGGTTACCAGTAGCCACTGCAGAACCGGATCCGGCACCTGCTGAACAGATAATGGCCATCCAGGATCTACCTGAATGCCCACTCCATGCTAAGGACATTGCTGCTGGTACCTCAGCTGACAGGGTCATGAGCAGGGTGCAGGCATGGGTAGCCTCAGGGTGGCAAGGAAAGAGTCCAGGCCCAGAATTTCAGGCATTCCTCATGAGGAGACATGAGCTGTCTTCTCATAAGGGATGCCTATTGTGGGGTAGCAGGGTCATCATTCCTGAGAAACTTAGGGATAGGGTCTTACAGTCACTACATGAGGGACACCCTGGCATAGTCAGGATGAAGGCGTTAGCCAGGAGTTACTTGTGGTGGCCGGGCCTTGACAAGGCTATAGAGGAACAGGTCATGGGATGTTACACGTGCCAAAGGTCAAGGCCAGAACAGCCACATGCACCGATACACAAGTGGGAGGAGACACACAAACCGTGGTCTAGAGTCCACATTGATTATGCTGGCTCTTTTCAAGATCAAATTTTCCTAGTAGTAGTTGACAGCTACTCCAGATGGCTTGAGGTAGTACCAGTTACTAGCATGACCACAGCCAAGACGGTCCAGGTGCTCAGGGGACTCTTTGCTACACATGGCCTGCCTGATGTGATACTCTCGGATAATGGCCCACAATTCACATCTGCTGATTTCCAGGGTTTCACGAGGGCCAGCTTGATTAGACACGTCACCTCTGCGCCCTTCCACCCGTCCAACAGGCAAGCAGAACGTATGGTGAGAACGACCAAGGACACATTGAGATGCATCATCAGTGGAGATTGGCACCAAAGGTTGGCCCAATTCCTTCTTGCACAACACACTACACTGTGTATGACCACTGGCAAGAGTCCTGCAGAGCTGCGCTGGGGCAGACGGCTCATCACTAAGTTGGACAGACTCCACCCTGACAGAGTGGCCGCAGAGACGGAACAACCCATCCCCACCAGGGAACTACACACCGGCAATTTGGTTTGGGTCAGGAACTATGGGCCTGAACATGTATGGATTCAGGGGGTGGTGATTGACAGAACGGGCCTTTGTCTTACATTGTAGAGGTGGAGGGGGGCCATCAGGTCAGACGACATATAGACCAGATCAGGAAGCGGGTCCCTGAAAAGTCACAGGTCGACCAGCCCACCCAATCAGAAACAATGGGATCCGGGATGGAGGAGGATCTCATGGACACTGAACTGATATCAGAGAGTTTGGGCAGGGCTGTAATGTGATGACCCAAACGGGATGTAGTATTTCACATGTGGCCTTACTAATGCTTTATAAAGTGGTACAAATACTTCATGTGATTTTGATTTAATGCCTCTGTTTATAGAACCCAGGATTGTATTAGCTTTTGTGGTTACTGCTGCACACTGCTGACTCATGTTTAAGTGATTGTCCACTAGGACTCCAAGGTCCCTCTCATAGTCACTGTTTTTGAGCCAGGTTTTGCCTAATCTGTACTTGTACCTTTGGTTTTTCCTGCCCAAGTATAAAACCTTGCTTTTGTCCACATTAAATATCATTTTGTTGGATAGGGCCCATTGTTCAAGTCTGTCAAGATCTTTTTGGATTTTGAGCTTGTCTTCTGGGGTGTTGGCTATTCCTGCCAGTTTGGTGTCATCTGCAAATTTGATGAGATCCCCTTTTATTTCCTCATCTAAGTCATTTATGAAGATATTTAAAAGTACTGGGACTAAGACAGAACTTTGTGGTACCCTGCTGCTTACTTCTCTTCATGTAGATGTGGTGGCATTAAGGACTACTCATTGAGTATAGTTTGTCAGCTAGTTACAAATTCATCTGCTGTCAATCACATATTTTTCCAGCTTACCAAGAAGTAGGTTGTGGTCTACTTTGTCAAATGCCTTGCTGAAGTCTAAATATTCTATGTCCACAGCATTTCACTGAACTACTAATTTAGTCACTTTGTCAAAGAAGGAAATAAGTTTGGTTTGGCATGATCTGTTTTTAATAAACCCATGCTGACTACTAGTTGTAACGTTATTTGTTTCTAGATGTTCAAGATCTCTTTTTTATTATTTTTCTAGTATCTTCCCAGGTATTGATGTCAGGCTGATTGGTCTGTAGTTTCCTGGATCTGTTTTTCCCCCTTTTTTGAAGCATTTTTCCAATCCCTAGGTAGTTCCCCAGTGCTCATATCTTTTTTTTATTGAAAAGTTTTACAGTACATTTTTTAAATTCCCTCCCCTTCCCCCCAACCCTCCCCTCCCCGACTTCCCAGAGCTGAATACAGGGTATAAACTTACAAACTTAAGCTAAAATATGCTAACAACAAAATAAGACATTAAATTCCATCGCAGTTTAACTCTCCATAAACATAACTATATTACTAACAAATAACAAATAATACATTGTATAAAACCACTACTTATTCAAATGCTAAATGAAACTTTTTAGTCCCATATTTATTCTGAATATATTCGATCTATCTTCTCCATTCCACAATATATCTCTGTTGCGATTGTTCTTTCAAATATGCTGAAATCTTTGCCATTTCCGCCAAGTTAGAAACTTTCAAAGTCCACTCTTCTATAGTAGGCAGTTCCTCCTTCTTCCAGTATTGCGCTACTAAAAGTCTTGCCGCCGTAATTAAATGCAACATCAATTTAGTATCTATAACAGTAAAATCTGTAATAATACCCAACAAAAACAACTGCAGAGAAAACCTTATCTTTTTCTTAATTATCTTTTGCATGTTCCACCAAATTTTAATCCAAAAAGCTTTGACTTTTTTACAAGTCCACCGTATGTGAAAATACGTTGCATCCTCACAGCCACACCTCCAACATTTGGGCTGGCAGTTCAGATACATACTTGCTAGTTTTTTAGGGTCTACTGTAAGTGCCACCTATAAAACATTTTATAAAAATTATCTCTTAAATTTTGGGCCTGTGTAAACTTTACGTTTCTAACCCAAATCTTTTCCCAAGTATCCATTGTTATAACCTCCTGAAAGTTCTGAGCCCACTTTATCATACAATCTTTGACAAGTTCCATTTCTGAGTCAATTTCTATCAATGCATTATGTATCCTTCTTATATGTGCTTGACCTTGATCTCTAATTTGTTTTACGAAATTTCCATCAATTATCGAGATACCAACTTTCTGATCTTCTTTCCATCTTGCTTGTAACTGCCCATACTGAAACCAAGCTCGCACAATCTTTTCTTCTTTTAAAATATTATATGGCTTTAATTGCCATACATTCCTTTCTATCCTTAAAATTTCTTTATATGTAGTCTCATCATGTTTAAATCCAACATTTATATTTTCTATTGCATGTTTAGGTATTGCCCAAATTGGTATTTTGTAATTTAACTTATGTCTATATTTTTTCCATACTCACAACAGAGCATACCTTAATATATGTATCTTAAACACATTATCCACCTTCTTATCATGCAATAAATATGCATGCCAACCAAATAACAAATCATAACCCTCAAGATTTAATAATCTCCCTTGTGTTAAATTGAACCAATCACTTATTGATGATAAGACAGCAGCCTCATAATATAATTTAAGATTAGGCATTGGGGAGGGTTGGGGAGAGGGGAGGGGGTTGGGAGGGGTTTTGTCTTTTTTAAAAAAATGTATTGTAAAACTTTTCAATAAAAAAAAAGACCACCTCTTTCGCGTGTATCTTGCATTATCTTAAATTTAACTCGTGGCTTTTTCCCTGCCCAAACAAATTTATTAATACCTTTCTGCCATTCCTCCAAATTTAAATCCTTTTTAAGTATAGGTATCATTTGAAACAAAAATAAAATTTTTGGCAAAACATTCATTTTTACTGCTGCAATTCTTCCCAATAGGGATAATTGTAATTTTTTCCAACCATCTAGCTTTTTTTGTATTTTTAACCATAACAATTCATAATTATTTTTATATAATTTCACATTTGAAGCTGAGAGATAAACCCCCAAATATTTAGTTTTTTTAACTATTTCAAATCCCGTTAACTCTTCTAAGACAACCTTTTGTTCTATAGTCATATTTTTAGACAATATTTTAGTTTTTTGCATATTTATCTTAAATCCAGAAACTTTCCCATATGACATTATTATCTCCATCAACTCTACAACTGAGTAAGTCGGTTGACTTACCGTAATAACCAGGTCATCTGCAAACGCTCTCAATCTATAGTCTTGATCTCTTATTTTAATTCCCTTAATTTTATTTGAGTCTCGTATTTTAATCAATAATATTTTCAATGTTAAAACAAACAGCAAAGGTGACAATGGACACCCCTGTCTTGTACCCTTTTCAATATTACATGTTTCTGTCAAGCTACCATTAACTATTATTTGAGCTGTTTGCTTCTGATATATTGCTCTAATAGATTGTAAAAATTTTCCCCCAAATGCCATTTTTCCCAGTTCCCCAGTGCTCATATCTTTTTTAAAGATATGATACAATGGTCAGTGCTTTTTTTAAAAAAAGAAAAAGGTACCAGAACTCACACATGTCATACAACCCGCCTTGCCTACCCTACAAGGTTTCATCCAAAAAAGGTGCCGGAACTCCGTTCTGAGCATTCTATGAGAAAAAAAGCCCTGACAATGGTTCTTAGATAACATCTGCCAGCTCCTTCCGAACTCTGGGATGTAATCCATCAGGTCCCGGTGATTTATATTCATTAAGGTCAGACAGGTGTTCTCTTACCATTTTCTTGCTTATTTTAATTTTTATTTCTGGTTGGTTTTTTACAGTTAAGTTTTTGGTAGGTTGCTTCCTTGCCATCTTCTCTCTTCAGTGGACTGATTGTTTTCTTGACTTTTTTGTTATTTATATGTTGAAAGAAACTTTTTTTATTATCTTTGACTTTTGTTGCAAGTCTTTGTTCATTCTGAGCCTTTGCTTTCCTGACTTCATCTTTGCAGATTTGGGGTATCTGCTAATATTCTGCCTTAGTTATATGTCCATCTTTCCATTTTTTTTGTACTTATCCTTTTTGTCTTTCAGTTATCAGAGAGATCTTTGTTCAACCATGCTGGTTTCTTCTTGGATTTCTTGTTTTTCTTTTTCAGTGGTATTGTGTTGGACTGGGCTTTTATGATTGTATTTTTCAGTGTTTCCCACCCTTCTTGAATTGTTTTCCCCTTTAGGATTTTTATCCATGAAATTTGGCTTAGACTCTCTCTGAGTTTGTTAAAGTTTAGGACTGGTTGGATTATATTCTATTGCTTGTGTTTGCAGTATATTGAATTCTAGTATGATGTGGTCACTTTTGCCCAGGGTTCCCGCAATTTCAATTCCCTCTATCACTTCTTCTCTATTAGTAAGAATTAGATCCAGTATAGCTTTTCCTCTACTTCCCTCTTCTACCTTTTTGGTGACAAAGTTGTCAACTAAGTTGGTTAGGAATTTGTTCAATCTCCCACTTCCTACAGAGTTTGTCTCCCAGTTGATATCAGGGTATTTAAAGTCTCCCATTACTACTGCGGTATGTTTCCTACATACATTTGTTAATTGATTAGCAAAGATTTCATCTATTTCTTCTGCTTAGTTGGGTGTATTTCTGTAGAGATGTAGTGATCTTTTATGTATAGTGCAACTCCACCTCCTCTTTTGTTGGGTCTGTTTCTTTTCAATAGTTTATATCCTTCCATCAGTACATTCCAATCATGAGTTTCATCCCACCAGGTTTCAGTAATGGCAACTATATCATATCTACCTTCTTGTGCTAATACTTCAAGTTCACCCTGCTTGTTCCCTAAGCTTTAAGCGTTAGTATATAGGCATGTGAGTTCTTTATTGGTCTTGGGCATGTTTCTTGTATCTCCTACTTTGTAACTGGGATTTCCATCCTTACCATCACTCTCTATTTCATTATGTTTTTCTTTTTTTATTTTAGAAACAATTCATGAATGCTCTTTTGTGAGTGTCTGTATATTTTCTTCTGGGGGAGGCTATGAAAGCAATTGTTCAGTTCCAGAGGGGCTCCATTGGGGTGGGCTAGGTTTGATAGTAGGGGCTTTGCTCTTGGTTGTTTTCTTCTAACAGTGACTTGTTTCCAGCAGTCTTGCTCTTTAGGTACATATGTAGGTTCATTTTTGTACAGAAGCTGTTTGCTCCCTATTTTGTTTGATTTGGGTGTATCATTTTTTCCTTTATGTTCATGTATGGGGTCATCATGTTTTAGAAGCTGTTTGCTCCCTATTGTGCTTTATTTTGTTGTAGTCTTCTTGTTTAAGTTGGGATTTCTTGCTTTGCTCATTGAGTTTCAGAGTGGCTAGAGTTGCCTCTAAACCCTTCATTTTTTCTTCTAGTAATTCAAATAGATTACATTTGATACTTGCGTAGTTTGGGTCTTCTGTGGGCATAAGCTGAAACATATGGCACACTTCGTAAGTCGTTATAGTGTCAGTCTGTACCTCCATGACTTTTTTCTTTTGTTTGCTAAAAAATTTAAAATTTCTAAAATTTAAATATTATCTGTGTTGTGAAGTGTCAGTTTACAATAGTTTACAATAGTTCTTGATCTTTTGTTCTCTGTCTTGAAAAACTCATCGGTTTCCCTGTTTTAAGTGTCTGACTCCATTTCCCCCCCTCTTAAATTATTAAGAATTTAAAAAATTCTAAAGATTTAAAATAACTATTTTTTGTCAATGTTTAGTTGAAATAAGAAATGGAAAACTGAAAAAATTGGAAAAAAATGAAAAAAGGATTTTATAAAAAATTTAAAAAACATTTTAAAATGGGAAAAAGATTGAAAAATTTAAAAAAATAAAAATTTTATAAAAAATTGAAAAAAGAATTTTAGAGTTAAAAAAGATTTAAAAATTTTAAAAAAGAATTTAAAATTAAAAATGATATTTGAGAGTTGAAAAAAATAATTAAAATTGGAATAAGGAATTGAAAAATTGAAAAAAGAAATAGAAAAAGAAATTTTAAAAATTGAAAAGGAATTTTTCTTAAGAAAGGGAATTCAGAGATTTTAAAAATTTAAGAATTTATAGGAGCTTTGGTCCCTTATGAATCCTTGACGTGAAAGTTTATCCTTTTTCCCCTGTCCACAAGTGTTTTGTATTTATCTCCCCCCCCCCCCGCCCTGCTTTCTTGCCCTTCAATTGCCTGGCCATTGTCGGGGTTTCAGGTACAATGTGCTGATGTGGGCACTCAGCTGTTCCACCATGCTGCTCTTAGCTGATGCTGATCTGCTGTGTTGCTCTCAGCTTCTGTTGTGATACTTGCCTGCCAGTGGATCCAGCAGCCGAATCTGAGGAATCGGATGAAGAGGAGGAGGTGCCTTGTTTCACATTGGAGTCTGCGGAAGGGTCTGAGGAGCAAGAGCCAGACGCAGAGCCTGGCCCATCTACTTATGCTCAGGCTGGACTATAAAGAGGAGAGGTGTGGGAGCTGCTGGTTGCCAAAGGCGACCATTCATGCTATAGCTTCATGCTTGTGTTGTTGGATTTCTTGCATCAGGATTCTTGGACATTTAACCAGGTTTGTCAGATTTCTATGTGTTTGAGTGACTTGAATGTTGAGCATTCCAGCTGAGAACTCAAGAGACTGATCTCGTTCATTTCAACAGCTTAAGGGACTGGTTGGAGTTTTTTCCATAAAAGCTGTGTGAAAGTAAAAGGTTTTTTTTTCTTACAAAGTGCTGCCTTGTTCAATGAAAAGGGGTTTTCTTCACACGTAAGAAGCAGTTGAGCAGTACTCGCGTAGGCTGGGACAGAACAGCCTCTGCTCTGGCCGCCAATGTTCAGTTGATCCTCTGTGCTGCTCTTAGCCACTGCTAATTCACTTCACTGCCCTTAGTCGCTCCTTGGGGCACTTTACTCCTCTGCCACATAGCTCTCCCAGAAGGTCAGCAGTTTCTAAACATATATAGTTTTACTCTGTAATAGATAGCTCAATGCTTTATTCCCAGCTGTTTTTTTGCTATTTCTGGACATCTTGCCAAATTCTGAGTCAATGCAGCTATAGTTTTCTCTAATCCTCCACTAGATGTCACTGTTCATTTTCCAACTTTTAAAACAAAGAGTTATTATTTTATATATATATAATTTCATCAATACTTTTTCAGGCATAAAGTTTTAGCAGTTTTCTTAGTTTCAAATTTATCCAGACTATAGTATTTTAAACCTCATTTCAATATATTTTTGTTCCCCATAAGAGTTTAATTTGCTGCTTCAATCTATGGGAGGGTGGGAGTGTAGTCCCCTCCTTTCTCACTTTGGGAGGATTTTTGCTTCTTGGGGATCTTTTCCAGGAAATCAGATATAAAATAGGAGAGAGAAGGTCAAATTCTTCACCCAGTTTCAAGCATGCTGTTTACTGTTGATCTGGTTAGTGCCTTTGGACTTCGGATGCTAGTAGCTTTGGCTGGTCAGTGAAGTGTGGCCAGCCTTTCTCCTATTGGGTTGGAGGGCTTCCCCTGGATTGAGTGGAATGACTGCCATCGTTCTGCAATCATCAGAGCACTCCTCTTTCTTCGTCACCTCTCCGAGATGACTTTAGATCCATTTAGGGTCCCCTGACAGGGCGAAACTAGCCGCAGGGTACGGATCTCTGCAATCCCACGGTTGTGTGCTACGGCGCAAAACCTGAAGTCCCAACCTTCTCAATTTTTATTCACTTCATTTTTATATATATATTTTTTCACTGATTATGGGAGAGGCTTCCCCACTTAGGGAATGTTCCCTAAAAGGTCTTTTTCAGGGTCTCTTATGAAAATTTCAGGGTTTCCAAAGGCATGATGATATTTTCTTTCTGTGCTTTATCAACAAAAGGATTCCTTATCACCTTTAGATTTTGAAAAGTGAAGGAAAGATACATATAAATACTGCCCGCATTTCAACAGAGGTCTCTGTTTAAAGAAGAAAGGAGCAGGGAAATCCTGTCATTCATGGTAAGCGTAGGGGAAAGGCTTTACCTTTAATATTTTCCATCTCCTTTCTTTTTATAATGTTGCCGAAATAACTTAAGAGTAAAACAAGTATGCACTTCACTTACTTGGTCACTGGTGAAAAAAAATAATCAGCAATTAAATTTTGAATCAAATATTTTCAATAGTTCAGAGGTTTTCTTTTTTATGGGCAACACAGATATGTAGACTGACTATTTATTTATCTAAAATGAAGACTGTGAAGGAGAGAATTGCATAGGGCTACTGTACCCATGTTGAAAAAAATATAGTCATACTCTAGTCAGGGGTGTCAAACTGCCGGCCTGTGGGCCAGATGCGCCATGCTGAAATCACGCCCACCACATTGCCGGCAACCCCTGCTCTATGACAGCAAAATAATAGGATACTCTCTTCACTGCAATCTAGTGGTCATGCAGATTTTTGCAGTCTGTTTATGATAGCCCTCTAATTGCAATATAAATGTCAGAAAACTCATACACAAATCTTATTTTGTGATAGTAATTCTATAAATGGACACAATATAATTGCACAAATTGAATGCTTGAATGAATGTGGGAGACGGTTTTTTAATACTCCAGGTATTATTTTCTGATCTTACAGTTTGTCCGTCATAATTTGCTTTTTTATTTGTTATAATAAATATTTCCCTTTTACTATTACCATCCCCCATAATGACCAAGCAGTTGAAATAGGTTTTGAAGGTTGCCACCTTGTATGTACTTACTGAGTTTATATTGGCATTTTTCCTTCTTTCAGGGAAAAGCTAAAGCTATTTTACATTGAGTTTAGTTATAACAGAAATATTTGCTCTCCTTATTTCAGAGAGTAAGATTAACTGGAAGTGAATGGTTTGGAGAATGAAATTTTTCAAATTAAGTTGTCCCTGCCATATCTGGAAGCTTCTCTGTTTTGCTTTTTAAATCCAATTAGTTGTACAGGTGGTTACTATCATGGTCCTAAATGAGTCCCAGAAGAACTATTGCATCAGTTAAGAACAGAAAGAAATTACCACCACAAGTGTTTTTTTAATGAAGGCTTGACATTAATGGTAGCTTTTCTCTTTGAAGGGAAATCAAAATGAAGATGCAGGTTTCTATGCTAAGGAGAACATTTTGAAATTCACTAGCATCTCTAAGAGAATTCCAGTGAAAGTGTGTCCTCATTTAACTAAGAGCCAGACATGGGATTTTATTTCAAAGCATTAATGTTCACAGGGGGAAGGCAATTAAAAAATTTGCATTATAATGTCGTGAGCCAACCCGTTTTTGTCTGTGTCAGGATACCACATGCATGTGTAACAGAAGAACTTGCATGCTGATGCCATTCTGAGAAATCTCTGTATTTAGTGGCTGACTCTACTTCAAAATAGATATATCTAGGTCTACAAACTACATGATAGCATTATTTTTGTTAAGCAGGAATTATGCCTACAATTAATGACAAATCACAATATTGCACAATATTTATTTATATATGTAGGCAGCTCACCAAACATTAAAACATTAAAACACAATTTATGTTGTATTATAATTAAACATATATTTATTTGTTTAATGGGCAGTGGTGGCTCATTTTCTATATTCATGTGGATATGTTTAATTAAAAGGAGTGTTTGAGGTATTTTTTTTTCCTGGTATCTATTTAAGGCCACAGACCTGTCTTATTCTACAGTTACAGAATGAGCACAACAATGATATCAGCTATATTAGCTTTCAAATTAAATCATTCTTGATTATAGTCAAAGGTCAACCTAACTATAAAAAGGTAAAGGTAAAGGTTCCCCCACACTTGCGTGCTAGTCGTTTCCAGTGCTCATCTCCGTTTCAAAGCCGAAGAGCCAGCGCTTGTCCGAGGATGCCTCTGTGGTCATGTGGCCGGCATGACTAGATGCCAAAGGTGCACGGAATGCTGTTACCTTCCCACCGTAGTGGTCCCTATTTTTCTACTTGCATTTTTACGTGCTTTCAAACTGCTAGGTTGGCAGAAGCTGGGACGAGTAACAGGCGCTCACTCTGTTACGCAGCACTCGGGATTCGACCCGCCAAACTGCCAATCTTCTGATCGAAAAGCTCAGCGTCCTAACCCACTGAGCCACCGCGTCCCCCTTAGCCTAACTATAGTAGTTCCTATTTATTATTTCATATGTATGCTGTTGAACATTGCAACTCTCAGTGGTTTACAATAATAACAAGGAAATACAACTAAAACCATAAACAATGCAACTGCAATAAAAATAATCCTAAAAACTTAAGTCTACCAAATTTGCACCAGGCAGCACGTTTTTTCAAATGCCCTGTAGAAAACTCTGTTTCAACCAACTTGTCAAATTAGTGACAGACTGTACACTAGAAACAGACTATTCCCATGGTGGTGAACTATTCCCAGGTGGCAAGCAGAGCCCTCTCTGTGGGCATGCACACTGTCACCCCAGTCCTAGGCCTTCAGTCCCATCCATCAGCAACCTGCATCAATACCCATGCAGAGTAAGGTTGCCATGCCTGCCCCTGCCTCCCCAAGCATTTTTTTACAAACCTGCCTTTCAGCTGCATTCCGTTTCTCCATTCGCTTCTCAGCCTTTGCCACGTGTTTGTGGCACTATGGGTAAAAAAAAAGTTCCATCAGACTTTCTAACTTCTGGCGAGATCTCAAGAAGTTAAAAAGTCTGATGGAGAAACGGAAAGGCAGGTTAGTAAAACAAAAACACTTGGGGGAGGTGAGGGCATCTGGGTGGAGATGGGCATGGCAACCTTACCCTGCATGGTGGCAGGAGGGTGGGGTGCGTGCCCTTCCCATGCCAGGCCAGCCCCTGCAGCCCCAGGGCAGCTGTGCTGGGCGGCGCTGGGAAGGGTGTTGAGGTGGGGGCTGGCAGGCTGACCAAAGCAGCCGGAGCCTCGGAGGGAGGGCACTGAAGTGGGCAGTCAGGCCATTGGCAAGAGCAATGTTTCTGAACGGAAAACGGCCTTGTAACAAGTGGAGCAGGTAAGGAAAGAAATCCTTGCTCCCCCCAGAAGTTGCCTCTTTCCTTACCTGACTTCCAGCCCCGTGCTGTTGCTCCTTTGCAATCTGCCGCTGCCACATGCAAGGAAACAAAGGAAGGTTTTTTGGGGGGAAAACTCAATCAATCAATTCCAACTTCACGATCTTTCATGAGAAGTTGGAATTAATTGACCTTTTTTTTCCAAAAAATCTTCCCTTGTTTTCTTGCACGCTGCGTTGGTGAATTGTGAAGGAGCAACGGCACGGGGCTGGAAGTCAGGTAAGGAAAGAGGCAATTTCTGGGGGGAGCAAGGATTTATTTCTGAGTCTGCCCCACTTGTTATGAGTCTGCTTTCCATTCAGACACGTTGCTCTTGCCAATGGCCTGACTGCCCACTTCTGTGCCCTCCCTCCCCGAGCCTCCGGCACTCCACCTGCTGCTTTGGTGACTCTGTAGGCAGAGCTGCAAAGTTCTCTTCTCTAACAGAGAAGAGAACTTCGCAGCTCTGCCTACACAGCCACCAAAGCTGTAGCTGAATGGGCAGGTGAGGGGGAAACCTGCTGCACTTGTTCCATGGCCGCTTTCGGCCAAGCCATATTGCAGCAGCATTGGGTGCAATACGTGAGGTAGCAAACAGCTGCATCATGCCGAAACTGGCCTTTTGCTGCTTCCTGCCCAATGCTGCTGCCATGAGGCCGTGGAACAAGCTGGACGGCAGTAAGAAATTGGTATACCGATTCCTTACCTCCATCTAGCTTGTTCCGTGGGCTCATGACAGTGGCATTGAGTGAGATGCACAAGACAGCAAACAGCCACGTCGCACCGAAATCAGGCCGGTAGGCTGTGGCTGCTGATGGACACAGTTGGCCCCATGCACTTGCTATGTGCAGGGGTCGATGGTATCAGGCAGCAGTCTCCCTGGCCCCTGCCTCGCCTTGTCTTGCCCTGCGGCAATGGCACCCCTCCCCTGTCCCCTGCCTCGCCTCCCTCACCCCACAGGATGAGCCTCCTGCCCACCATCCCACCTGCCAGAGACCCCCTGGATCTCCCCCAACCCTGCCTGGCCCCCATAGGTGTCCCTCACATGACCAATATCGAGGTGTCCACGCTCACCCTGGCGACACCCACCCAGTCTGCCGTGATCAGCCACAACCAACCAATGGGCCACACCAAACCAATGGGCCATGCCCACCCAGCACCCGACGATACATAAGTGGGTTTTGGATTGTAGTTTGGGCACTCGGTCTCTAAAAGGTTCACCATCAAGAGCAGACTACCACCAAAATGGTCATGAGGTTTCAGTGGATTTTATCTCTTACCTTCTGGAAATGATTATCATCCCCAGCTGGTCAATTTTGTGCACAGGTCAATTTTATTTGAATCCTTTTTTAATTGAGAAATTTTGTTTCATTGTCTTAAAAAGGAATTCTATATTTCTTCCCCTCATGCAGGATTATACAGTCACATAATCTTCCATTTCAGGATTGTTAAGATCATTAATTTTGTACTTCTTAAAATCATAACTTTTGCATTATGAGCAAGAAGGTCTAAAGCAACATCATTTTTACTTGGGCCAAAGGGAGAAAACTAAGACCTCCCCACCTAGACAGATTAGGGTGTGTCAGGTAATTTAGTCAGACTGATGGCAGTTTATCATTGTTATTTGTTGCTGTGGAAAGTTTGAAAGAAGGTGCTACCAATGAGTTTTAAATTACCCTTCTTCCCACCTAGCAGTAATAGGTAACTGGAAAACAAAAGGGCCCAAATAGGACTTTGGCGATATAAAGATATGTGACGAATTTGAAACTAATGTTATCCTAATGTTATTGCTGTTCACTTTCATCATGAAACTTGAGTAAAGTTGTACAAGCGAGCCCAGAGCCTTTCTCAGTTTCCTTCTTTTCTGGGTGGGGTCCAGTAAGTCTCACAGTCTTAGACTAGAAAGTAATTACGAAGTTCCCTGGAGGCTTCTATCCTCAGTTAGCAAGGTAGGGCCTCAAAACTCAAAGCTTATTTGCCATTTAGTAATCATACATATTTGCCTATGCATTACAATGCCCTTTCCTAA
Source organism: Vipera ursinii (assembly GCF_947247035.1). Lineage (NCBI taxonomy): Eukaryota > Metazoa > Chordata > Lepidosauria > Squamata > Viperidae > Vipera > Vipera ursinii. The sequence continues at coordinate 86,165,857 of NC_139514.1, read as the reverse complement.
GTGTTCATTCTGGGGCTTCCCTGTTATTATTATTTCTAGATGGGTCAGGCAGGTTCTCACATAAAGGAAGATTATTTTCTCAGAAGCAGCCACTGCTTTAATGTACTGCCAAGGTGGATATTACAGAGTGAAAATGAGCAGCTTTTATATTTTCTCTGTTGAGTGTGATCACTGCTCCTGTTTCTAACCTTGGCTTTGTCCTTACACACTTTTCTGAACAAATCAATATCATCAATTAACTAAACTAAAAACATATTATCTGCTTGAAGTTTTAATTATTAGAACCTGTCCAGAATTTTGATTCTCTTGCATGGATATTATTTGATATATTCTTTTATTCTTCCATTTGAGCGCTTACCTCAGTTTTATAGAATGTAGAAGAAAGCCAACTTCTTTGCTGGGATTCACTGTTACTTTTCCAAACAAGCAAAATACTTGATCTCTGATATCATGGATGTAGCTAGCAAATCAGAAAACTGCCTGACAGCTAAATCCACCTTCTGAATGATTCTGAGGTACAAAGATAAAGATGCTAAGTAGTGTGCAGTGGTTAAGCCATCATATGAAAGGGGAAAGATTCTTTTGGAAAACAAAATAGGATTTTTATATACACCTCTCAGGATAGGGTCAGTGGTTTAGGCAGCAGTGTCCTCTTTATTTATCACAGTCATGGATCCTTATTTTTGGCACACAAGTAACACCCCAAAGGTCCTTAATATATCAGATAACTTGCTGATAAATAAGCTAGCAATTAATCTGTTTCATATTAATATTCAGCATCCATTCAGGAAAAGAAAATATTTCTTTATTTATTGAAACAAAAAGATTGTATACTTGCCTCTTCAAATACTTTAGGTGATAATCAAAGTAATTGTGGCCACACTGATTAACTGTCCCATATTTGTTGTTGTTGTTAGTTGCGAAGTCGTGTCCGACCCATCGCGACCTTATGGACAATGTTCCTCCAGGCTTTCCTGTCCTCTACCATCTTCTGGAGTCCATCTAAGCTCACGCCTACTGCTTCAGTGACTCCATCCAGCCACCTCATTCTCTGTCGTCCCCTTCTTCTATTGCCCTCAATCTTTCCCAGCATTAGGCTCTTCTCCAGTGAGTCCTTCCTTCTCATTAGGTGGCCAAAGTATTTGAGTTTTAGCTTCAGGATCTGGCCTTCTAAAGAGCAGTCAGGGTTGATCTCCTCTAGGACTGACCGGTTTGATCGCCTTGCAGTCCAAGGAACTCGCAGGAGTCTTCTCCAGTCCCATATTATTCATCTCTAAATACTGCAAATGCAATGCCAACAGCAACCTGCCTGATCCCATTATCCTATAATATATTGGGATTATACCCCTATTATATCAAGTCTTTGGTAGCTGAAAAATCCTGGAATTTTAGTCTTGCCACAAGTTATACAGAAGACATAGATGTCTGTTCCTAAACTCAGTGACTCCAAAATGATTAAATATGTGTGTGTTTATATTGCAACAATACACATAAAGCTCTTTGGCACTTTTCTTTCATTACACACAGACAAAAATGCAGACTCAGAAATGAGTACCCATGACATAGAGGTGCAAAAGGTGTACTGTGAGCCTTAAGCAGTCAACTGGCCATTTTTTGCAGCTTTTATTTGGGCTCAAATAATATGATCGATTTTAATTTTGTTAGTGAGAGTTTAAGAAGCAATACATTTCACTCTGAAATACTTTGAAAACTCCAAATTGGAGCCCAGGCCCCACATATTTTGGACTCAAAGCTAATAATCCTGGAACTAATCCCAATTCTCTCCCCTTGTTGTCCAATGCACATTCTCTTAATTCTCAACATTTGCAAAAACAATAATCACTCAGAAATGCAAATGTACATTATTTGCTACTTAAGCCACATCTTTACTTCCATTTAGTTCATTGCTTCATGCTCTATTTCTCTACTGCTGGTAAGTTTTTCCATTGCAAAAGATGCTAGATTGATAACTGGATCACTATAATTGATAGGTTTCAGCAGCAATAAAACAAATGTAGAGCAGTGTGGTTGGAAATCCATGTTTAGCCAGCCATAAAACAGAATTTATGTTCAACCTGAGAAGTGCATAACCTACCACAGAACTTCCATAGCATATAAGGAGTATTCAACATGCTATAGTCTTCAATGAAACCTCATTTGAGTTTCTGTGACATCTTCCCATCTCTGTGGAGTATGAACAGAAAAAGAGCAGGTGGCAGCACAAGAGATAGCTCAGGAATTTGCTGTTCAGTAAAGAGCATTTGGAACACTCTAATATGAATGGATTTCCTTGCAGGCCCATGTCTTATGCCTAAAAGTTTTGGACTGAGATATTAACCATGAAAAAAATAAAAGATTTTAAGATATGTAATATAATAGCATGAAGATGGCATTCAACAAGTGACACCATGTAGCCAGTATTGATTGATTTTGGAAGCTAAGCAAGATCAACCTGGTTACTAAGATCAACCTAATTTTAATACAATTGTTGAAGTTGTATGGAATCATAGGGCTAGTCCTGAAGCTAGAAGTAATGAGCCTGCTGCTCCTGTAAGTGGTCATGAGCTTGGGTCAACTATGTGGTATTGGTGAAGTTGGTGGGTCATTATGAATTTTCTTGAAGGTAGAGTATGACTAGTAGGGTGAAGACGTAGGCTTGGATACAGGCTACTGCTAGCTCTAGGAGCGTAAGTAGTAATAATAGGATTAGTGTTAGTGAGCTTATGGAGATGTAAGTGTTAATGAGATTAATAGTAGCTGAACTTACCTCCTGGATTCACGACTCAGTTTTGAAGATCATATTGGAGTCGTGGCCAGGGGGGCATTTGCCCAGGTTCGCCTGGTGTGCCAGTTGCGCCCCTATCTGGACCGAGATGCCCTATGTATGGTCACTCACGCACTTGTTACCTCCCGTATAGATTACTGCAATGCTCTCTACATGGGGCTGCCCTTGAAGACCACCCGGAGGCTTCAGCTGGTGCAGAATGCGGCCGCGCAGGTAGTGATGGGAGCATCCCGATACTCCCATATTACACCCCTCCTACGTGAGCTGCATTGGTTACCGGTTGTCCTCCAGGTGAGATTTAAGGTGCTGGTACTTACCTTTAAAGCCCTACATGGCTTAGGCCCGGGATACTTGCAGGACCCTCTGCTGCCGGGGACAATCTCCCATCACCCAGTACGCTCACACAGAGAGGGCCTCCTCAGGGTGTCGTCGGCTAGACAATGTTGGCTGGTGACCCCCAGGGGGAGGCCCTTCTCTGTGGGAGCGCCAGCCCTATGGAACCAACTTCCCCTTGAGCTCCGGATGGCCCTGGATCTCCGGTCCTTTCGCCGCAGCCTTAAAACACTTCTTTTCCATCAGGCTGACCTGGACTGACAGGGATTTTAAAATGTTTTTTAATTTTTAACTTTAATTTTAACTTATTCTATTGGGGCTATTGATTTAATTTCTTTTTTAACTTTTGTATCATTGTATTTTATTGTTGTTAGCCGCCCTGAGTCCTTCGGGAGATAGGGTGGCATATAAGTCCCAATAATAAATAAATAAATAAATACTATTTAATTGGAAAACTTGGGAATGCTAGGGCTGTTAACTAGACTGGGGAACTTAAAAAAAAATCTAAAAGAAGATAATAGCAAACCATATCCATAACTATGTCAACGAAACTGCACAGAAACAATCACCAGGAAATCTTTGCCAGTTTAATGTTTGTAGAGAGGCATTATCTGTGCACGAAGCTCCACGCATCAGAGCTTTCACAAAAAAAGTGTCTTAGTCTTTCCTCTGTGACTATATACAAGAAAAGACTTGCCTGCAATGCTCCACCCTGTTGTTCAGTAAGAAGAAAAGCTGTTTGAATTTGGTGGGTGTTTAACTTTTTAAATGTTGTTAACAAATCATTATTATTATTAAACAATTTACAGCTTCTGATTCTACATTGCCCTATATCCTCCTACTCAGCAGGGTGACTCTATCGTGGAGTTTCTATTAGTTATGTTTTCCAGCTGCTTTTATTTGGCACTTTAAAATTACCAACACTTAGAAATAGGGCCAACTAGCAAGGTACCACTTTACCATTGCTCAGCTCACAGGATGGAGACTATTATTACATTAGTTTCCAATATCTATTATTATTAGATTAACATAAGTACAATTCAGTCATATGTAAGTCTTTTGAAGTCCCACTCATATTTGTGAAAGTGTTGAATACAGACTGTAAACTGGAAAATTCTTAACTTTCCCTCAATTTTCCTACTCATGTAACTTTGGTGGAGATAAGGAAAGGGCAAGTGGGGAAAAAAACCTGAAGATGTAAAGTGAATTTTTCCCTTTAAACAAAATGTACAAAATGAAGTATTTGAATGGGTCTCATTGCCTCAACTCAGACAAGAATTAAATTGTAAGGGCAAGTCTTCACACAAATTGCTGTGTATGTACTGATGACAGCAATGATGGTGGTGATGGGGATGATGTCAGAGTTTTCAAAAGCACCTCAAACAAGACATCCATGTCAGTGTCAATAGAGTTCAATATGAACAATGCTCTTAAGTCTATTAGAAACTTTCAGAAAATCCAGTGATGAAAGGGAGTAGAACATGAGTATTTCTTTTATTTCATTTACCAAATGCCTTGAAGTTTAATTTTGTGTTTAGGAGGTAGATCATACATTTTTTAATATTGTCAAAAATTTTGAAGAAGAAGACTGAAAAGATCTAATTGTTGGGAGCAGCCTGTTTTATATAAAGCCCCATACAGATAATTTGAAAGGCTCAAGTGATCCTTCATATCTCACTATAACAGACATGCTAAGAAAAGCCTCAATGAAAGGAAACATCTTTCCATACGATGTGTCCATAAAAAATGATCTAATACCTCCAGGAAATGGTGATCTTGCAACATTTCATCATCTGTATCAATTTTCAGAAGATAATAGGTATTTTACACCAGTAGTATACTATACAGTAAAATGCTGTTTATACCAGTTATCATGGTGACACCCAACAGTGTTAAATACCGCTCAAGCAGCTGCAGCAGATCACAAAATCCACTGTGTCTGGAATAAAGATAATGTAGTGGTACCCATAACACTTATTAAGGGCTCTTTCTATTCAGCAAGTCAGTTGAGTGAAGATATTCATGAACTCTGGTTAGATTTTAATCTACACACACACATACACACAGAGAGAGAGATGGGGGAGGTTGCACATCATACTAAAACTCTGATTTTGCTATCCATGATTTAGTAAACAAACCACAAGAACTAGATCTCAAACAAACATCATATAGGAACCTAGTCTCAAACATGTATTTTAGAAAATATGGATCTTATACCAAAAGTTACCTTTCCCTGTTAATTTCTTACAAGCAGACATCATGTATACTGTAGAATGGAATTTCAAATGAAAAAAGCACTTCATAAGAAAAAAATAAATACTAACCACTTGTCTAGATACCAGTCCCTAATATGTATAGAAGTGTAGAGACTACTCATTCAACTACTGTACAAATTTACAATAGCATTGAGGGAATGGTAGCTATGACCAGTCCTCAAAGTTTTGGCCATCACAGTACACCCACAATCATATGATTGTGATCCAGCCATTCAGTAATAGGGTTCCATTTCTGACCATCACAACATTCCAGGGTCATGTGATTATCATTTGTGATGCTTCCTGCCAGCTTCCTACAAGGAAAGTGAATGGGGAAGCTTTCGGGAAGCCAGAAATTGCAGTCATGTGAGTTCCATGCTTAATTACCTGCGTTGATTCACTTAACAGCTGTAATCGGGACTGCCCTCACAAACAGCATGGCCATATGACATTTTATGATTGTTTCACTTAGCAATAGGAATTCCAAGTGCCAATTACCATTGTTACGCAAAAACTACCTATATATACTTTCATTGACACATAAGATTTTTATTATCTGGACATGTGGTAAAGATAGTCTTATCACACTTATAAAATCTTTTTTAAAAATATTACTCTCACCACTTTTGCAGATTCCTACGCAAGCAGACTTCCTTTGACACTTTTCTTAAGATTCAGGGGAGAGAATTCATCTCAAACTGATCTTCAGCCAGCCAGCCACCTACCTTTGCCATTGTCACATTTGAAATAAAATTCAGAAGCTTTTTAAGGCTGCAAAAATTCATATAGCTGTATAAGATTGCACTTTGCTGTGGGTCTGTGCTAATGGAATCGTTGGAGGTTGCAGGAGACTAATACAAACAATGATTAAAATGGCAGAAACATAATAGAAGAGAGATTTATTATTTCTTTGTTTGATTGTTCGGTTGATTTTTAGCTGCTCATCTCAGTAAATGACTTTGGGCAGCTTACAATTCAATTACATAAAGTGAATAGGCAAAGCCTAGTACCCATTCAACCTCCTCCTTTGGAAAAGAGAGTCCAAGAACACACCTGCCAAGAAAGGCTGAAGGAATCTTCTGAAGATTAGAATCTCATAGAGAAAGAGCAGAGAGTGTGACAAAGAGGGCCATGGTACTAGTCAATCTTTCACTGCCCCCTTATGGTCAGTAGATCATGAAGTAGGGGCAGAGTACTGTACATACAATTGGATTCTCAGCTGAAGCAGGAAACATGGTAGCAGGAACTTTCATGGTTCTACTGTGGGTCCAGTTCCCTAAATTCCTGATTTAAAACTTGATTTCCTGACATCTGATTTGATTATACATAATCCTGATACCATAAATCATGTTACCTTCTTTTATGAATAGATCCAATAGATCTCTTGATTGATCCCTAAGTACAATAGCCATGGTGATTGTTTCTTGTTAGTCCTAAGAGACCGTATTTGCAGAAAACAAATTAGTAAAGATTTAAAACCAGCTTTTCCAAGGATCTAAATGCATGGTGAAAACGGAGATTAAGCTTCAACATACAAAAGCATCCTTTCATTATCCAAACTCCATTTCACTTTTTGGTTCAAATCCATATTTTACAGAAAGCAAATAGCTGAAGGACTGAGACAGATGATTGGGTCACGCTGGCTGGGGAATTTTGGGAGTTGAAGTCCAAACATCTTAAAGTTGCCAGGAGGAACACTGAGTTATGTGAGCAAAATAAAAGATTCAGGTGTAAGAAAATGTGTTCACAGGTGCAAAGATGCTCAGAGTAAAGTTCCCAAAGTAACATGCTTTATAGAAAATGGTAACTATAGCTGAAAACCTGTATGTGATTATTTTGATAATATGAGATCACAATCATTTTGCAGCCCAAGGTTACAAAGACTAACCCAGAACAAAAACTAAATTCTGTTGAATTTAAGGTTTACTTGCCTAAGTTAAATTGCTAACAGGATTACTCCTTGCTTAATATTAGTCACTTCAGTTTTATTAAGAAGTGTTATGAATTACCCATGGAAGCCAAGTCCAAAGGTTTTGGCAGAGAGTTCAAGTTTATATTGCTGGTTTGAGAGTTTTTTTTTGTCTGGAATTAGGCACAAATGTTAATAAGAAAATTAAATGATAACAATGGGCATGGGTTTTGTTTGAAACTGTAGGCAGAATTTTTTAAGAAAAACTTTAGAAAGTATAAATCAAGAATACCCTAACACAGATGCTTCTTGTAATGACATACCAGTCAAATTAGCTATATATCCCGTGTCCTAATGATTCAGTAAAAACTGAAACAAAAGGTAAGAAAATAACTCTTATTGCTGTGTTAGGTCAGTTGACAGGAGTTGTCATCCAGCTGTAGGGCAAAACCTTTCTGATAACCATGTTGCTTAAGATATATACCAAAAAAGTATTTCATCATACATTCACAATATATTTTATTATACAAGGGGAAGGAATAAAAATATAAAAGAAAACAAGGTCTAAATTTACAGTACATGTTCCAGTCCTTCCATGTAATGAGAGGACATAGTATTAATTAGTTTTGTTGGATATAAGTTCAAACATCAAATATATGCACAATTACACAAAACACATTGCACACATATCAAAGTGTTTATCCCTATCCTTTATACTAAAGGACTGCTTAGGGCAAAATATGATCATGCATTTTATGGAAAGTCACCAGTCCAGCTTGGCTGCTATTTGAGTGCATATTAAACAAAACAAAAATGAATTTCTATTGTATTATTCTGGATATTTTTTTTAAAAATGTTCTTTCTATCTTATAGCTCCAGGATTTCCTGAATGTAATTCCTCAAAGTATTAACCAGGTCTGATCCCATTTACTTTGTTAAGATCAACCAAAGTCAGTTGTCAGCCGTTATATGATGGAATTCTGGAACTTAAGTGTGTAATTTGGTTTCTGTTATTTGATGATAATGATAATAATAAGGCATGATGGAAATAATAATTCATTGATTTTAAGAGCTCTCAAGCTGCATTGTTTGTAGTGATGGGCTTTATTTGTGTAAAGTATAATGGCTGAAACTTTTCCTCCATTAACTCAAGAAGTTCTCAGTTGCTTCTTATTCTAAAAAACCCCAAACATTTCTTAGTCCTGTAAGCTCTGTCTTTGGTCTCAGTCAAAGCTATACTATTGCAGAGAAAAGGGCTATGTTCTTACTTTAGTCAGTAATTCTAGTCAGACACTTTATATCTTTTTAACAGTCCTTGACCTTTGATGAGTCATGTTTGATGGCTCCATTACCCAAACATTTCAAGCAAGGACTGTTTGCAGAAGATCAGCACAGACACAGGAAGGAGACAAGGTGAGGGCAACAGTCACCTTTATCTAGTATCGTTAAAGAAAAACCGAAACTCTAAAGCTCCAGCTTTTATCATTAAGAATCTTGGGGATTCAGCAGCACATCAACTGATGGACTGACCTCAATCTGGATATTTAAAAGACATGCAGCCTTGGAATGCAATGATACATATTCCATAATTTTATAAGTAATCTGAGATTTGTTCAAGATTGTGTCTCTGCTATGACTAATATTTTAACTGTGGAATTTGTTCCATTTTGCTCCTTTGAAAAAAAAGGGGGGGATGGAATTCCTTACTTGGTTTTTGTTAACTGCACGGGGTTTTGAGTTGATTTTTTCTCCACTTCAGACTGAGCGATATGGTTAGGAGATGGAGGAAAAGGATACAATCGCGTATATAGATATTTGCATGCATTAATATTATGTTGTGTAGTGTTTTTAGAGTGTAAGCCTATCATTATGATTTTTCTGAAATGCTTTGGCACCCATCTAACTAAAAAACAAAATAAAAGAATTGCATTTGACTTATTAAATACTATTGCATTATTGAAACTAAAACAATGCATTATTTTAAAAGTTAATCATTTATTTAGCACGGAAACCAAAAAAATGGCAAATATCATGTTTGAGCTACCTTATTCCCAATTATGCTTAATCAAGAAATGAAATAACTGAAATATTGCAATATTGGCATGTTATTAAAAATATACCTCCTTCCCCCAAAATATTGATATGTCTGTGTTTGTGTGTGTGTGTGTGTGTGTGAGAGAGAGAGAGAGAGAGAGAGAGAGAGAGAGAGAGAGAGAGATTTTCTACTTTTTAAAGTAGTTAAGGCACCAACTTCAATTTTACAAAAGGCATTTTTCACTTCTAAAATCAGTTGATCGGTTAAGAAAGAAGTAATTAAAATATCACTATATATTTTTCTTTATCATCATTTACTTTCTTTTATGCCATATATTGACTGGAAAAATGTTCTGTTATTGAAATGCTTTACTTTTCAGGCAGTGATTAAAATGAAGTCCTAGATATTTCTAAGAATCAAAGCTAATGATTGCAGTTCTGGCTCAAAGGAAGCTTTTAGGTCAGGGCTTTTCAACCTTTTCACACATTGTACCACTTTTGGCTATGGCAACATCCGAGTACCACCAGGCGTCTAGCACAGGGCTTTTCAACCAGTGGTACGGGTACCACCTGTGGTACATTGGCACCTGGCAGGTGGTACGTGACCATCCTAGAAAAGTGCTAATGGGGGAGGGAATGAGCTGAACCGGTGGCAGCACCACACAAGCCTGACCGAGAGATGGCTGGAGCTGCAGGGCTGTCAGGGCTCAGCAAAAGCACCAGGATCAGTGCCAGGCTCCAGCTGGAGCTCGGTGCCGATCCTGGCTCTTCTGCTGAGACCAGAAGAAGCACCAATCAGCTGGAATGTTGCAGCATCTCCAGGGTCTTGTGATTTACATTCAGATGCTTGGCAACTGATTCATCTTTATGATGGTCACAGTGTCCCAGGGTCATATGAAGTGACCAAAACCTGCTGCAACCACCCAGCAGAGGGGGAGGGAATAAAAACCAAACACCCCCCCCCACCCCACCCCTGCTGCCAATCCTCAACAGAAATGCTCACAACAATGAAAACCTTGGACAGGAGGAAGAGCACCGCCAGGCAGGCAGGCAGGTGTCTTGTTCGGCTGTGGCTTGGGGGGAACGTTTTTCAGTGCCATTGTAACTTCGAACAGTCACTAAGCAAACTGTTGTAATTTGAGGACTACCTGTACTTCATCACTTTTTTTCCTTTTTTTTTGGTCAAGTTTTTGACACCTTGCTAGGCGACTGTGGTACTCGGATGTTGCCATATCCTAAAAATGGTACAAGGGTTGAAGAGGTTGAAAAGCCCTGCTCTAAAGCAATACAAAAGTCATTCTGCCTTGAGGAAAATTTGTTTTCACTACAAAAAGAATCATGGCATCATATTAGATTGTTTTTGACTATTTTCTTCTCTTTTTTTAGTAGTTAGCTTGTTGGTTTCTGTGTTGTCTTCCACCCAGGATCTCCCTTTCATTTTTTCCTTTATCAGGTTTTTTTTTGGTCATCAAGTTTTTGACACCTTGCTAGGCGACTGGTGGTAGTCGGATGTTTCCATATCCTAAAAGTGGTACAATGGTATTTATGCTGTAAAAGGTTTTGAATATTGTGTCACCAGATTATGATTCCCACAAATTGCAATTGGCCTCAATTGCAGCAAAGAAGGATGCATTGTTGGTAGACCAGAAGGACCAGGCTAGGGACAGACATCCTGGAGAAAGTCTATGTGGTGGTTAAGAGCTGACATCCACTTGATGGCACATAACGATGATTTTATAATACAACATCTCTAGGTCTTTGCAGCTAACCATATTTTTAGAGGGGATTGGACTTCTTCAAGGCATCGCATTGTCTGCCTTTGACATAATGTATATCAACACTTTGTGTGTGCATACGCATGTGTGTGTGTGTAGTGTCATATGAGCAAATCTGATTCTGACAATACCAATCTGAACACCATTATGTCCTAATGCATTCAGTAGGATTGTTAACTAAAGAACATTTTATGCAGAAATACTTTCTGAATACTTCTGTAAATATGTTTATTTCTGCCAATTAAAGGACAAAGCAACACTACTGCAAATAAAAAATCATAATATATGATAGCACATTCTAAAATACAATCTATATTAATCATAATTGCATTTATTATAAGTTTTCTTCTGTAGAAAATCCCATGAGGCATAGTGTTGATATTCCATGTTTCATGTTTGGAGCTTCTAAAAGACACTGTTTAGCTCAGCCTCCTCCAATTTAAAATTTCATCTAAATAAATGGGGACACCCAACAGAATTGGACTGGCAATGATACTTTACTTGACAAATGGGAGGATCCAACAGAATAATTATTTCTTCAGTTTCCCGATAACAATGCATATAGTTCTGTCTTCATGGATCATCATTTCCGTTGCCAGATCTGAGCTGCAGTCATTTTGATGACCACTGGATGGCAGCAAATAACCAGAGAATAAGTTCAACTTTTCAGGCAGGCATTTCCAGTGTTGATCCGTTGTCACTCAACTGCAAGTGGAGTAAGTAAACGGAAACGTGAAGCATAGTAAATGATACTATATTCACAAAGCAGGAATTAGGGATAATGCAGCTTTCTGGCATTAAGTGGTTTCTTGATTTTTATCACGAAAGGGACCCCAACTAATGAAAATATTAGTCTCCAACTTCTCCAGTTAAAATAGCATGCTTTTCCTGCTGAAATAAAAATTAAAAGAACTCATTGCGATACAGTTAATAATACAGTATAACATCCTTATTTTCAACTAATTTCCAAATGTCTTAATTTTAATGACCAAAATTTCCCCTATTTCAACATCAAATATTTCCTCTCTTTTTCCTTTAATATGTACTGTCTCATATTTAAGCTAATATTCTTATAATATCAACTAAGTAAAAACATGTTTATTAGATTTATCAATAGTTTTTTTAGCTTATACATATCTTAATTACTTTTACATTCAATCTTTATAGACAATCAATTTATTTGTTTTCCCCAATTTTTAATTTCCCATCAATATTCAAATTTAACTTAATATTTATACTTCCAAGTTTTAGATGACCAAAGTTTTCTTTATCTCAATTCATAACAAAATCTAGTATTCAAAATACACATCTTGTCTATTTGAGTATATTCTATTTTAATTAGTAATATAAAATCCTCTCTAATAAATCAAACCCCCAATTTTCTTCAATCTTATTCTGGCTTTCTTCCTTTGCCAGCTTGCCTTCCATGTCAATGCTTTTAAGTCATCAAATAGATCTCCCTCTGTTGTTATATATATTATTTGAAATAAAAGAGACCATCCAGTTGCCACTTTTTTGGAAGGGCTAGCAGATCATCTCTCTATTATTCCAGATCCCCATAGTTGTCCTAATATGTTTGTCTTCTCTTCAGTCTGTTCTTCTTCTTGCTCCACAAGTTTCTTCTGGTTTATATAGAAAGTCTTTTCCATTTTCAATGTTGTCAGTCCCTTTTTTTGGATTTTTCATTGACTGTATTTGCTGGTCAGTTGAATCCTCTATCATAGTATTTAATTGTTCCACTTCTTCTGTTATGTTCTGCATAGTTGATTCTTTAACTGTAGTCAAAATTTGGGTTCGTATATCTAGGCTGACATCTTGTTCTTTTCTGTAGCATCTTATTTCATCACAAGCTGAAAGAATGGTTTCATGTATTGCTTTCAACATAAAAAGAATCTGTTCTTGGTCTTCATCCATGTTCTCTTAATGGTATGTTAAATTGAAAACTTTAAAGTCAGAATTAAAATAAATTTATAATTGAGTATAGAACACAGCTGAGCTTCTCACAACTGATATTTGTCAAAGTTGAAAAAGTCTTATCTGTAGTCTGGGCTGCAAGCCAAGTCTCCTTTAGACCATAATTAGTTGTAATATCAAACCTGGCCACAAGATGTCACCAATGCCGTTTAAGGTTTTTTAAGTCCAAAATTTTTATAATGCTTTTTCCAATTTTATTTCTTTTTTGTAAATAAAAACCAAAGTCTTCAGTAAAGATAAGAACTTTTTTGGTCCCCAAATTTTAGAAGCATATAAATCCAGTTAGATTAAGGTTATTCTTTCAGTGTTTCAACTCCCCTGGATAGTCAGTTGCCGCTATTCTTAGAGGGTGGAATAGAAGTTCCCTTTCCTCTCTCCTCACAGGGGGAAGATACTTTGGGATTAAAGAGGTTCAGATCTCACCCAGTCTCACCTGCACTGCTTTAGAAGTGTCTGGTGGTACATTTGATTGACTTCAGCTGTCTGCAGTCTAGTGACAAGCCATATTTCTATGGCTGGTCTTTCGTCCACTAGTTTGGAGGGCTGCCCCAGATTGAGCAGAAGGGCTACTGCCCTCCCACGATCAAGCGAGTGTCCCCTCCTTGCTTGTCACCCCTACATGGTGATTCTCTACCCTTTCCAGGGTCCCCCAGCGAAGCAAAATTGGATGCAGAAGATGGAGCTTGCCTTCCAGCATCCGCGGCAGCTGCAGTGGCAAACTGGAAGTCCACAACCGACAATCTTTGCTGGCATGGCGAGTTTCTAGTTGATTCACAACTGTTGGAGAGGCAGTTAAAAGTCATTGGCGCTGTTTGAAATTGTTATGCCAGCAGCAAGATCTGACCGTTGGCCCAGTGACGGATTCTATTGCAAATCAGGACTGTTTTCCAAAGGAGGCAGAAGAAGAGATGTCCCGGGGCTTATGGAGCAAAGGAACTGGATGAGGCTGTTGGCAAGCCCAGAGGAAAAGAGGGAAGCTTTTGGAGGAGTTGGAGGTGGCGGCAGCGTTCTCCAGGGGCCTCTTTAAGGAAAAGGTGGAAGAGACAGGATCAGAAAAAGGAAAGGAGGCGAGGTTGTCATGCAGGAATACAAGCTAATTTGAGGGCTAATCCACATGGAGCTCCATTTCCATCTGTCCTGTTTGCCATCATTTGCTCCCTAGAGACTAAAAGGGAAGATCTGTAACTTGTGCTGGCCATGAACAAGGGGTGTATATCGGAGGTGGTGACCCTTTGAGAGCTGTATGCAACGAAATTTCATTTTGATGTATGCCAATTGGTGTACATTCAAAGTGACAATAAAGTTGTTGTTGTTATTAATATTATTATTATTATCATTGTTACCTTGAAAGTTATAAATGAATGCTGGTATTTAAACAATATTAGAATAGTTTTGGTTTCTTCTGTTGAACTCATTGTCCTTGGCTTCTCTCGTTGACCCAAATGGACCCTTCTTCAGCCAAAACACTTGTTATTTCTGTGTGTAAAAATTGCAAAATATAGTTGTCCTTAAGACAATCCAAGGCAAAGGGTCTGTAGTATTATTAATGACAAAACAAGGACACAGAAGGTCTTCAAAAGTCCTTCAGCAATGGCTCCTGAATAGATTTAACTGCCCTGGCATTAGAGGACAATTTGTGTGCTTATGTGCAGGTCTGATTGTCACATCTTAAGAAAAATGACATAGCTCTAAAAGGTATAAATTAGGGCACTCCAAATATTGGAGGATGGAGTAGCCTTCATAAGGTGAAAGTTTTAAAGCTGAATGGTAGCAATAAACACAATCTAGAGAGAATTTGAGGCTATCCGCACAAACAAAGCAAATACAATGGGGGAAAAGGGAAACCCAGAAAGCGATTTGTTAAGTCAGCTTCATTTCCAGCCAAGTATCTTGAGCATTCCTTTATATATGTTCAAGTTAAACTGTTACTTTTCATTTTTAATGCCCTCCATCCATAAACTCCATAACATCTGCCAAAGCTTATTTCTCTTGTGGACCCAGGAGGTAGGGCTTTCTTTTGATTCCTCCCTTCAGGGTATCTGCCCCCTGGTTCTCCAAGTCAGATAGACTTGGGGAAAAATAGTGTCAAAACTGTTCAGAGAATTTCCCTTTAAACTATTTGAGAGACTGGGAAATTATGAGAAAAGGGGAAAGGCAGAAAGAGAAGAATTGGCCTTTTCTTTTAGGAAAATATGTAGGAATATGGGTTAAGTATATGTCTATAACTAAGGAGCAACGTATTTTAGAATATGGAAATTGGGGAAATAGTAAAAAAATACATTTCTCTAAAATGATATGGGAACTGAATTTCAGAGAATTAGAAAATGCTAATATTTATATTTAGAGATATTCGGATAGATGGGGAAGAGATAGAGAAGGGCATAAAATTAACCAATGAGGTTTAGAACAAATATTTAAAAATAGAACCTTAAGCTCTAAAGAAGGATTTGAAAGTTGCTATACCCAAGACACAATATATTGAAATAACCGTAAAATACTACTATTGAAATAATTAATATATGCATATACTATAGCAGGGCTTTTCAACCTTTTCACCCATTGTACTACTTTTAGGATATGGCAACATCCGAGTACCACCAGTCGCCTAGCAAGGTGTCAAAAACTTGATGACCCAAAAAAAAGGAAAAAAAGGTAGTCCTCGACTTACAACAGTTTGCTTAGTGACTGTTTGAAGTTACAATGGCACTGAAAAAGTGCCCCCCACGTCACAGCCGAACAAGACACCTGCCTGCCTGCCTGGCGGTGCTCTTCCTCCTGTCCGAGGTTTTCATTGTTGTGAGCATTTCTTTTGAGGATTGGCAGTGGGGGGGTGTGGGGGGGTGTTTGGTTTTTATTTAACCCCCCCCCCACTCTGCTAGGTGGTTGCAGCAGGTTTTGGTCACTTCACCTGACCCTGGGACACTGTGACCATCATAAAGATGAATCAGTTGCCAAGCATCTGAATGTAAATCACAAGACCCTGGAGATGCTGCAACATTCCAGCTGATTGGTGCTGCTTCTGGTCTCAGCAGAAGTGCCAGGATCGGCACCGAGCTCCAGCTGGAGCCTGGCACTGATCCTGGTGCTTTTGCTGAGCCCTGACAGCCCTGCAGCTCCAGCCATCTCTCGGTCAGGCTTGTGTGGTGCTGCCACCGGTTCAGCTCATTCCCTCCCCCATTAGCACTTTTCTAGGATGGTCACGTACCACCTGCCAGGTGCCAATGTACCACAGGTGGTACCCGTACCACTGGTTGAAAAGTCCTGTGCTAGACGCCTGGTGGTACTCGGATGTTGCCATATCCAAAAGTGGTACAATGTATGAAAAGGTTGAAAAGCCCTGACCTAAAAGCTTCCTTTGAGCCAGAACTGCAATCATTAGCTTTGATTCTTAGAAATATCTAGGACTTCATTTTAATCACTGCCTGAAAAGTAAAGCATTTCAATAACAGAACATTTTTCCAGTCAATATATGGCATAAAAGAAAGTAAATGACGATAAAGAAAAATATATAGTGAAATTTTAATTACTTCTTTCTTAACCGATCAACTGATTTTAGAAGTGAAAAATGCCTTTTGCAAAATTGAAGTTGGTGCCTTATCTACTTTAAAAAGTAGAAAATATCTCTCTCTCTCTCTCCCTCTCTCTCTCTCTCTCTCTCTCTCTCACACACACACACACACACACACACACAGAGAGAGAGAGAGAGAGAGAGAGAGAGAGAGAGAGAGAGAGAGAGAGATCAATATTTTGGGGGAAGGAGGTATATTTTTAATAACATGCCAATATTGCAATATTTCAGTTATTTCATTTCTTGATTAAGCATAATTGGGAATAAGGTAGCTCAAACATGATATTTGCCATTTTTTTGGTTTCCGTGCTAAATAAATGATTAACTTTTAAAATAATGCATTGTTTTAGTTTTAATAATGCAATAGTATTTAATAAGTCAAATGCAATTTTTTTCATTTTGTTTTTTAGTTAGACGGGTGCCAAAGCATCTGAGAAAAATCAAAGTTATAGGCTTACACTCTAAAAACACTACACAACTTAATATTAATGCATGCAAATATCTATATATGCTATTGTATCCTTTTCCTCCATCTCCTAACCATATCACTCAGTCTGAAGTGGGGGGAAAAATCAACTCAAAACCCCGCACAGTTAACAAAAACCAAGTAAGGAATTCCATCCCCCATTTTTTTTCAAAGGAGCAAAATGGAACAAATTCCACAGTTAAAATATTAATCATAGCAGAGACGCAATCTTGAACAAATCACAGATTACTTATAAAATTATGGAATATGTATCATTGCATTCCAAGGCTGCATGTCTTTTAAATATCCAGATTGAGGTCAGTCCATGAGTTGATGTGCTGCTGAATCTCCAATATTCTTAATGATAAAAGCTGGAGCTTTAGAGTTTCGGTTTTTCTTTAACGATACTAGATAAAGGTGACTGTTGCCCTCACCTTGTCTCCTTCCTGTGTCTGTGCTGATCTTCTGCAAACAGTCCTTGCTTGAAATGTTTGGGTAATGGAGCCATCAAACATGACTCATCAAAGGTCAAGGACTGTTAAAAAAGATATAAAGTGTCTGACTAGAATTACTGACTAAAGTAAGAACATAGCCCTTTTCTCTGCAATAGTATAGCTTTGACTGAGACCAAAGACAGAGCTTACAGGACTAAGAAATGTTTGGGGTTTTTTAGAATAAGAAGCAACTGAGAACTTCTTGAGTTAATGGAGGAAAATTTTCAGCCATTTTACTTTACACAAATAAAGCCCATCACTGCAAACAATGCAGCTTGAGAGCTCTTAAAATCAATGAATTATTATTTCCATCATGCCTTATGATGGCATTATCATCAAATAACAGAAACCAAATTATACACTTAAGTTCCAGAATTCCATCATATAACGACTGACAACTGACTTTGGTTGATCTTAACAAAGTAAATGGGATCAGACCTGGTTAATACTTTGAGGAATTACATTCAGGAAATCCTAGAGCTATAAGATAGAAAGAACATTTTTTAAAAAAATATTGAGAATAATACAATAGAAATTCATTTTTGTTTTGTTTAATATGCACTCAAATAGCAGCCAAGCTGGACTGGTGACTTTCCATAAAATGCATGATCATATTTTGCCCTTTTTAATCATTTCTAAGCAGTCCTTTAGTATAAAGGATAGGGATAAACACCTTGATATGTGTGCAATGTGTTTTGTGTAATTGTGCATATATTTGATGTTTGAACTTATATCCAACAAAACTAATTAATACTATGTCCTCTCATTACATGGAAGGAGTGGAACATGTACTGTAAATTTAGACCTTGTTTTCTTTTATATTTATATTCCTACCCATGCTATTATGATTCATATAGATTGTATTTTAGAATGTGCTAGCATATGTTAAAAATTTTTTTATTTGCAGTAGTGTTGCTTTGTGTTCGACTTGCTAGACCAGGGCTTTTCAACCTTTTCACCCATTGTACCACTTTTAGTATATGGCAACATCTGAGTACCACCAGTTGCCTAGCAAGGTGTCAAAAACTTGATGACCAAAAAAAAAGGAAAAAAAGTGATGAAGTACAGGTAGTCCTTGACTTACAACAGTTTGCTTAGTGACTGTTTGAAGTTACAATGGCACTGAAAAAAGTGCCCCCCAAGCCACAGCCGAGCAAGACACCTGCCTGCCTGCCCAGCGGTGCTCTTCCTCCTGTCTGAGGTTTTCATTGTTGTGAGCATTTCTGTTGAGGATTGGCAGCAGGGGTGGGGTGTTTGGTTTTTATTACCACCCCTCTGCTGGGTGGTTGCAGCAGGTTTTGGTCACTTCACCTGACCCTGGGACACTGTGACCATCATAAAGATGAATCAGTTGCCAAGCATCTGAATGTAAATCAAAGTTATAGCCTTACACTCTAAAAACACTACACAACATAATATTAATGCATGCAAATATCTATATACGCTATTTTATCCTTTTCCTCAATCTTCTAACCATATCACTCAGTCTGAAGTGGGGAAAAAATCAATTCAAAACCCCACACAGTTAACAAAAACCAAGTAAGGAATTCCATCCCCCATTTTTTTTTCAAAGGAGCAAAATGGAACAAATTCCACAGTTAAAATATTAGTCATAGCAGAGAAGCAATCTTGAACAAATCTCAGATTACTTATAAAATTGGCTGGAATTTCTTAACTGGACTTTTGCCCTTCTGTAGCTGGACTTTAGTTTTTCCATGGAGGCCAGTGCTAACAGACTCAGACCTAGCACTGGGAATGTTGGTCTGATTGTGGGTGGTGTATGCAGATATGCACAACTAAAAAAAAGGCAGTAAAATGTGCCAAAAATTGCTAGATACAGTCCATAAATCCTAAATTATCTCTGCCCAGGTACTCTTGCACATAAGCTAAATAAAGAATGTATTCTGGGAGTAATAGATCTTGCTGGTACATGCACTATAATCTACCTAAAGTATCCAGCCTTTGTCTGAAGACTTACACAGAAAAAGGATTTATAATTTCATATGGCAATTTATCCCCCTGACTGGCAGCTGTTGCATTCTGGAAGTTCCTCCTGATGACTAGCCAAGTCATCTAGGTTGATAGAAAAAATACCTGTCCACCTCCGCTCCCAATCCTCAACAGAAATGCTCACAACAATGAAAACCTTGGACAGGAGGAAAAGTGCCGCCAGGCAGGCAGGCAGGTGTCTTGCTCGGCTGTGGCTTGGGGGGCACTTTTTTCAGTGCCATTGTAACTTCAAACAGTCACTAAGCAAACTGTTGTAAGTCGAGGACTACCTTTACTTCATCACTTTTTTTCCTTTTTTTTTTTTTTGGTCATCAAGTTTTTGACACCTTGCTAGGCGACTGTGGTACTCGGATGTTGCCATATCCTAAAAATGGTACAAGGGTTGAAGAGGTTGAAAAGCCCTGCTTTAAAGCAATATAAAAGTCATTCTGCCTTGAGGAAAATTTGTTTTCACTCCAAAAGAATCATGGCATCATATTAGTTTGTTTTTGACTATTTTCTTCTTTTTTTAGTAGTTAGCTTGCTGGTTTCTGTGTTGTCTTCGATCCAGGATCTCCCTTTCATTTTTTCCTTTATCAGTTATGTTAAGTTCCTTTTTCCTTCTGATAGTGCTGTATTGTCAGAAGTTGTAGTTGGACTGGTCAGTTTTAACCTTGGCTCATGTCCCATGACTCTATAAGGAAAATGCTGTTTCTTTTTCACTCTCTTGCCATTCCCCAGTTGCTGGCTGTTCCCTTTTGAGAGGTGGGGGGTGGGGTCTGCCATCCCCATAAAGTTTCTAGAGATGGGTCTGTGTTTTCTTCCAGGGCTGTGACCCATGGGATGGGGAAGACTGTGGCTGAACATTTATCCATTATTGTTCTTAACTGTTGCTTCCCTTTCTCCTAATAGCACTTTGGCATGGCTGCTTGACTGGACTTGTTTAATGGGAGTTTTGCTCTTCTCCAACTGGATTTTAGTTTTTCCATGAAGGCAATGCTAACACACCTAGGCCTAGCACTCCCAATGTTTGGCTGATCGTGGGTGGTTTACGCAGATACAGTCCATAAATCCTAAATTATCTCTGACTAGGTACTCTTGTCCATAAGCTAAATACAGAATGTATTCTGGGAGTAGTAGACCTTGCTAGTACATGCACTGTAATCTACCTAGAGTATCCTGCCTCTATTTGAAGACTGACACAGAAAGAGGATTTACAATTTCATATGGCAACTTATCCGCATGATTGGCAGCTATTATACTCTGGAAGTTCCTCTTGATGACTAGCCTGAACATATTTTATTCTACTTTAATGTATTACTTCTGGTCCTATTTTCTAGGTTGATAGAGAAAAAGCCTGATCCACCTAGATCCTTTCACATTTGCTTCTAGAGTTTGTCTTCCAGATACCCTAATATCTTAAAGCTATCCCGAACTTGCTCCAATTTCTCACTGTTCCTTTTGAATTAGGCTTTCCAGAACAGGACACAATATTCCAAGTTTCATCGTGGTAGAATACAATGGCACTATTATTTTCCATGATTGGAATACTATTCTTCAGATCTTGCACCACAAGGTAGTTCTTGCCTTTCTAATATCTGTGCAACTTTGCTGACTCATTATAACTTGCATCCTTTTCACATGTAGTATTACAAACCAGGTCTCCCCTATCGTATACATGTCCCTTTTTTCTCTTTTTCTTTTCCATCCCAGATGCATAATTTTATATTTTTCTTCATTTGCCATCCTCATGTATTCTCTTCACAAAACATAAACCCACCACTTTAGTATTATTTATTAATCCATCTCTTCACATTAATTCATCTCCTCACCAATGTATATTCTGTGGACTCTGAAAGAAGAGTAGAATTGAATATACCTGAAATCAATAATCAAAACATTGATTGCTGGAACTTTCTCTCCAACACTGAAGAGGAAGGAAACAGGGACAATGCTATTTTCTTCTTAGAATAATATGAAAGACATTTTATTTCCTTAACTCAACTTCTTGTAAACCAGCTTTGCAGAGATGTACATTAAACTTAGTTGCTGATTGTTCTTTCTCTTCAGTGAAGATTAACATTAACAAGGAGTAGGTTGAGCTGTGAAAGCCCCTCTGTCTTCATGAAGAAGCAATTTCACTATTACGACAGTACTAACTGTTTCAAAATATGTTTCTATGATTTAGGGGTGAAAAAATGCTACTACTTATTTCAGCAGCTAAATGAACATTGCACAATATTTTGAACATATCCTAATTTATGTTAAGAATCCTTCTTTCAGATACGATATATCTGGAATGTATTGCTAGGTTAACCTACCAATGGTCAATCGAGACAAATTTTTGTTGTTCTTATTATTATCATATTCTTTCATTATGTAATTTGTGTTATTTTTGCGAACATATCCAGCAAACCTTCCTCTTCCTATTTTTCCCACTAGAACAACTCTGTGAGGTGGCTGAGAGAGTGAGTGATTGCCCCCAAAGTCACCCAGCCAACTTTCATAACTAAGCTGGGACTAGAACTCATGCTCTTGCTTTTTAATTTGGTGCCTTAACTAGACCAAACTGGCTAGACCAAACTGCTTGAATCATTCTGGAACCACAAATATTCCAGCACTGCAGCTGAATTAGTTATTCCAAGATGCTAGTTTAAGGCTCATAAAAGTTGGAGGGTGAATCTGAAATTGCACTAGATATACTAAATTTTAATAAACTTTATTTTGGTATCAGCATTCATTTGTAACTTTCAAGGTAAGGTGAGTAATACTTGCAAATATGAAACTTCACTTTGAAACTACAAGATATCCTTCATTTCTCAGCTTCTGGATGATTGTGAAAACAATGGAATCACCAAACTTTATGTTGTACTGAAAGTGTCAGCCATCAAATAGTTGCAAGATTCTTTGCTCTGTCCTCTGAGCAGACTTGCTTCACTGGACATCAGTAGGTTACTCAGAAAGACTTAACTTCCTCATATGTATGTACTAGATTGTTGACAACATTTTATGCAGAAATATTTTCTGAATCTTTTTGTAAATATGTTTATGTCTATCAATTAAAGGGCAAAGCAACACAATAGCAAAACAACAAAAAATAGCATACACTAATGTGTTTATGAAACACAACCTGTCTGAATCATGCTAACATTTATTATAGTTTTTTATTATGGAAAAAGTTCCATGAGATTAGGCATGCAATATTTAAATTCCATCTCCATGCATTTTAAGCTTCTAAAAGACACTATTTAACTCAGCCTCCCCCTATTTGAAAGTTCATCTAAATACATATGGCCACTCAACAGAATTAGACTAAATTCACAATTCTGAAAATAGAGGTTATTCCTCCTGATGAAAGTTACTTCATTACATCCACATTAATTTAAATTGTAGCTTCTCATTATCTCTTTAAGGGTTGAGGATTCACACAAAAGGAGGAGTTATTGTGTTAGTTAAGGAGCCTGCAAGGCAGTTTTCAAATGCCATGAGCTTAATCAATTGTGTGATTGTATAGTACAGTAACCATGTCATAGTAGTAAACCTTATTATAGTCTTCGTCCAGCATATGTACGTATGTGCATGTATGTATAGAATTCTACATTATTTATTTGGTATTAAAACTCTTATATCTGTTTGTCTCTTTGTAAACTTTACTTAGCCCGAAATAGCATCATAGTGCTAATTTTATAATGAAAATCTGCTACTTAAGAATTTGTACAAAATCTGAGACCCATTACTCCCATGTCATTCACATACTAAGGATCTTTACACCAGCTGTTTTTGCAAAGTTGTGGCCACTGCAACATTGCCACAGGCAGTCACAGTCACATGATTGTGATTCCAAGAGTCCCTGCCAGTTTTCCACAACCAAAATCAATGGGGAAGCCAGCAGAAAGCCAGAATCATTCTTCACTTCACTGCTTTTTTGCCTGCCTGGGTTCATTTTGTTCATCTGTTTAGGTAAGAATCCAATGGATCATCATGAGTTGTATAGTAGTTGATAAAAAGAACAGTTAAAAGAATTTAAGAGTTAAAAGTGGGGGAGAAGATAAAATTTTGAAGGTATCAGACAGATACAATTTCATTAGACATTATTTGCTGCCTCATCTTGATGGCAGTGAACTAAAATTTACCTACATTATGACTAATAGTAATATCCCATCCCTTGAATGGCCTCATTAGAGGGGAACAAATCTGAAAAATATTGGTCTTGTGCCAAACAAATGAGATCCCTATTCTTGCAACTCAAAATGTAAAAAGGTCCATAAAGGTTATAAATAACATCTTTAGAACCAAGGTACGAGTCACTGCTATATGTACCACATCTTCTCATATATCACATTTGGTCTCTTTTGATGTGGTTCAGTCAGAGGACCCCAGTTTCTGTTGTAGGTTATCTATTAATGTGATCAAAGCAGGTTCTTTATATTATACAGTCCCAGTCACTTTAAATAGCTTTAAATTCCTATCATTCACCTGTTAAATAAAGTTGTAAAGGTATCATCTTGATACTTTTCCCCCAGAAATAAGGTATCTGGAACATCCTCAGGTCTATAGACTGGAAAATGCCCCAAATAATGGGAAAATCATATGGCAGGATTCAATTCATAGGACCTGGCATTAGGCTAGAATCCAACTCACGGCAGATCTCATTACATTTATCTTTTTCTGGTTTGCTACTTGGTTATGATTAGAAAGCAAAGAATAAGAATAAATAGTCTTATAACAAAGTCACCGAGTTTCTGAACTCTGTGCTGTATCTGGAGAACTGGAATATTGAATGAGATTTGCTTATGGAATAGCACTTGTATGAGAATATCTTAGGGATATGCAGTAGTGTATTTGAACAAGAGACCAGGACATGATTAAAACATTAACATAGTATGCAGTTAGTTTATTGACAATGATACAAAATAGAAAATAGTGATGATGTTATAAGCCCACTTTACAATCAATCACTATTAATTGGATACATGAGGTTAATGAGGTTAACTTTATTGATTAGGTCAATATAGATTTATTGAAATACATACAGTAACTAAGGGTTAAATGAATGAGGTAATGTTTCTGAAGTTGTTATTTTACATGACCATTATCTAAAAACCTTGAGTTTCGAGCACTAATTGTTAATTTCCTTTTGGTAGTCTTGAATCCTATGGTTTATATTTTTATTTATCTTGTTAGCACCTATTGCATCCTGTGTGTTCCAGAATTTCTAGCGCTTAATTGCTTTTTAGAGGAGCTAACAATACTGAATTAGCAAAGCAATATGTATGGGTTAGAATCCTGATCTGGACCTTTCAGATTTTCTCCAATACTCTATCATTTGTTTAATATGTGTAAGAAGATTGTATGTAAAGATGGGAAGAACTGAAGTGCTATAAGGAGATTGATTTTTGTGATATGGTAAGTTTCATCTATCTCTTTATTGCCCAGAATTGGTTCTCAGGATTTTTGCAGCCATGATTGAGAATCTCTAGTTATGGTGAAACTATTTTGTGATAAGAAAAGGATCAGCTACATAATCTGTTGACATGGAAGAAAAATAGAATATAGCTGTAATTAACAAATCAAGACTTTAATTACTGCAATTTCCTTTGAAACATTCAACAGGAAGAAATTGAAGACATTATTTTCTTCCTAGAATAATATGAAAGAGGCTTCCTTTCTTTAACTCAACTTCTTGGAAACCAGCATTACAGAGGAGCACATTAAACTCAGTTGCTGACCGTTCTCTCCCTTCAATGTAGAGCAACATTAACAAGGCGTAGATGTGGGCTGCTAAAGGCCCTCTCCTGTCTTCATCGAGAAGCATTTCCACTATTAAGACACCGCCACCTGTTTCAAAATATATTTCAATGATTTAGAGGTGAGAAAATATTGTTATTTATTTCACAGCCCAATGAATATTACATAATATTTTGAAAATGCCCCAATTTTGCATTATGAATCCTTCTTTCAAACATGTTATATTTATTCCTGCCAATGGTCAGTACAAACCAATTTGTTGTTGTTCTTGGAAATTTTGTTAATTTGGAGATATTTTAATTATTCTCCAAGGCTTTCCTCTCAATCTTCTGTAGAAATTGACCATTAAAGATTTTCCTTGCCAAAATTCTGTTTATGTTTCATGATATTATATTATAACAGTAAAGGTTTCCCCTGTACAGTTGTGTCTGATTCTAGGGGCGGTGCTCATGTCTGTTTTTTACCCAAGGAAGCCAGTGTTATTCAAAGATCCTTCTTTGGTCATATGGCCACTGTGACTATATGCTGAGGTGTACAGAAAGCTGTCACATTCCCACTGAAGTCGTACCTATTTATCTACTTGCATTTGAATGCTTTTGAACTGCTGGGTTGGCAGGAGCTGGGGCAAGTAGCAGGAGCTCATCCCATCGTGTGGCACTCAGATCTCAAACTCTTGCTGTCAGCTTTCCAGGTAACAAGCTCAGCATCTTTAACAACTGAACCATCGCTCTCCCATATATTATATCAAAATATAATATATCAAAATTCATGTTTTGTTATTGGTTATTTTATATATACTTAGCCAGTGCATACTCTACTTCTCTGACAGTTTGTTTGACTTGAAGTATAATCAATCAATATTATTATGGGGTCGTAAGACATAGTAAATAGTCATCAGTTTTATTGTTTTTCAGTCCAAATTGTCCAGTTCAGCTTATGTCCAGTTAAAATTCCAGCAGTATATGGGCCAGTTTTGATGGTGTTTCCACCTTTCAATGTTGTCATTAGCAATTTTCTCATTCTTTGGATGTATTCTTTACAAATCAGATTTTTAACTTGTACATCCTTAATGATATCCAATTATTTTTGTGGTGGTCACAGAGTCAGTAGACGTTAGACTGGATTAAGTGTTTTTATGCACCTATTATCCACCAAGGACCTGGGATAGGCAGATGTTGTTGGATGGCATTAAAGGTATCATTGTTACAAGTAAAATTTCCTTTTGCAATTTGGTGATTTTGTCAATGCCAATGGTATTCAAGTGGTGCTTCCATGGTTTTAGGACTGTACCCAAGGTGCCTATTATTATCGTTTTTATCTTTGCTTTCATTTGCCACATTCATTGTACTTCTAATTGCTGGTCTTTGTATTTTGTGATTTTCTCCAAGTCTTTCTGTTTTGTTTTGCTATCTGCAGGTTCTGCAAGGTCCAGTCTTATCAGTAGGTGCTACGTCTGGGATGGTATGTAGCAGGTGTTTGTCTATTGGAATTCTAAAGTCCCAGTGCACTTTAGCTTCTGCATTTTCCATTACTTTTGTCTATTTTGTGGTCTGTTCTTGCTTGTAGCAAATGGTATTTCTTGCATATATTCCAATGCAACATAGTTGCTACTTTGTCATGCTGTTATTTGTAGTCAGTCTGTGTGATAGTCTTGCAGCAACTAACTAGGTCACGGGTAGGCAACCTTGGCTCTTTTATGATTCATGGACTTCAACTCCCAGAATGCTGGCTCAGGAATTTTGGGAGTTGAAGTCCACGAGTCATAAAAGAGCCAAGGTTGCCTATCCCTGAACTAGGTGGTCCACTGTTTCTTCAGCTTTTTTGCAGATTTGGCAGTTGCTATCTGTTGCTATCTTCTCAATTCGGGCTTAGAATTCATTTGTTCTTAAAGCTTGGTCTTGTGCAGCCAGAATTACCCCCTTTGTCTCTTTATTCAATTTTCCTGCTCTTAGCCATTGCCAGGTCTTGTTATCTGCTTTGCTGTGTAATAGTTTGTCTTACCATTTCTCTTTTTTATTCTTTGCAGGTAATGCTTGGATTACAACCACAACTGAGCCCAAAATTTTCATTGCTAAGCAAGACAATTCTTAAGTGAGTTTTAGCTTATTTATTGCCACAGCTATTAAATGAATTCGCTACAGTTTGTTAAATGACTCATGCTGTCATTAAAGAAATCTGGATTCTCCATTGAGTTTGCTTGTCAGAAGCTAGCTGGGAAGGTTACAAATGGTGATCACATGACCTCCAGGCAGTGCAACTGTTATAAATACATGCCAACTGCCTAGTGCCCAAATTTTAATCACATGACCATGGGGATTCCACAATGGTCAAAAGTGTAAAAACTGGTGAAAGGTCATTTTTTTCACTGCCATTGTAACTATCAGCAAATGAATGGTTGTAATTCAAAGACTACCTGCATTTGATCCCTCTTACAGTCCATTTTGGTATCTCCAATAAGCCCTCATGATGTACTAGTTTCAGTGTTTCCTTATCCTCCTTCATATATTCTTCCAATGACCTTTTTTCTTATACAACTATCTAGTGTACTTGCAAAATTCCATGCCCGCCTATCTTCCCTCATGAGTAAATTCTGTCAGTGTTGGCGACCACCAAGCTGGTTAGGGTTTCTGTAATTTACATCTCACCATATTTCTTATGGGAGACACATTCTTTGTCTGACTCCTCTGAAGAGACCTGTCCAATATGGTTAAACCTCTGGCATAGCTCTCATCTTCCTGAAAGCATAAAGCCCCACAACCACATCAATATAGTGCCTTAAAAAGGTAAAGGTTCCCCCCCACATGCATGCTAGTTGTTTCCAACTCTAGGGGCCGGTGCTCATCTCTGTTTCAAAGCCGAAGAGCCAGCGCTTGTCCGAGGACATCTCCGTGGTCATGTGGCCGGCATGACTAGATGCCAAAGGCGCACGGAGCGCTGTTAACTTCCCACCGTAGTGGTCCCTATGTTTCTACTTGCATTTTTTATGTGCTTTCAATCTGCTAGGTTGGCAGAAGCTGGGACGAGTAACAGGCACTCACTCTGTTATGCGGCACTTGGGATTTGACCCGCCAAACTTTCAACCATCTGATCAACAAGCTCAGTGTGCTAATGTCCCTATAGGGACGCGGTGGCTCAGTGGGTTAGGACACTGAGCTTGTTGATCAGAAGGTTGGCAGTTTGGCGGGTCGAATCCCAAGTGCCACATAACAGAGTGAGTGCCTGTTACTCATCCCAGCTCCTGCCAACCTAGCAGTTCGAAAGCACATAAAAATGCAAGTAGAAAAATACGGACCACTACGGTGGGAAGGTAACAGCATTCCGTGCGCCTTTGGCGTCTAGTCATGCCAGCCACATGACCATGGAAACGTCCTCAGACAAGTGCTGGCTCTTCGGCTTTGAAATGGAGATGAGCACCGACCCCTAGAGTTGGAAACGACTAGCACGCACGTGCGGGGGAACCTTTACCTTTACCTTTATAGTGCCTTACTGGGTTATTATTATTATATTTTTTCCACTATAAAGAAGCTATTACTTAGTCATTTTTGCAGCAAGTGTAGAAAGATTGCTAAAATATATATCTAGGCCAGGGGTCAGCAACCTGAAACAGTGAAAGAGCCACTTGGAACCGGTTCCCTCACAATAGGAAAAACTGGGAGCTGCAAAAAATGTGTGCACATGTGCGTACATGCGCGCATGCGCAGAACAGGGCTTGAAGAGTGGAGCCAAGGCGAGATATGCACCTACCCTGCATATTTGAATTGATTGGTTGAACTTTTTCAGTCCCATGGCAGAGGACTGGGAGCCGCAGGAGATGGCTGAAAGAGCCGCATGCGGCTCCGGAGCCGCGGGTTGCAGACCTGTGATCTAGGCAGTAGAGGCCAAGAAATAGTAAATAGTCACAGGGTCACAATGAGAAGTCTTACTCATTTGTACCACAGCCACTAAAATATGAATGAATCTGATCTGCACAACATAGGCCCTTTGGGTTATAAAGAAAAGATAGCTGCAAGAATCACTCTGGAAACACAATTTTTTTTCAGCACTGCAGCTGAATTACTTATTCTAAGATGCCAGTTGAAGGCCCAGGAAAACTGGATGGTGAATTTGAAATGACCCTAGACTTAGGGCAGTCCAAAACATGAGTCAAGTAAGAACTTTGCCAATTCCCTAGCAAATTTAACTTTTCATGATTAAAGAATACCTACCAGGTTTGTAGGCCTGGTACACTTTGCGTAACAGCTGCAAACAACTCTCATCTGACCAGCCATGCAGAGTCCTGGCCAAAATGTACAGGTCTGCTTCAGGAATAGGATCTTTAAAAAAATCACCTACAAAAAATAAGTAAAATCTCATTTAGTACCATATCTTCCAGATTATTCTGACAGAATAATCTGTTTTCTCTTTTTTAAAAAACACAGAATACAGTCTTTATGTGAAAGTTTCTTGTGCTTAGCAAAACATGAGTTCAACCCACAAGGAAGATTGCATCACATTTTTTACCTGCATGGAAAGTGATCTGGGTCTGTTCTGAAGGAAAACAATGGTTCTTGGATGCTTCCACTATTTCAGGAAGGTCAAAAACAGTCACAGTACATTTTGGGTAGAGTGAAATCAATTCCTTAGCTAAGCCACCAGTGCCTCCTTAAAGAAAGGAACAAAATGTAATTAAGAAACTGCAAAACAAAAATTTGTATATGTCCAGCCTTTTTCCCTGAAGCTACCCTACCTATTATTTTTCTAAGCTACCATGACATTAACTGGAATCTAATGATTTCAAAAATGAGGCAAACTTCTTCCAAATTTGCTATGCTTCATATCATCGAAAACAAATACTAATAGGGAAAAAGAACAGAGATTGAGTCAATTGATTCTCAACTTTTATATGGTCCACGGTATGAGAATTCCTTAGGATGGATACACTGAATATTCACAATGATCAAAAATAATGTCTTTTGATGCAGTTTGAAGAAACAAAAACTGAACATCATCTCAAAGGGCACCAAATCCCACATCATATTCAGTCATGGTCTCTTACATCCACAACATGTTCCCAGGCAAATCCAGTTTAAGGGTCCTTTATTGATCAGCCTGCTATTCTCTGATTTCAGTTTTTCCCCATGTATGGTCAGCACTGGAAAGGGGGAAGAATAATAGTACACTGTTTTCATTTCAGAAATGTCTCCCTTTTCCAACAGCCTCTGCCAAATTCTCCACTGACTGTGTTATCTATCAGGCCAGAATGACAGTTAACTATCTTTAAAACTGGACTATTTCTCAAA
Source organism: Vipera ursinii (assembly GCF_947247035.1). Classification (NCBI taxonomy): domain Eukaryota; kingdom Metazoa; phylum Chordata; class Lepidosauria; order Squamata; family Viperidae; genus Vipera; species Vipera ursinii. The sequence continues at coordinate 86,135,248 of NC_139514.1, read as the reverse complement.
GTCTACTATAGACATCTCAAAGGGATTTTTGATCTCCTAAGGATGTCTCCTTTTCCACATACAGTTGAGAAGATTTGTAAGAGAAGCTAAGAAGCCATCCAGCCCATTGGCCCAACATGTGAAGAAGATGGGAAAGCACAGGTGGTACTTACCACCCAGATCGCAAATGAGTGGGAACTGGGACAGGTCAAAGGCAGAAAGCACTTCTCTTCCTACCACAGGCCAGAGCTCATTGATGGAATTGGAGAAGGTTTCTAACTCTTCCTTTGACCTAGAATTAAAGCAAACATCATTCAGTATAACTTTATAAAATGCTATTGTTGTTATTGCTTTACATATCTATTTATGTTTGTATGAAATGAATTCTTTTTACAGCATTACTTAAATGATGCTGATCAGGAGTTGGAAAAATCTGTATGTGATACATGAAACTGTGCTACCATTTCAGTGGAAAACATTATAATATTCTTGAAACATTCACAAAGGTGCTCTAACTGCAGACCTGTGCTTTGTATATCAACAGAAATGCCTGGTCAGTTACATCTGCCATAACTAGATTCCATTGCCATAAAAGAGAGGTTGAATACGGTGAACATGATGGGTCAAGAACATATGATAGAGAAAATAATGACACTGTGAAAGATGATCATATTGATCAGTTGCCCACAAAACAATTACTCTATTTAATGACCATTCTCTAAAATTATATTACCTGTAAATGACCTCAAAAGCATTGTCTGAAGGAGAGCCATATATTGATGAAATCTGATTTTTTTCCTTTCCTAAAAGAATTTTTAAAAAGTTAGAAAGGAACAAGACAATCATGCTAGCATTTTCTTCTGCATAGAAGTAGATCCTGAATGTCTTACAGTATTTTGATAGTTCAGAATTTATTCTAAACGTTTCATTAAGCCAGTTCTCTTTCACTCTGTCAAGTACAGTGCAGCACAATCTAATGCAGGGGTGTCAAACTCAATTTCATTGAGGGCCACATCAGCATTGAGGTTGCCCTTAGGGGGCTGGGTGGGTATGGCCTGGGTGGGCGTGGCCTACTGGGTGGGCCCCTGGGCCAGTGGCGTAGCGTGGGTTGTCAGCACCCGGGGCAAGGCAAGTAATTTGCGCCCCCTAACCCGTGGATTTTAGCACTCGAGTCTGCCGCAGGGAGCCCCGCATCCTGGGCGTCCGCCGCACCCCCCACCCACGCCTCCCCCGGGAAAAGGGGGAAGGTCCGGCATCCCCTCCCTCACGTGCGGCAGAAGCGCCGGGACCCGAGGCCGTGACAGGAGGCGGGCGGCGCAGCGGAGGATATACAGAACATTCAAATAGAAGGAAAATATGTGCATCAATAAGACAAAACCAGATTTACATATATTATTCCCCTCCACTTGAATATTCATAAATATATTGGAGCAATATTACTTTCCTTCCCTTACGAAGTAGGCCCAAAATTTATGAAGTTCTACTTCTATTTACAACCAATTTGACCTTAATCTACTTGGTAGATAGAGAGGCAAAGTAGTTAACAGGTGAACCAACATCAAAGTTAAAATGTCAAAGCACTTTGTTAATAATCTATATTCTATTTTACTTCTATAAAGCCTCAAACAGCTTCTTATTTACAGTAAGTTACACAGTGCCTGCTTATTTCTGTATCTGTCAACTGCCCCACTCTGATAGTCAACAAGAGAAACTCCTGGGTTTATTTTTTCCTCCAAGAGAATACGGTACTGAAAAGCCATGTGGGTACAGAAGTGGGAAATCCAGTTCTAACAGTTTGCTTGTAAAAGTCATAAAACAAATTCCTCCTTTCTTCCCTGGATCTCCCACTGTCCTTTCAACATCAATCAGTTGCATTTGAGTTGTTTTGAGAACGATCTCAGAGAAGTGGAGGCAATTAGAGCTCCCAGACCTGTCACTTGACCTAAAATTATTTTATTTCCTCCGAACATGGGAACGGGGGTGCCCAACCTTCCGGGAAACACCAGGATCTCCCAGGCGGGGAGCCGGGCTGCGCCAAGAGGTGGGGCTGCGGGGCAGGAGGGGGTCTTGGGGGAAGGATCTGAAGGGGATCGGAGAGCCGTTCGTGGAAGCCGCAACCCAGGAGGAGGAGAAGCGAAGGCGCAGCGCTTCCCACGGAGCAGAAAAACTCGCGAGGAAAGGCGGAGACTCGGAAGGGGAGGGGGCGCAACTGGGGGAAACCCACCTGGCTCTCCCAGGAATCCCTCCTCCCCTTCCCGCCCCTCCTATTCCCTCCCCCTCTCGCGGTGTCCTTACCCACCTGGCGCCCCTCCCCCGCCACAGGAATCCCTCCTCCCCTTCCCCCCCGGGGATTCCCCCCTCCTGATTGCCTTCCCCCTCTCGAAGCCTCCTTGCCCACCTGGCGCTCCTCCCCCACCAGGGGAACCTCCGCAGCCCTGGTGTAAGAGGCGTCGAGAGACCAGGGAGATGGAGGGGCAGGAAGCTGGATTCCCAGCCCCCCTTTCTCCTCTCTAGGCGCAAAAACTCTGTGCTTAACTCCTCCGCTGAAGCGCTGCGGGGAGGGGGCGACTGGGGCGCCGCTGAGCAATGCTAAAGTGCTCCAAGCGGGAACAGCAAAGGACCGTCACCCTTCATGCAAAGCCCCAAGACCAAAAACTAGGATCCAGATTGAAAAGGAAAGTTGCGTGTGCCAATCTGCACCTCTAAATGCAAATTAGGAATTCGTCGCTGAGCGCCCCCCCCCAGATGTTGCACCCGGTGCGGCCGGCCCCCCTACACCCCCCACGCTACGCCACTGCCCTGGGCCTTGTGTTTGACATGTCTGATCTAATGCATCTCTACCAAGAAATAAGCTATAAAGAACACCAGGCTGGTAAATTAGGTTGCTTACTTGAAGAAACTCCCTGGATGAAGGCAATAAACCCAACCCACTATTAAAGTTACAAATCTTTTCTTATTTTCTTTTTTGGAAAAAGTTATTTTAAAATTTTTAGTTTAAAGAAAGACTTGGGGGAAATCTTAATTCAACAGGCTTATGAATTCACATTTGATAGATTTGTAGGGGGAAAAATACACCATTCTTTTTGTCTTAAGATTTACATTGGACAAATAGTTATTCAGTCACTAGGTTTTGTCCGACTTTTCGCAAACCAATGGACCATAGCATATCAGGTCTCATGTCCTCCATTGTCTCTCAGACTTTGCTCAAACTCATATTCATTTGTTGATAACACTACCTAACTATCTCATCCTTTGCCCTCTCCTTCTCCTTTTTTCCTGTGATCTTTCCCAACTTCCGCTCTTTTCTAATAAGTCCTCTCTTGTCCTTCAATGGCAAAAGTCAAATGGTTCCTTTCATTGTAGAGTTTCAATGTTGTAAACAGGGATCATCATTCTTGTAGTCAGCAAACAAGATAGGTAAGGTCTACCTGATGAAGATTGGAGTGCTATGCAGGTAGTCCTCAGGTTACGACCATTTGTTTAGCGAACATTCAAACTATGTATTAAATGAATGGCACTTATGACTGGTCCTTGGAGTTCCAGCCATTGCAGCATTTATGCAGTGGTCATGATTTCTGATGTTTCCTGTCAGCTTCCTACAAGCAAAATCAATGGGAAAGCTGGCAGGAAGTTGGAAGTCGCAATCACATGAGGTCCTTGTTTAATGATCTATGCAGTTCTCATATAATGACAGCAACTGAGACTGTTAGACTTGCAGTTGCTAAGCATCATGGTCATGTGACAGCATGCTTTGTGATTGCATCACTTTGTGATGGGAATTCCAATCCTAATTGCTGCCAGAACTTGAGGACTACCTGTAACAGGGAACATATTGACATTTTCATATTTTAAGAACTATGTGACACCCAAAAATGTTTTATATTTCTCCTAATTTATTCGCTTTTTATTTTGAATTTTTCTCTTTGCAATTGCTGCATTTCATTTTACTTTAACTTAAATGTGTTTGTTATGATCTAAATTACTTTTATACAGAACATTTGAATGTATTTTTTGATTGCAGAATCATCTACTAATTAGTGTTTTTATGTAAATTATAATTTTATTTTTTATTCTGGTATACAGAATAAATATATAAACAATAAACTATCTGGAGAAATATCAATTAAAAACAATTTGGATAAATATCATTTAAAAGAAATAAAAACAGATTATTAAAATACACTAGTATTTTCATTGTTTAACTTACTTTGAAAAATTATCTGACTTTTGTTAAATCCCATAACAAACATCTTAAAACATTGTTCAAGCCATTAACTGTTCCTGTTTACAAAAAGTTACCTGTTAGTTATAAACTTTAATCTCAGTTTTTCATCTTAGTAAAATGACTCCATGGCATAATTCTAAATGTTTGCTCTACTTGCTTTTATTATTAGGGTTTGTGTTTCTGTTCCAGTTTGTCTTGTGTAAAGCTTTTTAATGATAGAATGAATGAAAATAGAGGGGAAATTCTGAGGAGCAACGTAACGGCTGTCTATAATTTATTCCTGCTGTATTTTCATTTTGACATATATGATTTAGTCAATTTGAATTTAATAAAGATTAATCAGTCATTCTCTTATTAAAAATGATACTGTCTTTAAGTGTCCCAATTAGGGTAATAACTCCTTAAGTCGAGTTGGGCCCATGAGGATTATATGAAGATGTTCATGTAGTTTTCTTGGCAATTGTTATGAAAAAAAATAATTATGGAGCAGCAATTCTCTTCTGAAGTTTTCTCCCCCCCCCGTCATTGTTTGGGTAACTGTTTCTATAAATCTGAGAGTTGTGGGAGTCTCCCACCCAAGGAGTAATCAAATACAGCTGATTATAGTTTTACAAGATCATTCATGATCAACCTGATTCTGCCAATGCTGGTATTGAACAACTAACACCAATTTATTGAGGTTTGATTAAAGATTTAGATCTACCTATGTAGGATCTTACAGCAATAGTGTAAATCCCATGTTTTGAAATGGGAGAAAAGAAACTCTCAAACAACCCAGAAGGGCAGAAAATGGTCCTATTGCTTGACTTTTCTAAAAGAAGGAAAATAAGAACCACAATCCTTTGATCTGAACAGGGAAATTCAGTGATGATATATAGAATAGACCTGGAAGGGACCTTGGAGGTCTTCTAGTCCAGCCCCCTGCTCAAGCAGAAGAACCTATACCATCTCAGACAAGTGACTGTCTAGCCTCTTCTTAAAAATCTCCAGTGATGGAGCACCCATGATTTCTGGAAGCAAGCTGTTCCAATGGTTGATTGTCCTCACTGTCAGGAAGTTTCTCCTTAATTCCAGGTTGCTTCTCTCTTTGATCAGCTTCCAACCATTGTTTCTTGTCCTGCCCTCTGGTGCTTTGGTGAATAATGCGAGCCCCTCTTCTTTTTGCAGCCCCTCAAATACTGGAATACTGTTATCATCTCTTCCCTATTTCTTCTTTTCTTTAGACTAGCCCAGGGGTAGGCAACCTTGGCTCTTTTATGACTCATGGACTTCAACTCCCAGAATTCTGGGAGTTGAAGTCCATGAGTCATAAAAGAGCTGAGGTTGCCTACCCCTGGACTAGCCAAACCCAAGTCCTGCAGCCGTTCTTAGTCCTTAGGACATGGACATTCTGTAAGAAACATGGTGATAATCATCTTTGTAATTAAAAAGCCGAAAAGTGTTATTAAAAGCTAATGAGGAATTTACCTTATTACACCTATCATGGTGTAAAAATTTTATAAGCTTAATTGGTCCAATTTTAATTTCTAATTGGCAAAAGAAGAGCATATTTGAACAAGGAAAGTTCCCTTCGTCCTGTGCGCTCCCACAGGGAGGGCCTTCTCTGTGGGCATGCCTGCCCTCTGGAACCAGTTACCCATAGAGCTTAGGACTGCCCCTGATTTTCGTTCGTTCCGCCGGGACCTGAAGACCTGGCTCTTTGAGTTTTCCGGCCAGGACTGAGGATTTTTTACTTTTTTTAACTTATTGTAATTGGGTTTTTAATCAGAGATATACGGGTTTTAGATTTTAATCAAGGAAAATTTAATCTATTTTAATTGCTATTAATTTTTTTATTGTAATGTTGTTTTATTTGCCTTGTGAACCGCCCTGGGTCCTACGGGAGAAGGGCAGTATATAAGTTTAATAAATATAAATATAATAATACTGAAGCAAGTCTGTTCAAAAGACACAGAAAAGGCTTCCGGTTTGCGCGCACGACGCTTCTGGACGTGCAGGAACAGCCTGCTTCCTGCCGTCCATTTCTTTCTTGTTTGGAGGACCCTGAAAAAGGTCAAAAAGTGCCCTGGAGGGGCGATTACTGAGAGGAGGAGTTTCCTGTGATCGCGGAAGGGTGGCATCCCTCTGCTGGAATCCGGAATCATCTCCTTTGGCCCAAAGAAGAAGAGACCGGCCATAGAGACGGCCAATCATTAACCCGCTCCCTGCTGAAAGCCAAAGCACTACCTAGCACTAAGAAGCAATCTGGAGGACCTGGGTGAGCTTTTACCTTTCTTATTCCCTAATCATCTTCCTGTGGGACTTTCCTGAAAATCTCTTTCCCCATTTTTTGAGAAAACGGAGAATATCTACTTTGGGAACAAATCTTAAAGCCTCAAAGCTACAAAAGAACTTTAATTAATTCAGCATAGAAATTAAGTTATTTCATCTGTATTTACTAAAAAGCTTCTATTTTTTGCTGGGAATCCACTACCCTATCTTCTCTCTAAGCTGTGAATTAAGGAAAATATTTGGACTAATCCTACAAAAGTTCTATATTAGTGTGGAAAAAGAAAAGAAAAGAAAATTCTTACATGTTACTGATGACATCTTGTGGCGAAACCTGGTACAGCAAGTAAATTTCCTCACTGAATAACAGAGCTGTCCTTGACACTGAGATAAGGGTGAGAGCACCTGCCACTGAATACAATTCTTCAGGAGGTGGAAAATCTTTGACTCTTATTAAAATAGCCTCCATGGAAGATTTAACTGCAAACAACAATGAAATTAATGAATACACCCCATCACTTGATTATAAACTGATACTGGACATGATCTTGGCAATGACAGAGCAAATTGCAAGAAAAATCCGACAACTTAAAGCCACCAAATCAAATTTTGACTTTAAATGAGGAAAAGATAAGCCAAAATCAAATAGAATTGGAAACTAACACTAAAATAGGAGATTTGAAAGAACAACAAAAGCAACCTATAGAAGACCTTAAAATCCAAACTTTAATGGCAACTATAAAACATGCAACTCAAAAAACAGAAGCACCTGAAGAAAACAACACCAAGAGTGAAGACACTAAAGGCCTTCAAATACAATATATTGAGAATTCAATTAATCAAAGGACAATTATAATACCAGCTACTACTTTCTACCTAACCCAGATAGAATTGGAAGAACAAAAAGATCTGACTGATTTAATGACAACTATATTATATCAACCATCAAAAACTGAATTATCAAAGCAAAAATAAAAATGGTTACAAAGGGGACATCTTCCTTGCAAAACTGACATTTGGATACGCTCCTTGGATCCAAATAAGGGGTTTAGAAAGAAAGGAAGATACATCTGAGATTTTAAAGATGCCAAGAGGGATGTATGATTGGCACAAATAGAAGGCAAGAGTTGGATTTTTTTTATAAAAAAACTGAACTTGTTTCTTTTTTTGTATTCCTAAAGATAGACTATAAAAATATCTCTTTTATGGATTAAGGGGAATCCCTAAAAATATAACTGATTTTACATTTAGCTTTTAGATCTGTAACTTGGAATGACATATCAAAAGATAGTATTTTAATAATTGATGTATGGTTAAGATGACTTATAGAATATTCAGTGGTTACTTTTGAACCATAGTATAGAATTTAGAATTTTATATATAAAAGATGGTATTTTAATAATTGTTGAATGGCTAAGGCAAAAATGTATTTCTAATAACTGGTGATTTGTTAAGATGAAAATTAGACTTTAATGGTAAAACATAAGAATGCTTTGTAATGAACAATATACGTTTTGTAGATAAAAGAATTATTCTTTATTGAACTAGGGAATTGTGGGTTACCCAAAAATTAAGCTTTTTCCTATATACTATAGGCCACTCTAGGATATTCTATTGCAATTAGATAAAATTTAAAAACAGGATATTGATATGTATTACTGAAAATATATTTCAAGTTTTGTTGATTGGCTAGGTTACAACTAGAAATGTATTAACTTGCCTATTTTGACTATGTAATAACTAAGGGAAGTAGAGAGGGCATCTCCGTTGATGTAACCTGAACTATTTACAACTGGTTATTTTTTATTTTAACTACCCAACCACCATATTGTTTCACAAATACATATATATGTAAATATTAAAAAATCAATAAAACTTGTTTAAAAAAAGACACTAGAAAAGAATCTTGCAGCAATTTAATAGCTGATTCTTCCATTACAACATAAACTTTGGTGATTCCATTCTTTTCAAATCATTAAGAAGCTGAGAAATGGAGGGTCTTTTATACTTTCAAAGTTGAGAGTTCTTATTTGGAGGTATTAGCCCACCTTACCTTGAAAGTTACAAATGAATGCTGGTATCTAAACAATGTTTGGATATTTTCAATTTCTTCTAGTGAACTCATTGTTCTTGGAGTCTCTCGTTGACCTTTTTTAGCCAAAACACTTATTCCTGTTTGTAAAAATGGCAAAATATAGGTGTCCATAAGATGTCTCAGGATAAAGAATGGAAAGAAAAATTATTAAAGGGAAAACAAGGCCACACTTAGAAGGTTTTTAAGAGTCCTTCAGAAAAGGCTCCTGAATAAATTTAGCTGCCGTGGCATTAGAGGAGAGGTGCTCTCAGAGAAGAACTGGCCTTTTCTTTCAGGAAAATATGTAGGAATGAGAATGAAGTTTATGTGTACAACTAAGGAGCAACATGTTTTAGAATATGGAAATTGGAGAAATAGTAAGAAGTACATTTAAATAATAATAATAATAATAATAATAATAATAATAATAATAACAACAACAACAACAACAACAACAACAACAACAAAGTAGCAAGCAACAATGGTGTGCTTTGGAAGATCTTCAAGAAATATCATTTGCCTATAAGCAAGAACTGGTGGGATCATAAAATAGAGAAAGTCATAGAAAATGATAAAGTTAAACTGCTCTGGGACTTCAGAATTCAAACAGACAAGCACCTGCAACATAACACCTCGGACTTAACAATTGTCGATAAGAAAGACAAAAAAGTCTGGATAGTGGACGTGGCAGTGTCTGGAGACAGCAAAATAGACGGAAAAAAACTGGAGAAGATAACAAAAGACAAATTCGCCATTAGTCAATTGCAAAAGGCGGCCTTACTAGGAACTGCTTCCATCCTGCGACAATATCTGTAATGCCATCAAACATCCACATCTGCCTATCCCAGGTCCTTAGTAAAGACTCGATAGGTAGACAAAAATGCCAAATCCAGTCTGAACATCTGGCTGACTGCAATGATCAATAATAATACTAATAATAAAGTTGGAAGGGACCTTGGAGGCCATCTAATCCATCCCCCTGCTCAGGCAGGAAACCCTATACCATTTCGGACAAATGGCTGTCCAGTCTCTTCTTAAAAACTTCCAGCGTTGGAGCATTCACTGCTTCTGGAGGCAGGTTGTTCCACTGGTTAATTGTTCTAACTGTCAGGAAGTTTCTCCTTAGTTCTAGGTTGCTTCTCTCCTTGATTAATTTAATTTAATTTAATTTATTAATATTTCTATACCGCCCTTCTCCCGAAGGACTCAGGGCGGTGTACAGGGCAAGAATAAAACACAGAGTTACAAAAATTAAAAGGTAATTAAATACATGCCCATAAAAAACAGTTGATACATAATAAAACCCCAGTAAAATAATAGTAAAATACCCCACCAATCCCCCCTCAGGCCAGGCCGGCTTGTTCGAACAGGTATCTTTTCAGATCGCGGCGAAAGGAGCGAAGATCGGGCGCTGTCCGGAGCTCAACCGGTAATTGGTTCCATAGCTCCGGGGTGCCCACAGAGAAAGATCTCCCCCTGGGGGCCACCAATCGACATTCTCTGACCGGTGGCACCCTGAGGAGGCCCTCTCTGTGGGAACGCACAGGGCGGAGGGAAGTTGATGCCGGCAGCAGGTGTTCCCTAAGGTACTCCGGACCCCTGCCATGTAGGGCTTTAAACACCATTACTAGTACCTTGAATCCTTGAGATTAGTTTCCATCTGTTGCTTCTTGTGCTGCCTTCAGGTGCTTTGGAGAATAGCTTAACTCCCTCTTCTTTGTGGCAGCCCCTGAGATATTGGAACACTGCTATCATGTCCCCACTCACCCTTGTCTTCATTAAACTAGACATACCCAATTCCAGCAACCGTTCCTTACATGTTTTAGCCTCCAGTCCCCTGATATGGGAAGCAAATTTTAGATAATTAGAAATGCTAATATCTATGTTTAAAGAGTTATTAGGACATAGAAAAATGGGCAGAGGTTGAGAATGGCATGAAACTAAGCACCTACTTTCAGAACAAATGCTTAAAATTAGCACCTTAAGCTGTATAAAAATAAACTTAAATACTATTATTGCAATAATTATTATATGCATACACTGTAGAAATTCTAAAATTCAGAGTTATTTTTCAATTTAAATATTAACCTATCTACACTAATCAGGATGGGGAAATTCTAGAAATTATGTTAGGTAGAGAAAATAGCCTTATTTGCCATCTGCTTTTTCCCACCTATTTTTTCTTGATTATTATACAGTCTAATTGTAGAGCCTTTCTCTAATGACTTTGGCCAAGCTGGGATGATTAAGTATAAAGAAAAAGCTATAAAACACTGGCTAGAAAATCTGGGATTAGTAGCTTTATACCATTATGCAATCTTTCACAGACCTGATCTGTATCTCTCTTCAAGAACAGATGCTAATTGATGTGACCAAAAGATTTCAGATAAAACATGTGCAAGCTTGCTTTGTGGGCCATCAGTGAATTATTTCTACAACATGATGCACCATTGATATATGACTCCAGGAAAACTATCCAGAATGTATAAAGGTATTTCAAATTTATGTAGGAAATCTCTGGCAACAGAAAGGGTCATTTTACCATTCCTAGTGGATTTATATATAAAAAAATATTACCTGGCCTCATACTGTGCTACAACCCTGCCTGGCACACATTTTTGGAGCTGGTTGCAGAAAAGGGAGAGCTAAGTTTTAGAAAGTGAATCCATTTCTAAAAATAGCTCCCATATAATTCCTGCAAGACTGAAAAAACAATTGTGACAACCAGGACAAGAGTGGTCTAAGAAGAGCAACCACACAATCCCAAGGTCTTGCTGATGTTTGCTCTGCTTTTCTTGAAATGTAAATTAAATATTAAAAGTTGTTTGGAACTAATTCAACCATCGTTTAGCAAATGGAAAGAAGTCTCAAGACTTAGATGCAATATTAGATATAGCAATATTCTGTTGCAACATTAGAGTTAAAATGAAGGAGGGACATGGAAACTGAAAGTTGATAGATTTTGCTGAAATGGATAACTTAACTTCTCTGATCAGAGAAAAGAGATTATCTTCGTTTATTGCTGACTGGAAGTCTGTGATAAAACATTTTGCATGAAAAAATGAATTTGTGACTTTTGATGATTAGATAGAATAAGATAACAGAAACAGAATGACAAATATTATCATGTAATTTTAAAGAGATGGGTTAAGATATATTTGTTCATGTAACTGGTGTGAAAAGTGTAAAACCACTTCTTTATATTTTTTCTTTGTTTCTATTTTTCTTTAACTTTTTTCCTTTTCTTGTACTTTTTTCTTTCCCTTTTGTATTCTTACCTTATAGTAGTTTGTAATAGCTTTTATCTTCTTGTTTAAAAGTTTTATTAAAAATTATAAAAAGGGAATTCTCAGATAATTATGGATTTGTTTTTTGTTGCTATTGCTTCTGAACATACATCCTAGTTTCTTCCACATTTTTACAGACTTTTAAAACACTGGAAAAAATCATCTTCCCTGCCACCTGTCTCTCATAGTGCTCCTGATTGTTGCTTAAGCTAACTTCAGACATCCCACAGTCTAAATTACTGTGGTTGTCAATGGGAGCTTCTTGGTACCCAGTCTTTACTGTAGTTATTGCAAAACTTGTTTGGGTCTTCTCTTGCTCCCTGCCCTTCTCATTCAGGAAAGAAAGGAAAGTTTCACTAGATATTTCCTGTATAAACCACTCTACCCATGTCCAACTTTTCCTTTTAGGAATGGGTCCCTTCTTTTTATCCCCATACCTTGCAAATCTCATTCCACATGAATGCCTTCAACTGCCCTCCCATTATCTTCTTGCCACTGAAGCAGAGCTTTCCTTTTCCCCCTGGCAGAAGGGCTGTAAGGTCTTCTTCTTTTTTGTCTTATTCTTGAATATGTGTTGATTTCTGTCTTGTGTAATGTTATATTCTTCAGTATTCGGGGGTATTCCTTGATTGCCGTCTTATTCTATGCTATTAGGTTATATTTTCTTGTATTGCCTGTTTGGACCCTGAAACACTACCTTCATTAGAAGATTCCTCAGAGGCTGATGTGACTTTATTCCTTTTCCCAGAACACAAATTAGTGAGAGTTGAAGAATTTACAATGCAACTGTCATGGTTTTACCTTAAAGAGTCTTTATTTTGAGTAGCATAACATCAGCATTAACATAATTGAAGCCAAAAATTGAATTCCCCTCCCCTTAGCACATAGTATCAAAGCACAAGTCCCTCCTCCAATTAACAGTCATAAATCATATTCCCCAATTAGCTTGAAGCACAGGCTTCCTCTCCAGTTCTCCAGCTCGCCAATTCTTTATCAGCTCTGGTTTCAACAACCTTGTTTCTCATGCTAGGTTTAATGTTGTTATGTCTAGCTGGAGTCTCGTTCACATCCCCCCCCTCCCAACATCATCTAACTCTAAAAGCAAACGGTAAAAAATGGCTACATTTTCATCTATTGTCAATGCAAAAACATCCGACGTTAGCAGTGTTGACAGCAACAGGACATGGTGCACAACCTCTACAGCATGAGAGTCACAGGGGGAAAGTCATTTGTGACAGAGAATATTTTCTTGAAGGGGCCCTTGGTGCTCTCTGAGCTTGCTTGTTTTCTTGCAGATGTTTCATTACCCTAACTAAGTAACATAATCAGTGCTAGTAAGGAGTGCTATTGCTGTCAGTTTATATTCTGTTGTCTTGCCTGTCTGTGTAGGTGGGGACAGTCTTAGGTTCTTTAATTGGACTGTTTACTAATGGCTCTTTGGCAGTTTCTTGATTGGGTTATTGCTTACTTGACTGTTGGTCTGAAGTTGACCTTGGAGTTTTATCTATGATGATTTGAGTGCTGATAACTGGTGGAGAGGTGCTGGAGTCTTTTTCTCTTTGGGGCTGGTTGATTGTCTCTTTGGCATAGTCTTATCAATATTGTTAATGTCTATGTGTCTATTCATGGCTGATTTTTCAGAGAGCCAGGCTTCTAGAAATTCCATGGCATTTTTGGATTTGGCCTGGTCTAGGATTGTCCCAGTTTCCCAATTGAAACTATGGTTAAATCTGTCTATATGTTGTGAAATTAAAGAATTTTCAGCATGGCCATTTGACTGTCAATTGGTTTTTTCTTATTTACCATCAATGACTTCTAAAGGGAGTGTGTTGACTCTAGCTAATGTACATTTGTCATATGGATAGTTTGTTAAAGACTGACAATAGATTGGTCATAAAAGATTGCTTTGGGGCTAAGCTAATACCTTGCTACTGCTCTGTGTCAAGGATTCTCTTTTTCAAAGACCTTTTCACCTGATCATATCCCATCCTTTGTATGTCCTCATTAGAGGGAAACAAACCTGGGAACAATAGTCATTGTCAGGACCCACCCCAATCCACGTCTTAGGAAGACAAAACCTCTTGGAGTCAGTTCTAGTCCAAGAGGAATCTTTACTAGGACATGCTTGGTTGTGGGAATACAAGACAGGACTTAGTATAGTTTTACAAATTGAAATTTTATAAAGGGTACCCAGTTCAACCCCCCTTCCCTCAACCCCATTTGGTCAGCCCCCATCCTTCTACTTTGTGTCATCCCTTTCATGGGGAAAAAAGGAACTTCGAATCTTTATGGTTATTGCCTTCTTCCTCTCCAGAATTAAAAGAAAACACAAGCCAGATACCTTCTTCTCTAACCCTCCCTTTTGTTCCCCCCAGTTCAAAAGGTTCCTTTGGTCTTTGAAATAACCTAAGGCAGGCTGAATCCACATATGCTCCTCCTTCCTCGGGAGATGGCAGAATCCATAAAGGGGGGGAAAATAATGTTTTAAACATACATTTATGAATGTGATATAAATGGATTCTGACAGTCATCTTGTGCCAAACAGATGAGATCCATATTCTTGCAACTTGGTATGTGAGAAGGTCCACCAAGGTCATCAAGAGCTAAAAGGCATGAGTTATTGCTATATGCCCCACAGCTATATTTAGCAAATATCACACTGTGGTCTCTCTTGATGTGGTTCAGTCAAGGACCCCAGTTTCTGATGTACTTTGTCTATTAAAATGATCAAAGCAAGTTCTTTATATTATACATTCTGGTCACTTTTAATAGCTTTAAATCCCTATCATTCAGCTGTTATATAAAGCTGTAAAGGTATCATTTTGATCCTTTCCCCCAGAAATAAGGTATCTGGGACTGGAACACCCTCAAGTCTATAGGCTGGAAAGTGCCCCAAATAATGGAAAAATCAATTGGCAGGATTAAATTCATATGATGTGGCATAAGGCTAGAATCCAGCTCAAGGCAGATCGAATTGTATTTATCTTTTTCTGATTTGCTACCTGGTTATGATCAGAAAGCAAAGAATGAGAATAAATAGTCTCATAACAAAGCCATAGAGTTTGTGAACTTCACTGCTGTATCTGGAGAACTGGAATATTGGATGAGATTTGTTTATGGAATAGCTCTTTTATGAGAATATCTTAAGGGTATAGTGTATTTGAACAGAGACCAGGGCACAATTCAAACACTGTCACAATATGAAAATTAGTTTATTGACAGTGATAGAAAATAGAAAAGCTGAAACAGTGGTGAAATTATAAGCCGTCTTTAAAATTAATTACTATTAATAGGATACAGCATTAATGAGCTTATATTACTGACTGGGTTAATAGAGATATATTGAAATACATAACTAGGGGTAGAAAGAATGAGGTAATGTTTCTGAAGTTATTTCACCATGGCCATTATCTAAAAACCTTGAGTTCCCAGCATTAATTGTTAATTTCCTTGTGGCTAAGCTTGCATTTTTTATTTACCTTGTTAGCAGCTATTGCATTCTTTGTGTTGCAGAATTTCTAGAGCTTAATTGCTTTTTAGAGGGGCTAAAAATATTGAATTAGCAAAGCAATATGTGCGGGCTAGAGTCCTGATCCAGACCTTTCAGATTTTCTCTAATACTCTGTTGTTTGTTTAATGTGTGTAAGAAGATTGTCTTTGTATCTCGGCATGAGAAGAACTAAAGATCTATAAGGAGATTAATTTTCATCATATGATAAGAATTTCCTCTCTTTATTGCCCAGAATTGGATTTCAGGATTTTTGCAGCCATGATTGGGGATCCCTAGTTATAGTGAAACATTTTGTGATAAGAAGAGGATCAGCTATGTAATCTGTGGACTCTGGAAGAAGAATAGAATATAACAGTGCCTGTAATTAACAAATCAAATCTTTCAATTACTAAAATTTCCTCTTAAACATTTAGCAGAAAGGAATCAGGGGCAACATCATTTTCTTCCTAAAATAATATGAAAGAGGCTTCCTTTCTTTAACTCAACTTCTTGGAAACCAGCTTTGCGGAGGAGCACATTAAACTCAGTTGCTGACCGTTCTCTCCCTTCAGTAAAGAGCATCATTATCAAGGAGTAGAAGTGGGCAGTTAAAGGCCCTCTCCTGTCTTCATCGAGAAGCATTTCCACTATTAAGACACCGCCACCTGTTTCAAAATATATTTCAATGATTTAGAGGTGAGAAAATATTGTTATTTATTTCACATCCCAATGAATATTACATAATATTTTGAAAATGCCCCAATTTTGCGTTATGAATCCTTCTTTCAAACGTGTCATATTTATTCCTGCCAATGATCAATACAAACCAATTTGTTGTTGTTCTTGGAAATTTTGTTAATTTGGAGATATTTTAATTATTCTCCAAGGCTTTCCTCTCAATCTTCTGTAGAAATTGACCATTAATGATTTTCCTTGCCAAAATTCTGTATTTCATTATATCATATCGTATCGTATCGTATCGTATCGTATCGTATCGTATCGTATCGTATCATATCATATCATATCATATCGTATCATACCATAAAGGTTTCCCCTGTCCAGTTGTGTCTGACTCTAGGGGTGGTGCTCACATCTGTTTCTTACCCAAGGAAGCCAACCTTGTCCAAAGATGGTCACAGTGGTCATATGGCCACTGTGACTACAGTATATGCTTAGGTGTACAGAAAGCTGTCACATTCCCACTGAAGTCATACCTATTTATTTGCATTTGAATGCTTTTGAACTGCTGGGTTGGCAGGAACTGGGGCAAGTAGCAGGAGCTCATCCCATTGTGTGGCATTTCATCATATCATCATATCATATCATATCATCATATCATATCATATCATATCATATCATATCATATCATAAAGGTTACATTCCCACTTATTTATCTACTTGCATTTGAATGCTTTTGAACTGCTGGGTTGGCAGCAGCTAGGGCAAGTATCAGGAGCTCATCCCATCGTGTGGCATTCAGATCTCAAACTCTGGCTGTCAGCTTTCCAGGTAACAAGCTCAGCATCTTTAACAACTGAACCATCACTCCCCCAAATATTACATCAAAATATAATATATCAAAATTCATGTTTTGTTTTTGGTTATTTTATATATACTCAGCCAATGCATACTCTACTTCTTCGACAGTTTGTTTGATTTGACGTATAATCGATCAATATTATTATGGGGTCATAAGGCATAGTAAATAGTCATCAGTTTTATTGTTTTTCAGTTCAAATTGTCCAGTTCAGCTTAGGTAAAGGTAAAGGTTCCCCCGCACATACGTGCTAGTTGTTTGCCACTCTAGGGGCCAGTGCTCATCTCTGTTTCAAAGCCGAAGAGCCAGCGCTTGTCCAAGGACATCTCTGTGGTCATGTGGCCAGCATGACTAGATGCCAAAGGCGCACGGAACGCTGTTACCTTCCCACCGTAGTGGTCCCTATTTTTCTACTTGCATTTTTACGTTCTTTCGAACTGCTAGGTTGGCAGATGCTGGGACGAGTAACAGGCGCTCACTCTGTTACACAGCACTCGGGATTCAACCCGCCATACTGCCAACCATCTGTCCAGTCAAAATTCCAGCAGTATA
Organism: Vipera ursinii; assembly: GCF_947247035.1. NCBI lineage: Eukaryota > Metazoa > Chordata > Lepidosauria > Squamata > Viperidae > Vipera > Vipera ursinii. The sequence goes on along the minus strand of NC_139514.1, from coordinate 86,117,836 downwards.
TGGGCTAGTTTTGATGGTGTTTCCACCTTTCAATATTGTCATTAGCAATTTTCTCATTCTTTGGATGTATTCTTTACAAATCAGATTTTTAACTTGTGCATCCTTAATGATATCCAATTATGTTTGTGGTGTTTGGCTACACAGTCAGTAGATGTTAGACTGGATTGAGTGTTTTTATGCACCTATTATCCACCAAGGACCTGTTGTTGGATGGAATTAAATTATTATTGTTACAAGTAAAATTTCCTTTTGCAATTTGGTGATTTTGTCAATGCTAATGGTGTTCAAATGGTGCTTCAGTGGTATTAGGATTGTACCTAAGGTGCCTATTATTGTTGTTATTTTCTTTGCTTTCATTTGCCACATTCATTCCACATCTAATTACTGGTCTTTGTATTTTGTGATTTTCTCCAAGTCTTTCTGTTCTGTTTTGCTATCTGCAGGTTCTGCAAGGTCCAGTATCCATACATTTTTGGCCTTCTTATCAGGGATGGTATGTAGCAGGTGTTTGTCTATTGGAATTCTAATGTCCCAGAGTACTTTAGCTTTTGCATTTTCCATTACTTTTGTCTATTTGGGGTCAGTTCTTGCTTGTAGCAAATGGTATTTCTTGCACATATTCCAATGCACCATTGTTGCTACTCTGCCATGCTGTTATTTGTATTCAGTCTGTGTGATAGTCTTGCAGCAACTAACTAGGTCAGGGGTAGGCAACCTTGGGTCTTTTATGACTCATGGCTCAGGAATTCTGGGAGTTGAAGTCCACGAGTCATAAAAGAGCCAAGGTTGCCTACCCCTGAACTAGGTGGTCCACTGTTTCTTTAGCATTTTTGTAGAGTTGGCAGTTGCTATCTGTTGCTATCTTCTCAATTCTGGCTTTGAATTCATTTGTTCTTAAAGCTTGGTCTTGTGCAGCCAGAATTACCCCCTTTGTCTCTTTATTCAATTTTCCTGCTCTTAGCCATTGCCAGGTCTTGTTATCTGCTTTGCCGGATAGTTTATATTTTAGTGTACTGGCTGTGTAATAGTTTGTCTTACCATTTCTCTTTTTTATTCTTTGCAGGTAATGTTTGAATTACAACCACAACTGAGCACAAAATTTCCATTGCTAAGCAACACAATTCTTAAATGAGTTTTAGCTTATATATTGCCACAGCTATTAAGTGATTCGCTACAGTTGTTAAATGAATCATGCTGTCATTAAAGAAATCTGGCTTCTCCATTGTGTTTGCTTGTGAGAATGAGCTAGGAAGGTTACAAATGGTGATCACATGACCTCCAGGCAGTGCAACTATTATAAATACATGCCAACTGCCTAGTGCCCAAATTTTAATCACATGACCATGGGGATTCCACAATGGTAAAAAGTTGAAAATTTGTCAAAGGTCACTTTTTTCAGTGCCTTTGTAACTTTGAACTATCAGTAAATGAATGGTTGTAATTCAAAGACTACCTGTATTTGATCCCTCTTACAGTCCACTTTGGTATCTCCAGTAAGCCCTCATGATGTACTAGTTTCAGTGTTTCCTTATCCTCCTTCATATATTCTTCCAATGACCTTTATTCTTATACAACTATCTAGTGTACTTGCAAAATTCCATGCCCGCCTATCTTCCTTCATAGTAGAGTTTCTCAGTGTTGGCGACCACCAAGCTGGTAAAGGTTTCTGTAATTTGCATCTCACCATATTTCTTATGGGAGACTCCTCCTTTGTCTGACTCCTCTGATGAGACCTGTCCAATATGGTTAAACTTCTGGCATAGCTCTCATCTTCATGAGAGCATAAATCCCCACAACCACATCATTGTAGTGCCTTACTGGGTTGTTGTTATTATTATTATTATATTTTTCCACTATAAAGAAGATATTACTTACCAACTTAGTCATTTTTGCAGCAAGTGTAGAAAGATTGCTAAAACATATATCTAGGCAGTAGAGGCCACGAAATAGTAAATAGTCACAGGGTCACAATGAGAAGTCTTACTCATTTGTACCACAGCCACTAAAATATGAATGAATCTGATCTGCACAACATAGGCCCTTTGGGTTATACAGAAAAGATAGCTGCAAGAATCACTCTAGAAACACATTTTTTTTCAGCACTGCAGCTGAATTACTTATTCTAAGATGCCAGCTGAAGGCCCAGGAAAAGTGAATTTGAAATGACCCTAGACTTAGGGCAGTCCAAAACATGAGCCAAGTATGAACTTTGCCAGTTCCCTAGCAAATTTAACTTTTCGTGATTAAAGAATACCTACCAGGTTTGCAGGCCTGGTACACTTTGCATAACAGCTGCAAACAACTCTCATCTGAC
>NC_139514.1:85378022-85510522 GCF_947247035.1 Vipera ursinii | reverse complement strand
TCAGGACATGGCTATCAAACATCAAAAACATCTGCCAGACTTAAACTTAAACTTAAACTTATCCCACCTCCTTTACATGGATGATCTGAAGCTGTATGGAAAAACATCTTCTGAAATAGAATTGTTGCTCAACACTGTCCCTATATATAGCCAAGATATTGCAGTGGAATTTGGCTTGGACAAATGTGCCACACTTACTCTCAAACAAGGAAAAATAGTGAAAACTGAACGAATCAAGATGCCCCATGAAAATAACATTAAAAGTCTGAATGAAGAAGATTACTATAAATACTTGGGTATCCTTCAAGCTGAGAACAACAAGCACAGTGAAGTCAAGAAAAAGATTAGAGGTGAATACATCAAGAGAGTGAAGAAGATCTTAAAGTCCAAACTCAGTGGAGGAAATACCATGAAGGCAATCAACACCTTGGCAATTCCAGTCATTAGATACACAGCTGGAATAGTGGGCTGGACTCAAGCAGAACTAAAAGCAATGGATAGGAAGACCAGAAAAATAATGACAATAAATCATGCCCTTCATCCATGCAGTGACATTGACAGACTCTATCTACCAAGGCAAATAGGTGGACATGGAATGCTGCAAGTACATCAGATGGTTGAAGAAGAAAAAATGGCTTTGGAAGAATATCTGAAGGACAATGATGAAGATGCACTGAAATTAGTATATCAGGAAGGCTTACTGACTACTGGAGAGACCAAACTGGCCTACAAGAAAGACCAAATGAAGAACAGAATAGAGGCATGGGAAGACAAAGCACTACATGGCCAGTACATTAAAAAAATAGCTGGGAAAGCAGATAATTACAAGACCTGGCAATGGCTAAGAGCAGGAAAGTTGAAGAAAGAGACCAAGGGATTAATTCTGGCTGCGCAAGACCAAGCCTTAAGGACAAATGCATACAAAGTCAAAATTGAAAAGTCAGCAACAGACAGTAAGTGCCGCCTATGCAAAGAAGCTGAAGAAACAGTGGACCAATGGTAAGCTGCTGCAAGAAGATCACACAGACTGACCACAAGCAGCAGCATGACTAAGTAGCAACAATGGTGCATTGGAAGATTTGCAAGAAATCATTTGCCTGTAAGGAAGAACTGGTGGGATCATAAAATAGAGAAAGCCATAGAAAATGATAAAGTTAAACTGGTCTGGGACTTTAGAATTCAAACAGACAAGCACCTGCAACATAACACCCTGGACTTAGCAATTGTCGATAAGAAAGACAAAAAAGTCTGGATAGTGGACGTGGCAGTGCCTGGAGACAGCAGAGTAGATGAGAAAGAACTGGAGAAGATAACAAAATACAAAGACCTACAAATAGAAATAGAAAGACTGGCAAAGGCAAGCAAGGGTAGTACCAATAGTAATAGGCACCTTGGGTGCAATCCCAAAACAACTGGAGCACCACTTGAACACCATTGGCATTGACAAATTTGCCATTAATCAATTGCAAAAGGTGGCCTTACTAGGAACTGCTTCCATCCTGTGACGATATCTATAATACCATCAAACATCCACATCTGCCTATCCCAGGTCCTTGGTAAGAACTCAATAGGTAGACAAAAATGCCAAATCCAGTCTGAACATCTGGCTGACTGTGTGATGATCAATAATAATAATAATAATTAATAATAATAATAATAATAATAATAATAATAATAATAATAATAATAATAATAATAATAATAATAATAATAACAACAACCACCTACAATCAAAAGCAACACAGGAAAAGTCAGAATAGTTGCTTAATTTTGTTGAGTTAGTAGAATGGCAGGATTTTTGAAAACATTAAGGAAACCTCATAGGAACTTTTAGACTTTAAAGATGAATACCATGAAGAAACCAGAACTTTTTTTGGATCTTATCAGCAATGAACTAGAAAAAACTTATGACAGATTTATTTTCTATATGATAACTGCAACATGACTATTGTATACCCAATAAAGGAAGATTCATGAAATTCCCACATTGAATTATGAAAATGTTAGAACTCACTGAGATGGCTCACCATTTGATGAGAGAAAAAACCCACAAAAACTTTTCTCTAAGACTGGAAACTTTATATGGACTTTTTGCTGAAAGAAGGAAAAAAAGATGTTTTACAGCAGGGCTTTTCAACCTTTTCATCAATTGTACCACTTTTAGGATAAGGCAATATCCGAGTACCACCAGTGGCCCAGCAAGGTGTCAAAAACCTGACCCCCCCCCCCAAAAAAGGGAAAAAAAAGATAAAGTACAGGTAGTCCTCGACTTACAATTTGCTTAGTGACAGTTCGAAGTTACAACGGCACTGGAAAAAGTGACTTATGACCATTTTTCACACTTATGACTGTTGCAGCATTCCCCAGGGTCATGTGATTTACATGAGGAGGAAATCCGTGGGTCTCTGGTGGAGGGGGGTGGGACTGGGGTGGGCTGCAATCTTGCCTGCTCTGCTGCACCTCCTCCTTCCTCCTCCCCCCCTTGCAGAAAAAAAGGAGAAGGCAGGCAGTGGGGGAGGGGGGTTCCACATCCCAGATGCTCCAAGAAGGGGTTTCCCTTCCTTGCCTGCAGCCCCAAGCTGGATTGCTGACATATTCTGCTGGAGAAACCCCTGTCTTTGCAAGAGAGGCAGAAGTGATCGCCCTTTTGCAAGCAGGAAATCTTGCATGGGAATAGCAGCCAGGGATTTCCCCCCCCACACACACACACACTCTTTCCCTGGCTTGTCCCGCACCTGGGGTTTCCTTCTTTGCAAGGAGACCAGCAAGATTTCCTGCTTGCAAAAGGGCGATCACTTCTGCCTCTCTTGCAAAGACAGGGATTTCTCCAGCGGAACAAAGCAGAGAGTCAAAGAACATGGAAGTATGATAGGAAGGCATTTCCTTAGCTTTGGTAACCATGCCTGAAGTCGAACACTTCCCACTTCCATTCCCAGCAGGAAAAAGCAGCCAGCTGCCTCTCCACCTTCTCGCGAGGGGCGGGACTCTGGCCACTGTCAGCGCAGCCTGTGAGAGGCTGCGGGTATCCCCAGCGGCACCTCTGTGGGCCAGCACCGACCTCCTTGTTCTGGGCAGCCCTCTTGCCATGGTTGGAGGGAGAAGACGCTCATGCCTGGCTCTGTGTGAGGCCTGATCTCTGACTGTAAGCACAACCGGGAAAAGAGGGGCCCATGTGTTGGGCTCGGATGCGAGAGCGCAGGGCTGTTTGGGCCACCTGTGCTTCGTTAGCAACCTTGGCTGAAGGACGGGGCATGTGGGGCGCTTGGAAGCCAGGCTCGGTGTGTGCAGCTACAGCTGAGCTGCACTCAGAAGCCACCTGCGCTCAGTGCTCTGAAGCTACCCCACCCACGCTCAGAAGCCGCCCATGCTGGGTGCTCAGAAGCCGCCCATGCTGGGTGCTCAGAAGCCTCCTGGCGCTCAGAAGCCACCTGTGCTTGGTGCTCTGAAGCTGACCCGTCCATGGTCAGAAGCCACCTGTGCAGGGCGCTCAGAAGCCACCCAGTGCTCAGAAGCCACCCGTGCTTGGCGCTCTGAAGCTGACCCGTCCATGGTTAGAAGCCACCTGTGCAGGGCGCTCAGAAGCCACCCAGTGCTCAGAAGCCACCTGTGCTTGGCGCTCTGAAGCTACCCTGCCCGCGCTCAGAAGCTGCCCACGCTCGGCGCTCTGAAACTGCCCTGCCCATGGTCAGAAGCTGCCCATGCAGGGCACTCAGAAGCCTCCCGGCGCTCAGAAGCTGCCCGTGCAGGGCACTCAGAAGCCTCCCGGTGCTCAGAAGCCACCTGTGCTCGGCGCTCTGAAGCTGCCCTGCCTGCGTTCAGAAGCCGCCCATGCTCAGTGCTCTGAAGCCTCCTGGCACTCTGAAGCCACCCCGCCTGCACTCAAAAGTTGCCTGTTGCTCAGAAGCTGCCCACTCTTAGCACTCTGAAGCCACCCTGCCCGTGCTCAGAAGCTGCCCATGCAGGGCGCTCAGAAACCTCCCGGCACTCTGAAGCCACCTGCGCTTGGCGCTCTGAAGCTGCCCCACCCGCAGTCAGAAGCCACCCACGCTCGGTGCTCTGAAGCCTCCCGGCGCATTTTTTTTACTAACCTGCTTTCAGCTGCATTCCATTTCTCTGTTTGCTTCTCAGCTTTCACCACGCGTTTGTGGGACTATCGGTAAAAAAGAAAAAAAGTTCCATGAGACTTTCTAACTTCTCATGAGAACTCGTGAGAAGTTAGAAAGTCTCATGGAACTTTTTTTTTGTCCTACACATGCATGGCGAAGGCTGAGAAGGGAATGGAGAAATGGAATGCAGCTGAAAGCAGGGTAGTAAAAAAAATACTTTTTTTTACATTTTCTTTACATTTTTTTACAGTGCTGTTCAACCCGTCCTACGCGTACCACCAGCCAGGTGCTCACGTACCACTAGTGGTATGCGTTCTACCGGTTAAAAAGCCCTGCTTTATAGGACTGAGAATAAAAAATGGGGACTAAAAATTAAGGGTTAAAAGGATTTGTATAGCATCTAAGAAGGATGGAAAATTATATAGAGTAGTCCTTCGGGTTTGAAGAAGGCACACTGTTATGTAGTTCATCTGCAGACTTGTAGTAGCTCTGCAGTTCCAATCTGGAAATGCAGAGTCTCTAGTTCAATGGAGGCACTCTCTCAGCAGATGAGAACTTAATGCAGTGGTAAGGAAAATCATTATGGCAGGTGACCATTCCTGTTGCAGTAGATGACCTGGATGTTCTTAGCACACTACCACACATGCTGGATATTTCTTCTTGACTGTTCGACTGTTTATCAGTCTGTTTCACTCAATCTGCCAGGGCCAGAACTTCACATGCTGGGATAAACAAATTCTTATTTCACCAAGAGTCGAAGATCCATCAGCTACCATCACCCGGTTTGACCCATCTGCCAAGACAGTTTACCAGGATGTGATTGCCGTGCATTTACAGCCACTTGGAGCCACAGATGAGACTGAGTGCCATTCAAAGATAAATAATCAGCCCTAAGAAGGCCATGGCAGACCCTTCCACCAGAGATTATATCCCTACCTAAATACCCCATACACCCCAGGGAGATTATAAGATTGCAATTATCTATTGAAGAGAAGGTCAGAAGTCATTATGTTTTATGAGTTTAGTTTTTCTCTTTTCCTTATCTATCTTTTTCTTTAGATTCATCTTTTTCTGAAATTCTTAATAAATATAAAGAAATTAAGAAAACCTCATAGAAATAAGTTTGCATGCCTGAGTATGCTTATCTTCAAGCCTGAATTTTTAATGGTCAGAAAAGCAGGGTGTGTGTGTGTGTGTTAATTTATAGCATTTAGCTAGCTAGCAGTAGCATGGACTGCCATCCAACTACTCCTTGGCTTTGGGATGAAAACAAAGAGACCATAGTCTTGTTCCAATAGCATTGTTTCCTAGGGTAGGAACAAAATATTTTTAGTTTTGGAACACATGTATGATTTTGAATTTGTTCCATCAGAATATAATAACTCAAAATGTATCTGTGCTCAAAATGTGTTCATGCTGAATATAGGCATTTGGTATAAATCACAGTGATGAAAGTGACAAAACATGAATCATGACCTATTAATACAAATCTTAGCCTTTCATGTTTGTATCTTGAAGTTATATGCAAGAACATATGCAAGTCACAGGGTGTGGAATTGCAGAGCACATTTTTGTCATTTGTTCTCCCTTCACTTTCTTCCTGAAGACATCCACGATAGAGAAGGAGTATGGAAATCTCAACACATTCCAAGAAGATGGAGTAAGTCCATAGGTAATAATATTAGTGTCATGGTTCCGGCTAATGAAACACTTCAAAGAACCTTCAGAACAAAGAGTCGGCACGTCATGTTGAGATGCCAAAATCTGAATTCCACTTCAGCACCTAATATCTGGCACAGTTCCCTCCTCCAATTTGCAGTCATAAATCACATTCTCCAATCAGTTTGAAGGGCAAAGCTTCCCTTCCATAATGAGCCATTTCTTATCTTATTAAAAACAACTGGGGTAACATTCTCCTCCCCCCAGCTTCATCTAATTCTAAAAGCAAAACAATTTAAAGGAAAAGGCTGCCTCTTATATTGTTAAAGCAAAAACATCCAATGTTTGCAGCGTTGACAATTAGTAGGTGTCATTCCCTACTAATCAGAACAATGATGGTGTGTTTTTCAGCACCGTGGCATGAAGTCTGTATAAGTCTTCAAATTAAATTATTTGGTGCCATTAATCTGCAAAAGGTAAATTTATGTTCAAATAGCCATTGGATGATTGCACAACCACCTACTGTAATAATGTTCTGGGATTAAGTAGGTTAGGGATGACAATGAGCCCTCTCTTCACAAGCACCAGAGAATTATGCTAATTTAAGACGATTTACAACATTGGATGTGGATCCGAAAGTTATCCTCTTGTTCTCTGGCCTGAAAAATTAAAAGAAGAACACTAGCTCTTCTTAAAATCAAAATCACTTTCAATTCTATAAGTGTGGCTACATATTTATATATTTTCAGTGCAAGTAACCAAGGTTAGATCAGGATAGTAGGTGGTCAAAACTACAAAGTTCTGCCAACCTTTATAGCTGAGAACATCAGTTTCCCCTGGCAAAAGGTATCACCAGTTTAGCATCCATATTTGGCACAGCCAAGTTTCTAAAAATAAACTTTATATTTAAACACAAATTTTAAATAACTGGGTTTATTTTTTTGAATATTCTCATGTATTGTGAGATCTATCAGGAGCTAGAAATAGGTTTGAAATGTTATCATGAACCTGAAAGAGAATTGACAGACTCTGCAAATTGAAATTCACAAAGTGTCATGTACCAATAAATCAATTCCTTTAACAACACCCCAACATATTCATGTTACATTGTTATCAAACAATAGATGTAGAAGTAGGTACTATAAAGGAAAGGAAATCATGCAAAACATGAGTTCTGGAATTCTTCCCATCCTCTTTATCAGCAGCAGCTATATGAGAGATCTGCTCCATTTCTGGAAATTTATACTTTCTTCCCAGGGAAAAGGATGTCTACATACATGTTCGGGTATTTATGCGTAATAATGAGGGTCTGATCAGGATACCTGCACATGTATGTGTGAATGTAATAGGTTTGATCAGTGCAGGTACATATGTGTTGCCCATCTGTGGATATTCTCAGAATTTTTCCCCAATATGTGTTGTAAGGAATAAAAATGATTTTTTTATGGCAGCCTCTCCCAATGTCAAGACCTCCAACTGCATTAAATTGTGGAAATTTGGTGTGGAGTTTAAGATATCAGGCTAGAAATGGGACATTGTGATTCCTTTAGTATCAGTAACTTTGGGCCAGTCACTCTCTTTCAGCCTTAACAAGCAGGCAATGGTAAATCACTTCGAAAAACTTGCCAAGAAAACTGCAGGATGTAGTCCCGCCAGGATTCATAAACTGTCCCAAAGGTATGTAGACACACAATCATCTCTAGAACATCAGACTGGGGAAGCCGATGAGAAAGACGCATGTCACTTATGATGGTGTTTGCTGTCCATTTGTAATGTGATCATAAGATAAAGAAAAGGAAACATCGTACTGTATACTGACTGAATTTTGACACAGCCTTTATCGTTCCAACAAGGATGTGAAACCTTCCCGTTTTGCTTACTTGCAACTCCCATCGTCCTTTATTATAAAACTTTAGCGGAGTCTCCCTCACAAACTGACGCGATACTTCTGAATATGCTCACCCCAGAACCCGCATCTACATGTTTTATCCCCAGCGCAGCGTAAAAGAAACCCTCTCTCTCTCCACCAAAGTGCCACAGCATTGAGGCCGAAAACCCCAAGGGCGCCTTTTCCTGTGCTTGGCAATTTAGTCCCAGGAACCATTAATCGGAACTAGCAATGAGTTGTCCTTATTGTCTCCCACCTCTTAAGAGTAGGACCTGCAAGCGGGCTATTGTGCTTTAGTCTCTCTTGTTACAGCAACAGGTGCCTCGTTGGCAGCCCGCCCGAAGAATTTTTTCAACCTAAACTTAGAGGCCAGGAAGGACGCAAGAGAGATTCCCACCCACCCCCGTCTTGCGTCGTCGTCCTCCCTCGGCCTCCGCACTTTGTCTCCTGCCTGAGCTGCACTGTCATTCCTGCTGGCGGGAAAGAGTTAAGGGCCTCGCTGACTTGGAGCATGAGTCATATGTCCCTGCTTGCGAGGCCGCCTGTTTTCTCTCACGTAGGGAGGCTGGAGAGGTTCCTGGAACACTAGCTCCCCGCTCACGTCCGACGCGCAGCGAGCGAGGCCGCCCGCATTAAGGAGCAACAACAAAAACACCTTGGGAGCCCTTAAATGCAGGGACGCGCCTCGGACTTTCTCCTGGGGTTAGTTAAGGACGTCTTGTTCTATTGCTTCATTCTTGCCTCGGGAAGGGAGCCTTGTGGGTTTTTTTAAAAAAAAATCTAAAGATATTTACTTTCTCCATGTTTCTCTTCAACCCTTCCTAGTACCCATTAAAATTCTGTTGTCTCAATCTGGAATTGGGGCACCCTCAGCATCTGCTGGGATAGATGAAAGAAGCAGTAGACGCAGTTGGAGACTTTGCAGAAGAAAAGGAGCAGATTAATTAAAGTGGGAGCTAGAACACCACAGGTGACTAGCTGTAGTTTTTGGATGTGCTGTGAATAAAATATCATAAATATCTAATTTGTTTAAAAATAAGTGGGAATAAAACTATAGGAGAGTTAGTATTGAGGAATTAAAAAGTTCAACATCTGGCAGTTAACAGGTGGACTTTGGCCAGCAGAATTTCTATACGCTGGGAATATCGTACTTAAGAACGTCTGCCATTGTCCAGTTTTCAAAAATACTAGGAGGGGTTTTTGAGATGAGAGAGCAAATAAATTACAGATCTTTGTTTTAGTGCTGTAAAAATTGGCATGTAAATAAGCAGTTTGTTTTTAAATATAAAGAAATAGATTGTTGTTCACTTATGAATTTATACCAGTGTTCCCAACTTCAGCCACTAAGAAGTGTGAAGTCCAATTCCAAAATGCCTTTTGGCTGGAAAATTCTGCAACGAACTCCTCAAATCTTAAAGTTGCTGGGCTTGAGAAATCCTGACTTAGCCTAATGTGTTTTTTTATGTTCAAGGTGGAATGTAGTAAAATGAATGGATCTTAAGCAGAAATATCAAATTTTGTCTTGGAGACATGAGGATGTCACTTGACGTTCTTCAAATTGATGTGCATCCTGATGTGTACTCGGCTGACAGATACAGACTGCAAAACTCTGAAGAACCTTTTTCTTTTATTCAGTTCTATCTAGCCTGTTTTTCAGTGACTGCCTGGACAAATTCCTGTAGTATTCTTGGCAAGGTTTTTCAAATGGGGTTTCCATTGCCTCTTTCCTAGGTCTGAGAGAAAATGACATCCAAGGTTAACAGCTGGATTTGTACCTAGGCCAGGAGTACAATTCACAGTCTCCCTGTCAACCTTCAAACGAATTTTGGCTGCAGCCAGCTTCACTTCGTTTTCAGTTGCCACAGTAATGGGAGGGGGGAGATGTATTTTCTTAGTTTAGACATAACAATAAATTGTTCTGTGGGAACCAAGGCTAAGTTACCTAAGTTTTGGCAGGTGGAGGTTTCTGTTAGAAAGACCACCAAAGTAATTGGGGATTGTGATTTATGACATACTGCAGGGGTGGGGAGTTCAACTTGTTACTTTGTAACCTTGGGGTGGGAACTTTAAGCCTTGGTTTCACCTTTGTTCATGCCAATACTATGTAGCCATTAAATGTATTTTTTGAGGAAAGCAATTGCCTTGGAGTTCTTATTTCTACTGGTCTCATCTATCAGAACCATCACACTCCCATTGTTAGCCTGATGCCTTAACTACTACACCAAACTGACTCTCTCAAAGAACCATTAGATGGCAGCAAGAAATTACAGAATTTGGCGTCTTATGGGATTTTGTAATTCTATCTATCTATCTTCAAATATCTTCAGCCTACATTGGGGGTATGTAATGGGGTTTGTGGTCCCCAATACATCATCAATTTGGAGAAAGGCTTATTTAGGTTCTCTTTTCAAATATATTTTATTTATAAGATTTATAGAGCTGGCCATCTTTCTCAAATGATTCAATATTACCATCCTACAAGGCCTTTTTACACATTTTTTAAATTATATGCCATCAACTTTTAGTGACCACATAAACAGATTTGCTCCATACAGTTCTGTCCCTAACATGGCCTTTGGGGTCTTCCAATGGTTTTTACATATATTCTTATGCAAAAATAACAAAAATGTTTTTAAAATCTTGGTAATGCCAGTGGACAAATGACAACAAATAATTAGGACTGCAAAATCACAGTGATAAAAACAGCTACACAATAAAATCTCTTTATTTTATCTTCCCTCTTTAAAGCAGCAACACAGGATAGTAGTGTTAAAGTTAAAACTGTCTGAAACTGAAATGGAGTCAGTAATCACCTGAGCTCCAAACACAGCTGGTATCTGCTATCCAGGAGTTCCATATGCTTGCATTATAAAATGGACTATGTATTTAGTACAATGCATGATAACATAAGTCAAGCCAGCATAGCAAAAGATTAGGGGTACTAGGGGTTGTAGATTACCAGTACTGGCAAGCCACAGTTTTATTTCCTGTGGAATCATTTGTTGGATTAGCAGCAAAATTGTAGGAAAAGTCTACTTCATAGTATACTTGGGTTACTCAATTCCTCTTTCTTTAAAGTGTGTTTGCTTGCCTAATTGCTTCATACTAATAGCATATTATTTTCTCTTCCCCAAATTTCTGTACAAGCATCCTTTACATGATTCCATTCCTTCCTCTTTGATCTACTTTCTTCTCTTCCATTTGTTATGCTCACTTCTTCCCCTTTGCATATTATTTTCTCAGTATTTCCTGGACCACTTTTATTTTCTTCTTCCTTTCTCTAGCCTTGTTTCTGTGCTTCTACTACAAAAGCTCAGGTCCTAATTACATTCTCAACTATTAGTAGCCTTGTCTTGCTCTCTTTTTCCTGCCATCTTTGTGATTTACATTTATTAAATCAGACTTCAGTGTGATTTATACCACCTGTCAGCCTTTATTGACCATTTCTTTACTTCTGCACTGTCAAGGCCTATAAAATGTTTCGTAATAAATTTTGTATGTATTTCAATAAATGTTTGTATAATAAAGATCTTATCTAAATAATGACACATTTATATCTTATGTTTGGCATACTGCATTAGAAAAGTTCTCACACGCTCTTATTCATTCCTTCCCACTTAATGCACAGCATGTCATGATTTATCTTCTGAGCTACACAACCTACGTCTTAGCAAACCCGATTTCTCACTGACCTTTCCCTTTGTGACCTAGAATTTTAAGCAAAATGATTGGCTGGCTAAGTCTTAGGGATATAGAATGACACTTTGTACAAAGGATAACAGTAATTAATGGCTACCTGCAAATATTTCTTCCTTGGATAAGAAGCTTCAATAGGTAACAGTCAGACAATTGTTCTTTGATGATTGTCTAGGACAGGGGTGTCAAACTTGCAACATCACATGACGTATCACGACGTATCACAACTGTTTTTCCATTGCCGGCAATGGGGTGGGCGCGGTTTCACCATGACGCATCTGGCCTACGGGCTGGCAGTTTGACACCCCTGGTCTAGGACTAGGTGAGTCTTTCTGTTTCCTCCAGATGTGACTAGATATGTACAATCCTGTGACTTTAATCCAGCTGTTAATGGAGCATTATAGAAATTGCATTTGGAAGGCACACATCTGAAGATTGATCTAGAACAGTGATAGTGAATTATGTGAATTATGGTATGCATGTCAAAGGTGACATGTCACAACATTTGGGGGACATATCAACACCTAATTCTCAATAGCCTGCCTCATTTTTACCTTATTATTGGAAGCTGCAGATATATGTGAGAATGAGGTGTGCTCTTGCATCACTCTTGGACCCTCCAGAAGCCACAGGAGAGGCTGTACTCTCACTCAGTCTCCAGGGCCTTTGAAAATGAATTTGTACTTATTTGAAATGGATTGTTGAGTTTTCTGTTGTGTTTGCATAGGTCTATCATGGTTGAGAGGAAGTTGACACCTATGCTACAATTGTTTGCTTAAATATAAATTAATGAATAGGTCAGCAGAGGGGAATGGGCTGAAATTTTGTTTTTGAAATATATGGAGCTGTGGTTCAAGTGTGTTAACTGATTTACTTTTTATGAATATAATAAATAAATACTATATTATTGAAACCTGGTAGCTGGATTTCAGTAATATGACCTAGAGTACTCTAGAAGCTGCAGAATTGGAACCTGAGGCCACTGTGGCTATTAGTTATAGAGGTTTTGGCTACCCCAAGTAGGCCTGTATGATATAGAAAATTATTTCATTTTGAAGGGGAATTGCTGTCAAGTTTGTCATTTTATAAAAATTTACAGAGGACATATTATTGATATCCTTCAATTTTGGGATTAGTGCAAGATGGGTTTTTCACAGATATAAAAGCTTCAAGGGTTGAAATTACTGGCTATTCTTGTCATGCTGCAAGAATAAAGGTAAGGAATTTCTTCAGAATATTGAGTATTGTGACATAATGATGAAACATAACTACATCATTATGAACCATACATGAGTTTTAATCAAGGGGATATTACCACAAAGCTTCACTTCAATTGATATTCAGAATTTAGACTTTGGATATTATAGGTTATAGTTTTCTGAGAAACGGGTGGCATTATTCACATTGATTTCCTGTTCACTAGGTATATGAAACCATTGGATGAGGTCTTTGGTTGATTTAGAATCTGATATAATCAATATACAGATGCCATCCAATTATACATGTTAACCCAAGGTGATGTTATTATGTTATTGACTGGAGGCTATTCAGTCTAAAGGGGAGAATAAGTTCAGGCTCAGTCTTGACAAGACTAAGTGGCTATGGATATTTGGCCTCTTATATCTGGGATTTCTCATCTTTACTTTTGGATGTCATTAGTCTTAATTCTGCATTGGAGACTGATACTCACTTAGGATCGTCCTGGATTCACAGCTCCTGCTCGAGAACGGGGTAGCTGCTGTGGCCAGGAAGGCCTTTGAAGATTCATCTGGTGCACCAGTTGTGCCTATTCCTCAGTTGGGAGATCTAGACAGTCATTCTTTCCCTAGTCACCTTGCAAATAGACTCCAGCAATGGACTCTGCATGGGACTGTCCTTGAGAACTTTTGAAGCTATAGCTGCTCCACAATGTGTCAGTGCAGTTAGTGATGAGCATGCTGTGGTATGCCTATGTGTCACCGCCACCCTGTAAGCTGCATTGTTACCAATTTGCTTCTGGATGCATTTCAAGATGCTGGTTATTACTTTTAAAGCTCTTGATAGCATAAGATCCAGGTATTTGAGTGACTGTTTACATTCAATAATCATACAACAAGATCATGCAGAATGAGTATGGTACAAGTCCCTTTGATTAAATAGTCTCACCTATCAGGACCTAGGAAACATGCTTTCTCTGATATAATACCTGCCACTCCCTCCTCTCTGAGATCCATATGGCTCCTGCTTTGATGACATTCTCAAAGTCTTTGAAGACCTGATTGTTCTCTCAGGCTTGTGGCTAAGATAGGGATTGAGCCTATATCAGTTTTTTGTCATGTTCTATGTTATTTTGGATTTTATGATTCTTTTTTGTCTATTTTATGTTTTTTCTTGTTACATTTTAAACTGGAAGCTGACCAGAGTAATTTGGATTCAGGTGGCTTTTACACTTAAACAACAAACAAACAAACAAACCTGGTACCATTACTAATTTAGAGTTGAAAACCTATCCAGGTGTTTTTTCTGTCCCATCTTATATTAAACAAAATCAAAGTTGTGATTCTTTCTTTCTCAGACAGTGTGATCTTTTCTGCAAGTCCCCACTTAGTGATTCATTTCTTTTTTCCCCAAAATCAACTTCCTTTACAGCCACATGGAAGAGAAATTTTTCAGCAGCAAGGAGTGTTTAATGATAGCCTAAAAAGAAGGCCAATGTTTATATTCCATTAGTTGCTAAGAACAGACTTTGTTATTTTCTTAGGGATTTTAGAAATTGTGATATATTAGTGGTAATAGGATTTCACTGTTTTGCTGCAAAGTCTGTTACAATCATGCTTTTGAATTGTATGTGCATATTATGCTTTGATCTAATTTGTATGAGGCCCAATAACCCTACTTTAGGGGTATTTAGAAATAAAATGCATATATATCCATAATTCAGTTGTATAAAGTGTATAAAATAACCTGTATAAAGTAAAGATCTCCCTTGCCCAGGTGTAAAACAAATTGAAAAACAGTGGCTTTCATTTTGAAGCCCCTTCCCAGGAAAAGGAGAAAAAGAACATTGTTTTAAAATCTCCACAAGAGGTCACTGTAATCACTAGCAATAGTTTAATTGGAATTTACTGCAGAATCAGTTTTTCCCCTTCTTTTAATTGAAGACTAATCAGGAAAGAATCTTTTTTTAAAAATCAATTACTTTTATTTGGAGTCTAGGTCTCATCCGCTTTCTAATGATTTGTCTCGTAGGGTGTTTTAAATTTGCCAGGATAAAGTTTGCATGTAAAAACATGACCCAGGAAGCCATTTCTCCTTTCGTCCACCCCCCCACAGCCCCCAAATTATGACCTTTGTGAAAGAAGACATTTTAATTAAAAGGATTTACAAGGCATGGCAGTGGTGCAGCTTGCTATCTCTGAGAAAATGCATATGTATAAAGGGTCCTAACAAACCATGTTGTGTTCTATAACTGAAAGCAATATCTAATATAAAAGGAAAATTATATATAATTCTATAACAATATGATATTCATCTGGTCTGGGATTTTTTAAAAGGTAAATTCAGTGCAGTCAAGAAAGTTCTTTTAAACAATAAGCTACTACAGGAATACAAACTTGAAAGTGTATTTTTTTCAGATTGTAGCAAATTTCATGCTATTTTATACTGTTTATGCTTTTCCAGGAAAATGTAAAAATAGGGTAGGTTATTCAAGCAGCCATTTATATATTGCAATATTGTGTATATATGAAATTTAGAAAATCAAAATGACCAAAGAATACCATCTGTTTGTTTATGCACTTGATGTATGTGAAATTCAGCTAATACTAATAATTTGAGAGTACCGTAATAATCCTATTAAGTAAGTCACCAGAAAGAGGAATATCATTATTAATATATTTTACTATATTTGATTATAAAACTAAATACATGTCACTTGTCATTTTCCATAATACACATTCATTTTGATTGATTGATTATTGTGTCAATTGTTATGACCATCTAGATAGATTTTATCCTGCATAGTCTGACCACATCTGGTCCCTCAGATCTTCCAATGGTCCTCCCATCACCATTGTAATTGAATCCATCCTCCTTGCTTCTCATTATCCTCTTGTCTATTTCTAGCATTATAGGGA
Organism: Vipera ursinii; assembly: GCF_947247035.1. Taxonomy (NCBI): domain Eukaryota; kingdom Metazoa; phylum Chordata; class Lepidosauria; order Squamata; family Viperidae; genus Vipera; species Vipera ursinii. Next base: position 85,495,058 of record NC_139514.1, on the reverse strand, counting down.
GTTCGGTAAAATTATAGCTCTCTAAAAAACGCCATTAAGTCTCTTCTGAATTGTTTGAAATTCTTGGCTATGTTTCTTCTCCTCCTCTTCCTCCTCCTCCTCTGTTTGTTCTGACATCCAGTTTGCTTTTTGAAACAACAATATCAAAAATGCCACCACGATATAGACACCATGCATGGTTGGCATTCTACATTTCCACAAATCCATGAAACTATCAACATCTCTCAGTAGGTCACTTCTTTTATTTACTGCTGCTCACCCCCACCCTCCAATAAAAATTATTGATAAAGCCATTTTACATATTTCTACTTACAAATAGGAATTACAGGTTATGCATATGCAAATTACAGGTTAGGTATTTTGTTGAGCTTCTTGTATTTGCTTATATATAAGTGATAAAGGAAAAACGTGATAGGTAACTAACAGAAAACCAAGATCATGGCATCCGGCCCTCTCAATTCCTGGCAATAGATGGGGAAGAAATGGAGGTAGTGACAGATTTTATTTTCCTGGGCTCCAAGATCATTGCAGATGGGGACTGCAGCCAAGAAATTAAAAGACGCTTGCTCCTGGGGAGGTAAGCTATGGCAAATCTAGACAGCATACTAAAAAGCCAACAAAAGTGCATATAGTCAAGGCCATGGTTTTCCCAGTTGCAATGTATGGCTGTGAAAGTTGGACCATAAGAAAGGCTGAGCGCCAAAGAATTGAGGTCTTTGAACTATGGTGCTGGAGAAGACTCCTGTGAGTCCCTTGGACTGCAAGGTGTTCAAACCGGTCAGTCCTAGAGGAGATCAACCCTGACTGCTCTTTAGAAGGCCAGATCCTGAAGTTTAAACTCAAATACTTTGGCCACCTAATGAGAAGGAAGGACTCACTGGAGAAGAGCCTAATGCTGGGAAAGATTGAGGGCAAGAGAAGAAGGGGACGACAGAGAACGAGGTGGCTGGATACAGTCACTGAAGCAGTAGGCATGAGCTTAAATAGACTCTAGAAGATGGTAGAGGACAGGAAGGCCTGGAGGAACGTTGTCCATAGGGTCGCGATGGGTCAGACATGACTTTGCAACTAACAACAACAACAACAAACAGATGCCATGCTAAATGTGGGCTAGTTAGTTGAGTTAGAAGTGATAACTGTGAAGGAAATATATTCCCCTGCATGGTAGTTGTTATGTAGTGGGTTTGTTACACAGGAATGAAGACGAGGCGAGTGAGTTCAGCAGTGATCATGGTTTATTGCTTGCAGGACCTAAACTAGAGAACAGGGCTGCAGATGCAGCAATTTATACTCTGGCCCCTAGGCGGTGGCCAATAGGTTTGAAGCAACCTATTGCCACCTAGGGACAACCAATGGCAGCACTGGAGATGGGTTGTCTGAGATGCTGGGAGCTGTTAGCTAGCTCCTTGCTCCAGCAGCTTACCAGCCATTACCATGTGGTGTTAACAAGCAAGCCCAATACATTACACCCCTCCCCACTTAGAACGAACAACATTATAGCAACAATAGAAAGTAATTATAGCAATACACTTTACAAAGACTTAACACTGGTGTGAATAGGTTCCACTTAGCAGCACAATAAAGTACTTACTACATTATAGCTCCATTGTCCATTACAATCTTGTAGGTCAGCATTAAATACAAGGGTACATATAACATTATAGCTTTATTATTTCAGAACAAAATCATTCAGATAAGCAGGAGGTTTGTGTGGCCTTGTGGAATGCCTGGGGGACCCAGGCACATCCTGGCCTACCAGATTGCCCACTGGGCTGTGTAGACCAGTGTCTCTTAGTTCAAGTGATTCAGAGTGGCTCGGTGCTCTCTGGCTGGCCTTTCCAGGATGGCCCGCCCCAGAGTCAGTTTGTTCAGCAGAGTTAGCATAGTGGCTGAAGCCATCAGGTTGCCTTTCTCCATCAGGGGACCTATGTTGCACATCCGGGCTCCCCTCCTCTATGGCCAACTCCTCATTGCTTGGACTGTGTGAGCCTTCACAGTCTATGCATGGGCCGGCTTGGCTGCCAGATTGTGGACCTTGGTAAGGACTTGTGACAAAGCCCTCGCTTTGTGGCCGTTCTGGGAAATGCTTCCTAAGCTGATTGATGTGGTGCCGGACAACTCACCCACCCTCCAGCCCCACTTCGTAAGAGAGGAGGCGTGACATTTTAGTAATTTTTCCAGGCACCCACAAATTCCCATGCCCATAGTTCCTGGCCCACAGCCCATCACCCATTTGCAGCCCCCTTGGGGGGTTTGGGTGCAAAGCTTCTGCTGCCACCCTATCTGGATGCAACCTGTCCAATTTTGTGATCAGTCGCCTCCTCCAGCACAGCTCTGCTGGGCTTTTCCCTGTAGCCGTGTAGGGCATGGAATGCTGGCAAAGTAAAAAATCTGCCAATCTGTGATGCCAGTCCCCAGTCATAATACGCTTAAGTGACTCTTTTTTGGTCCGGACCATGCGTTCGGCTTGACCATTAGAAGAAAAGTGAAATGGGGCCAATGTTGCGTGCCTGATGAGGTTTGCTCTCAGGAATGCCTGAAATTCTGCCACTGTAAATTGGGCTCCATTGTCGGATACTATGATGTCTGGCAGCCCATGTGTGGCAAAGAGTTTCCTAAGCACCTGGATGGTCCTAGCAGTAGTCATGTTAGCAACTGGAATTACTTCAAGCCATTTTAGAGTGGCTGTCGACCACTATAAGGAAGAGCTGTCCCTGAAAGGGCCCAGAGAAGTCTATGTGAATTCTAGACCAGGGAATGTGAGTCTCCTCCCACCTGTGAACGAGTGTGCGGCATTTCAGGCCTTGATTGTTGGCATGTGTAACATCCATGCACCTGGGGTTCAATGGCCTTGTCTAAACCTGTCCACCATAAGTAGCTTCTAGCTAAAGCTTTCATACGTACAATACCCGGATGACCATCATGCAGTGATTGTAAGACCCTGTCTCTTAGTGAGGTGGGGACTATGACCCTGTTCCCCCATAGGATGGAACCCTTGTGAGCTGATAGCTCATGTCTTCTAGTAAAATAACTCTGAAATTCAGGGCCTGGGCTTTTATCCAGCCACCCTGTGTGCACCCAAGAAAGCACTCTACTTAGTGTCTTATCAGCTGCTGTTTCTGCAGCTATGTCGCCTGTGTGGAGGGGAAACTCTGGCAAGTCCTGAATGGACAATATGTGGGCCACTGGGATCGGATCTGGTTCGATTTGTGGCAGTGGAAGCCTACTCAGGCCATCTACATGGCCCATTTCTTTGCTGGGTTTGTGTCTGTTTGTCTGTGGTGAATAACCCCAGTAGCGGTTTGTGGTCTGTGAAGATCGTGAAGTCCCTACCATATAAGTAGTTGTGGAATTTTTAACTCCAGCTACCATGGCCAATGCCTCTTTGTCAATTTGAGCGTAGTTACACTCAGCAGAGGACAGTGTCCTCGAATAAAATGCAATGGGAACTTGGGTTCCATCTTTCTCTAAGTGACTCAAAACTGCACCCACCCCGTATGGGGATGCGTCACATGCTAAGCAGACTGGTTTAGACTCCCTGAAATGAGTGATAATGGAACTGACTGACAGAAGTGCCTTCAGGTCCTGAAAACCTTTTTCGTAAATGCTGGTCCACTTCCAAGAAGCTTTGTTATCTAAGAGCCTGTGAAGCGGCTCTGCCACTGCGGCCTTGTTAGGAAGGAATGCATGGTAGAAGTTGAGGAGGCCTAAGAATGCTTGCAGTTCTCCTTGTGTTTTAGGGCTAGGTGCTATCTGAATGGCCTTCACTTTGGACTTAGCTGGGTGGATACCATTAGCATCAATGCGAAACCCCAAAAATTCAGTTGAGGGAACCCCAATACTGCATTTGCTCTTTTTTAGTTTGAGGCCTGCTTCACACAGCCTCTGCAGGATGGCTCTGAGCCTCGTTGCTAGCACCTCTGTGGATTCTCCGGCAATAAGCACGTCATCAAAATAGGGGCAAACCCCTGGAATGCCCTTGAGTGTGCGTTCCATGATTCCCTGAAAAATGCCCGGGGTTGCACTGACTCCAAATTGCAAACGCTTTACTCTGAAAGCCCCCCTGTGGGTCACAATTGTCTGTGCTGCGGCCGTGGCCTCATCAACAGGTAGTTGCTAATAGGCCTGTGCCAAATCTAATTTCGCAAAAGTGGAGCCACCTTGCAAAGATGCCAGGATGTGGCTCACCACAGGGACTGGGTATGCATGCTGTTTAAGGGCCCGATTTATTGTGCATTTATAATCTGTGCATATTCTGACTTCCCCGTTGGCTTTAAGTGGTGTTACAATAGGAGTTTCCCACTCCCCACCATCTACTGGTTGCAAAATACCCTGTTCCACAAGTTTGTCTAGTTCTGTGTCTATTTTGTGCTTGAGGGCAAAGGGGACCCTGCGAGGCTTTATCCTGATGGAAAATACGTTTGGGTCTAGTTATTAGCAGGGCCCATGTAAGTTCCTAGGGCTGAATCAAATACGTCTGCGAAGTCCTCACAAACTGATGCTAGACTCGCATCTTGTGTCCGGTTGATACCGGTTAGTTGGATGCCAAGTGCATCAAACCAATTGAGCCCAATTAGGCTCGTTCTCTGGCCCCCTACTATGACAACATCAAGGTGCCCTGAAAACCCCTTAAATTTAACGGCCAAGGTGGCTTCACCCTTGACTGTGACTTTTGTGTTCTGAAAATCTGTTAAAAATATGTCAGAGGGCCTCAGCTTGGCCCTTCTTCTACTGCGACTGCACCGAAAATTAAATGTGTCCATAGAAATAATGGAAACGGCGGAGCCTGTGTCCAGCTCCATCTTACAGGGGACCCCTTGCAACTCCACCTGAAGTCTATACTTGGGTTTAAGGGGGCATCGGGCCCTGGTACAGCAGACACTTCTACGGCTTGAGCAAAACCCCATGCTGAACAGGCCTGGGGCCCTGGTACCTCTCCTGGTCGGATCTTCCGACTAGCGATTCGATGGCCAGTCCCTCTGGCGACTTCTGCAAACTGATGCGATGTGGACGGTTTTTCCGCAGACCTGGCACGTGGCTGTCCGGAAGCTGCAGTCCGAGCGCTGGTGGCGGCTGACACAACCTGGACATCTAGGGAAGAGATCTGCCTTGTAAGTAGTCTCTTGCTGCTTGCTGCTGCAGAGCTGCTGGTCGGGTTGTCTGTGCAACTTGTTGACTTTGGCGTCTTCTTCTGAGTCCTCGGTGAGTTCTGCATCTTTGTGGTGGACAGCTTCTTCATGTTGCGTTGTTTTGGCAGGCCAGATCGTTCGGACGGCTCTACCGGCAGCTTCATCTGCCATGACTTTGTTCTGGGCATCTGCGAATGACAGGAGCTCTCTGGAAAAAAGTCTCTGCTGCAGCTTTCGGTTGCGGAGGGCACAGATGAGCCGGTCTCGAAGTCGCCCTTCGACGTCTGAAAATTGACAGAGGCGTGCGGCCTGCCTCAAGGCCGCAATGTACTCGTATGCAGTCTCTCCCAGCTGCTGTATTCATTGTTCAAAAGTGGCTGCAGAGCATATAGTCAAACTGATTTCTGTGTTGACTGTCTGGTGATGTCCATGTTGAAAAAGAGTGTTTGTTATGACCATCGCATTCTCTTGACAAAATCTATCAGCCTGTGCCCTGCTTCATTTTGTACTCCAAGGCCAAACTTGCCTGTTATTCCAGTTATCTTTTGGCTTCCTACTTTAGCATTCCAATCCCTCATGACGATAAGGACATCATTTTTTGGTGTTAGTTCTATAAGGTGCTGTAGGGCTTCATAGAACTGGTCAATTTCATCCTCTTCAGCACTGGTGGTTGGGGCATAGACTTGGACTACTGTGATATTGAATGGTTTGCCTTGGATTCGAACTGAGTTCATTCTGTCATTTTGAGGATTGTATCCCAGTATTGCTTTTCCTACTCTTTTATTGACTATGAAGGCTACTCCATTTCTCCTGAGGGATTCTTGCCCGCAGTATTATACCTGATGGTCATCTGAATTAAATTCACCCATTCCTGTCTATTTTAGTTCGCTGATTCCTAAGATGTCGATGTTCAGTCTTGTCATCTCTTGTTTGACCATGTCCAGCTTGCCTTGATTCGTGGATCTTACATTCCAGGTTCCTATGGAGAAAAAATCTTTACAGCATTGGACTTTCCTTTCACCACCAGACACATCCACAGCTGAGTGTCCTTTCGGCTTTGGCCCAGTCACTTCATTCTTTCTGGCGCTACTAGTACTAGCCCTCTGCTCTTCCCCAGTAGCATATTGGATGCCTTCCGACCTGAGGGGCTCATCTTCCAGCGCCATATTGTTTTGCCTTTTGGTACTGTCCATAGGGTTTTCATGGCAAAGATACTGGAGTGGTTTGCCATTTCCTTCTCCAGTGGATCATGTTTTGTCAGAACTGTCTGCTATGACCTTTCTTGGGTGGCCCTGCACAGCATAGCTCATAGCTTCATTGAATTATGCAAGCCCCTTCGCCACAACAAGGCAGTAATCCATGAAGGGGTCTTATTTAATACAGCAAAATAAATAAAATAAATTAATGATCCTATATTCTTAATTCACATTTGCTGTTGAAATCAGATATATATAAGAGAGACAGAGAGAGATGTAAAATATTTTAGACTTTATAAAATATAAAAAGATAAATTTATATAATTTACATTTTAGTTGTGGGGGGGCACGAAGAGAGTTGTGGTGGTAGGGGCACGAAGGGAGGCTCAGCCAATCTCAATGTATACATGGTTGTACTTTGTCAATAAAGGTTCATTCATATATTTCTACCTTCTTTCTTTTCAGGTATAAATATTTATTTCAATTTATTCCCAGTGAAGAAATGTTAGCCTTTTGTTCAATTCCTGTCAGTATAGCCAATTTTGAGATGTGTGGGATTTGCATCAATATTGAAGGGTATAAATTCTCCATCTGTGCCTTAAACCAAAAAGTTAAAAGCATGTAATTGTAATGATAGCAGAGCAGTTATGTGTATTGTAGTTAGAAAAAAGCTGACACATGCCTGATGTTGCATCCAACATTTACCACAGAGCAGATACTAAGGATTCTATAATAGTTATAGATATGGCAGGTGTCCAGTTCAGCCCTTTTGCTCTACTGAGCTGCCACACTATCCGGCCCCTCTACCACAAAGATCCTGCAGGAGAAGGGCAGTGTGGACAACCGTGGGATCTGGCAGGGTGAGAGCTGTGAACCATAAATACAAAACTTTCACTGTGTCCCTGCATAACAGATACAGTGCCCTTGCTGACTTTAATTAAGACATTAAGGAGACAGGTCAGGGTAGTTGTGATGAAGATAACTCAAATAAGCAGGGGATCGTGGTCCGAGATGAAGAACTTGTTTTGGATAGGGAAAAGCATGAATCAGATATTACATGTCAGTCGTGCAAGAAGAGAAAGACACCCAAGAAGAGAAGCCACCTTCTGGTTGGTGATTCAGTTATAAGGGATGTAAATTTAGGAAAGGATACAGAGGTTTCAAAAGAGGTCAGGTGTCTTCCAGGTCCTGCTGCCAGTAAGGACAAGAAGTGTATTTTTAAGATAGTCAGGAACACCAGCAAGGAGTGTGATGTTGGTGCTATTGTACATTTTGGCACTAAGGATCTGCCCCCAAAAGATGTACTCTTTGTGCAAAATGATTTCCAGAGCTTGGAGCAGGAACTTAGCAGGATAGGCTGTAGGTTTACTTTTTCAGAGGTTTTACTAATATATAAGGAACAAAATGGAGAGGCCAGCGTATAGCAGAATTCAATATGTGGCTAAAGGAGTGATATAAAGGGGAAGGCTTTGGTTATATTAGTCACGATGTCTGCAGCTGGTCCAATTAAAAAGTATACAAAAGAGATGGATTGCATCCATCAGAGAAAGGGACTGAGTTACTTGGCAATAAATTCAAAGATTGTCTGGAGAAATATTTAAACCGAACAACGGGGATAGTGAATTAATTGATACAGAACATTCCTGTCCCCAGCAATCTAAAAATTATAGGGTTGTCAGTGCATGTAACACAGGTGTGTGTGGACAAGAATATCAACCTTTCTGTCAAGCAAAATCAAGCTTTTAATAGTAAGTGCCACACAAAGTGCACTAATCAAACAGATGGTAAGAAAATAGGGAAACTCAGGCACCACACAAGTTATGTAGAAAGTAAACACAGAGTCAGTCATAAAGGACTCAAATGTCTATACACCAACGCACAGAGTATGAGCAATAAACATGGTGAACTAGAAATTCAGGTAAATGAGGGCAGATATGATATTGTTGCCATTATGGGAACTTGGTGGGATGAAACCCACAAATGGAACACACAGCTAGAGGGATTTAAATTATTTAAAAGAAACAGACCAAATAAAAGAGGAGATGAAGTTGCTCTCTATAGAAGAAATAACTACATCTCTACAGAAATAGAGCACAACAATGATGAAAACTGTCTTGAATGCATTCGGGTCAATATAAAAGGCGAAAAAAATAATATTGGCATAGGTATATACTATAGATCAGTCAACCAAACAGAAGAAATAGATGAACTTTTTGCTAGTCGGCTAACTAAGGTATGTAGGAAGCACATCACAATAATAATGGGGGACTTTAATTACCCTGACATCAATTGGAAGACAAACTCTTCACCAAGTGGAAGGCCAAACAGATTCCTGACAAACCTAGCAGACAACTTTGTCTCCCAAAAAGTAGAGAAGGGAACTAGGGGATTAGCCATATTAGACCTAATTCTCATTAACAGAGATGAAATGATAAGTGTTGAAGCCACAGGAACCTTGGGGGGGGAGAGCGATCATGCAATATCAGAATTCAACATTATGCAAGCACAAGCAATAGAAAAGAGTCAAACCAGAGTCTTGGACTTTAAGAGAGCTAATTTCAATAAACTTAGAGACAGCTTGGAAAGGATTCCATGGATGAAAATCCTCAAGGAGAAAACAACTCAAGAAGCTTTGGAAATTTTGAAAAGTGAGATAATAAAAGCCCAGTCTAGCACAGTGCCAACGAAGAAGAAAAATAACAGCTCGCAAAAGAAACCAACAGGGCTGCATAAAGAACTCTTTGATAAATTGAAAGACAAAAAGGACAAGTATAACAACTAGAAAGAGGGGCACATAACTAAGGCAGAATATCAGCAAATAACCAGAGCCTGCAAAGATGAAGTGAGAAAAGCTAGGCTCAAAAGGTACTAAGGCTTGCGACCAAAGTTAAAAATAACAAAAAAAGCTTCTGTCAACATGTAAAAAACAAGAAAAAAGTCAAGGAAATGATTGGTCCATTAGTGGGAGAAAGTGGCAAGAAGGGGACAAGCAACAAGGAGAAAGCAGAATTATTTAACTCATTTTTTGCATCCATCTTTACACAAAGGGAAAAAACAGTCCAACCTATCAAAAACAGTAACGTAAAAACAGTAACGTGGACAATCACTTAATATGAGCCAGCAGTGTGTTGCAGCTGCCAAAAAAGCCAACACAGTGCTAGGCTGCATTCACAGAGGGGATCAATATCACATAAAGTGTTAATACCACTTTGCAATGCCTTGGTAAGGCCACACTTGGAATACTGCATCTAGTTTTGGTCACCACAATGTAAAAAAGATGTTGAGACTCTAGAAAGAGTACAGAAAAGAGCAACAAAGATGATTACAGGGCTGGAGGCTAAAACATAAGGAATGGTTGTTGGAATTTGGTATGTCTAATTTAATGAAGAGAAGGATGAGGGGTGACATGATAGCAGTGTTCCAATATCTCAGGAGTTGACACAAAGAAGAGGGAGTCAAGCTATTCTCCAAAGCACCTGAAGGCAAGACAATGGATGGAAACTAACCAAAGAGAGAAGCAACCTAGAACTAAGGAGAAATTTCCTGACAGTTAGAACAATTAATCAGTGGAACAACCTGCCTCCAGAAGCTATGAATCCTCCAACACTGGAAGTTTTAAAGAAGAGATTGGACAGCCATCTGTCTGAAATAGTATAGGGTTTCCTGCCTGAGCAGGGGTTGGACTACATGACCTCCAAGGTCCCTTCCACCACCACCACCACCACCACCACCACCACCACCATCATCATCATCATTATTATTATTATAAAAATTTTATTCATAAAACATGAAACTCAGTCAACTGAACACTCAAATTGACTGGCACTAATGGTTGACATGGGTTGCTGCCAGCATCCTAGGTATCAACCAGGTATCTCCTTAAAATGTAAGATGTTCCGAGTAGTGCAGTTTTTTGTAGCTTTGCTGGAGTTATTGCAGGAAGCTGCAATTTCTTGATGTGTTTTGCAAAATTTTTGGACATAGTTCCCAGTGCCCCGATGACAATGGGTATCACTGTTACATGTTTCATTCATAATCGTGCAGTTTCGATGGCCAGGTCGCGGTATTTTGTAATTTTTTCCAGTTCTTTTTCTTTGACTCTGGCATCTCCTGGTACAGTGATATCAATCAACCGTACACTTCGGTTCTCTACAACTGTGATATCTGGCGTGTTGTGTTCCAAATGGCGATCTGTCTGTATTCGGAAGTCCCACAAGATCTTCACCCTCTCATTCTCGACAACTTTTTCCACCCTATGTTCCCACGACTTTTTGGACACAGGCAAGTCATATTTTTTACACAATGCCCAGTGGATTAGTTTAGCAACTCGGTCATGTCTAGCTTTGTAATCAGTTTGCGCAATTTTGCTGCACTCACATATTAAATGTGAAACAGTTTCAACTTTGTCATTGCAAAGTTGGCAATTTGGATTATCAGTAGATTTTTGTATCTTTGTTTTCATGGCATTAGTTTGTAGTGCTTGTTGTTGAGCAGCCAGTATTAAGCCTTCTGTTTCTTTCTTGAAGGTTCCCATCTTAAGCCATGCCCATGTCAAGTTGTTATCACATTTTCCTTCAATGTTTTTCAAATGTTGTTCATGCAAAGCTTTGGTTTTACATCTATTTAATCTATCATCCAGCCATTCTTCCTTATATTCTGCCTTTGTTTCTGTTATTTTGATAATGCTCTCTGTTTTCACAGCCTGCAGAATTTTTTCTGTACTTTGATTCACATAGTCATTCAAACTTCATTTTTCTTCTTCTACAGTTTGGTGGATTTGCAGTAGCCCTCTGTCCCCTATTCTTCTTGGCAGGTACAATCTGTCGATGTCACTTCGTGGATGTAGAGAATGGTGCATGTTCAAAAGTTTACACGTTTTCCAGTCTAGGTGTACCAATTTGGCCAATGTCCAGTTGATAATTCCAGCTGGGTAGCGTATCACTGGGACTGCCCATGTATTAATGGCTTTAATTATATTTCCACCATTCAGCTTTGATTTTAGTATTTTGTGGACTCTTCTGATGTATTCCTTTTTTGTTGGCTCTTTAACTTTTCCATTCAATATGTTATCTGCTTCCAGTATGCCTAGGTATTATTATTATTATTATTATTATTATTATTATTATTATTATTATTATTATTATTATTATTATTATTATTTTCTCAATTGTATCCCGTGTGTCAGGAATATATAACCTGCTATGTGATTATCTGTGAATATGATTTGGTCAAACACTACAGGTACTATGATAACACTTATGCAAGTAGTTGGGCCTATGGAAAATAAAAGTATTATGTTTATGCAATCACCAAATATGACAAACTTAATTATTTGCTGGGGAAAGCAAAAATCCAGTGTGACACTTGAAATCTATTGTAATTCCAGTTTCACAGATACATTTCTGACAGGCATTAGAGTTTTTACTTGATGCAAATAGCAGGTTTAGATGAAATATTCATGGACAAATTTAAAACTTAATGAAAAATGTCCAGGCATCTTTAAAATATAGAGAAACTGGAACAGATACAAAGAAAAATAATGAGGATATGAGGATAAATCAAGGAACTGGGCTATAGTTTGCCTCAAAAAAAAATATGACCATGGGAGTGGGGTGGTGATGGGGAGAATGCAAGTATCCAACACTGTTATACAAAAGAAGGTAATTTGTTCTTTGTTTTCTCAATGCAGAACTTGCAATAACGCTCTTAAATTAGATTATGGTTGAATGTAAAGTTGTATATCCTACAACTTTAGCAGAACATTTTTGACTGAAGATTATATGGAGAAACCACTATCCACTTGAAATTGATTATTCAGTGCTAAATTTATTTTCAAATAAATCAAGCATATGTAATGTTACCCTGGAATTACCCTGTAATTTTGGTCAGATCTTACCATTGGCTATGCCAGAGTTTAATAACACCTGGAAGGCAGCACATTACTCAATTTTGATGGTGGTAATATAGTAGTATCTCATAGCTTAAGAAGCTCAGTCAGTCCACAATACATGTGTTTTCATTTTCAACAATCTGGCTGTTGAGGACTGATTATGCCATAGGTGTCAAACTCAATTTCATTGAGGGCCGCATCAGCAATGCAGTTGCCCTCGGGGGGGAGGGGCAGGTGGGTGTGACTGGAGTGGGTGTGGCCTACTGGATGGGCGTGGCTGGGGAATTTTAGCACTTGGTGCAAAGTCACTATGTCCTTTAGGTTTTTTTTCCCCCTTTTTGGTCCCTTTGAATAACTGCCTGCACAGGACCCTGCAGTTTTCTTGGCAGGGATTCAAAAGTGGTTTGCCATTGCCTCCTTTCCAGAGCTGAGACAGTATGCCTGGTCCAAGGTCAACAGGTTGACTTTGTGCCTAACATGAGACACTGGCTCCTGATTTCTAGCCTGATGTCTTAACCACTACACCAGATTGGCTATCGATATATATTTACATAATTGCAAATGACTTTATGGGATCAATCATGTTACATTTCTTTTTTAAAACCATTTTATGACAAAAGGAATATTTGCTTAATATGTTCAAGAGTGCTAAATTATGGCTGATCTACTTATAACATACATTTTGGCTGCTTATGTCTGTGTGTGTTAGGTTCACTTTAGCATCAGTTTCAGATCTTTTCCCTAATCAGAGGATGGCATTGTGGCACTGCTAGTCCCTTTAAACTCAGTTAAGCATTTCCAGAGTGTGATCTCTTTTTGATTGTTCTGGAGTCTTTTAGCAACTGCATTTGGCTTTTCATGTCTTCAGTGAAACAGACAAATGGTGTAATGGCAGCATTTTCTAAGAAAAAGATATTAAATCTTTATATTTTTTAAAAATAAACAAAAATGCCCTAAACCTTATTGTAATTCAAGCTTGAACTATTCACCCTGGGCATGTCCAGAAACTCATTTTCTAATACTAGATGCAGCATTCTCTGGAGGAAAATGTGCCATCTGTTTCCGTATGATGATAAGCTGCTAACTCTGTGCATTATTTATTATATATACCAGTTTATGTTAAGCAATATTATTTGCTTCTCCAGCATTAAGAATTCATCTGGGTAAAAGTGGGATATGCATATTAATAAAATCTGGTATTAGTAGAAAAAAAGAGAGATGAAAACACTGCTTATATTTTCAGTTTCTGTCTTTGAAACGTGGGATTAACAGTCTTCCTCAGTCACTGGAGCAGAAGAGATGTGGACTAAGAGCAAGTGTCCTATAAAACATTTCAAAATTTATTCCATTTGTATCCCAGCCTTCATCAAATGTATTTCACAATGAAAACTACCACCTTATTTTAATAGGAGTTAAATGTTAACAACAACTATTGTGTTGTTGTTAGTTGCGAAGTCGTGTCTGACCCATCGGAGTAGTTTTACTCAGTGCTTTTTTAATAAAAAAAAAAGGTGCTGGAACTCACACACGTCATACAACCTGCCTTGCCTACCCTACAAGGTTCCATCCAAAAAATGTGCCGGAACTCCATTCTGGGCGTTCTATGACAAAAAAAGCCCTGGTTTTACTAATACCTTTACTGACATGCTCAGTTTAAAATTCATCCTATCTTACAGTATATACTGCATCTAAATCAATGAGTTTTCCTATAAAATACTCTGGGTGGGGAACACATCTGAAATCATCTAGAATAAAACAATAGTGGGATTCAAATAATTTAACAAGTGGTTCTCTGTCCTAATGACTGTGTTTAAGTATAAAAAACGATATGCTAAAAGGTAGTACTTGGTGGCCTCGCCCCCTTTCCTGTATGCACCAGTCGGGAAACTAGAGAGATTAAGTGTCTAATCCTGAAATTATATCTGAGAAGCAGCACCTAGTTTTTCCCTGAGTTACGTGATCAAAGGTGCCATGTCTCCATTTGGTTTCTGTCGCTCCTCTCTTGGACTTTTGGGGAGGGTGTTTTTTCCCCACTTGGAAGGAAGTTGAACAAAAACCAGACATGTTGCAGAAAACTCAGATTTATCATAATCAGTTTGCTGAACTCAACAACAACAAAAAAGGTATCAGTTCTGTGGAACCGTTGTGAACCAGCTGAATCCTGTCACTGGACTAAGGTATATTTCAATCAAAAATATGCTCAGAAAAAAAAGAAAAAAAATCCAGTCTCCAAGAAATGAGTTTTATTACACTAATACATATGCTTAAATATGCAAAACAAATTTGTAAGTCTTTATCTCTATGGCTACAGGAGATTGTACATTGAATTCTGACCTCTAGAAATGATATGCCAGAAGTCACAGAATATCCTATAGCAATGATGGCGAAACTTTTAGAGACCGAGTGCCCAAACTGCAACCCAAACCCCACTTATTTATCATCAGGTGTTGGGTGAGTGTGGCCCACTGGGTGGGTGTAGCCACTGGGTGGGTGTGGCTGCAGTGGTCGTGGCAGACTGGCTGGGTGTGGCCAAGGTGGGCATGGCCACCTCGATGTTGCTCATGGGAAGGGATGTCTGTGGGGGCCAGGCATGGCTGCGGGAGATCCAGGGGGTCTCAAGCAGGTGGGACGGTGGGCAGGAGGCTCATCCTGTGGGGTGAGGTGACGTGAGCCAGGGAACAGGGCAGGGGTGCCATTTCCATTCAGCATTTGTTGCAGAAGTCTCATGACCCAAACTATGTAACATCAGCAGTGCCAGAAGAGAATGGGGTTTGTGGAGTGGAGGAGAAGAAAAGAAAAGGAGGAGGAGGATGGTTGTGGGTTCCTTGGTCCTCTCTGGGCTTTGTGGCTTTCTTGTAGATGTCTTATGAGCCAAACTAGGTAACATCATTAGTTCACTTATTATCCCACTTTGGGTCCTGAAACATCTGCAAGAAAACCACCATCCTCAGTACACCCCCCCCCCCAGGACCCTTCATTTTAACTCTAAGCCAGAAATATTCTCCTTGACTGACATTCCGGACCATCTCAAGACAGAAGAACCTGCCTGGCAGGACCTCATTGCTCTTTCCCATGGGCCACATTCCAATGCCTCCATCCTTTCTCCACCATTTCTAAAGGCCAGTGAAGTTTCTCTCAACCACCAGCACCAGCACTCCTGGTTCCTCCGAACGGCTCTTGGGGATTCACCTGGATGTGGCACCACCACCCCCATTTGTGAATCAGGATGTTCCTCCAAAGGCTGACCGCATCCTCCCTCCCAGCAGTCCCCAGACCTTTCATCGCCTCAGCTCCACACAAGCCCTCACAACCCCGAAATAACCTTCCAGGAACAAATTCTCCTCCTTTTTTCTGGCTCACCCCAGCCGCCCCTCACAAATACCTTGCCCTTCACCCGCTCCCCTCAGACCCATAACTAGCACCCCACTCCAACAGCCCCACTCCAACCACCTGTGGAGCTGTGTCCCTTGGCAATGATGGGGGTGATGTTACAGGCTGGCGGCACCAGTTTCCTTTTAGCTGGTATGACGGCAGTGGCAGCAGTGGCAGAGGCTGGGGCTCATGTTCTGTAGTGCCTAGCAAGGGACCCACCTCAGAAGCAGCAGCAGCAATGGCATCATCATCACCAGGCTTGGCTGCCCTAAGTGAGGCCGAGGCTGCAAGCGAGGCCTAAACCTTCCAGCCTCGCTCTGAGGTAAAAATACAAATAGGTGAGAGTAGGGGAGGAAGTAGGCATGGCCAAAACTCGAGTGCGGCTTTGGGTGCACAAGGGAGAAAGTGGGGAAAAAACATCTTCTCCCACCAACTCGCTGTCCTACCACTGGCTGGGGCTCTCGCCACCATCCACCCACACTCTCCTCACAATTGGACAGCTTACCCGGGAGGTTGAGGCAGGCCGGATAAAAAAAAAGGGCAGGCCATAATTTGAGGATCCCTGAGCTACAGCTTTGGTGGCTCTGTAGGCAGAGCTGACAGAGAAGAGAACTTAACAGCTCTGCCTACAGAGCCACTAAAGCAGCAGGTGGGGTGCTGGAGGCTCAGGGAAGGAGGGTGCTGAAGTGGGCAGTTGGGTCATTGGCAAGAGCAATGCATCTGAGCAGAAAGCGATCCACCACTGCTGCCGTTTGCAAGGAAACAAAGGAAATTTTTTTTGGGGGGAAAAAAGGTCAATCAATTCCAATTTCACGATCTTTCATGAGAAGTTGGAATTGATTGACTGACCTTTTTTTCTCCAAACAACTTTCCTTTCTTTCCTTGCATGTGGCAGCGGTGGCGGATCACGAAGGAAAAATGGCATGGGGCTGGGAGTCAGGTAAGGAAAGAAAGGCAATTTCTGGGAAGAGCAAGGATTTCTTTCCTTACCTGCCCCACTTGTTCTGAGGCCCCTTTCTGCTCAGACGCATTGCTCTTGCCAATGGCCCGATTGCCCACTTCAGCACCCTCCCTCCCCGACCCTCCGGCGCTCCACCTGCTGCTTTGGTCGGCCTGCCAGCCCCCACTTCAATGGCCTGCCCACTGCTACCCAGCACGGCCATCCCCAGGCTGCAGGGGCTGGCCTGGCACAGGAAGGGCACAGTCCCACCCTCCCGCCACCATGCAGGGTAAGGTTGTCTCACCCGCCCCCGCCCAGATGCCCTCGCCTCCCCCAAGCGTTTTTTTTTTACTAACTTGCCTTTCAGCTGCATTCCATTTCTCTGTTTGCTTCTCAACCTTCGCCGCATGTTTGTGGGACTATTGGTAAAAAGAAAAAGTTCCATCAGACTTTCTAACTTCTTGAGATCTCACAAGAAGTTAGAAAGTGTGATGGAACTTTTTTTTTAAAAAAACTGATAGTCCCACAAACACGCGGCGAAGGCTGAGAAGCGAACGGAGAAACAGAATGCAGCTGAAAGGCAGGTTAGTAAAAAAATAAAAAGGCTTGGGGGAGGAAGGGGCAGGTGTGGCAACCTTACCCTGCGTGGGTATTGATGCAGGTTGCTCATGGACAGGACTGAAGGCCTAGGACTGGTGTGATGGTGCACATGCCCACAGAGACGGCTCTGCATGCCACCTGTGGCACGTGTACCATAGGTTCACCACCACGATCCTATGGTATGAAAGGCTGAGAGAAAAATGAAAGTTCAGACAGTGAGATTATCACATTTGCAGATACTTAATTGGAAGATGAAAGAAGAATGTAGAAACAACATGGGTATTATAGAATAGCAAAGATTAAGTTTCTGAAAATTGACAGCTTATAACCACATAGCTGAGGTTTGTACTATATTTTCTTAGATTGAATGAATAAGGCTGAATAAAACAAATAATATAACTAAAAATAGTTTTTAAAATATGTTTTTATTACTTCTTCCCACCTCCTCTTTAATTAGCTAATGTGAAGCATTATGTGTTAGCATTGAGAAAAAAAACAAAAGAAAAGTGGTAAAACAAAGAAACAGTAGTAAAAATGAAATATAGTAAAGATCAATCTGTAAGGCATACAAATTTGTATGAGTAATTAGACAGTTTACAGAGTAGGTAAGACTTCCTTATCTCTTGTACTACTACCATCTTCCATCGTGTCCTCTTATCAAAGCTAAATATCTATCTAGGATTTAATTTTTAGTCCGATAATGAATAATTCTTGCTATCTTTTTCTGAATCTCTTCTAGTTTGTCTGAATTCTTAAAGTGAGTTGTCCAAAAATGTAGTAAAGTAAAAGTATTGTTTTCCATGCTTTGGAAGTAATTTTTCCATTTCTTTTTTACCCAGCATATGCCCTACTTATATTCACTTTGCAACATATTTTGTTTGCAACTAATGTTTTAATGATATCTTTATAGGTACTGTCATGAAACTCTTGATATGGTTCATTTCATTTCATTTCAGTTTCTTAAAAACAAGGCAGTGAAGGAGAATATTTGTAGCTCAGGGTTGAAATGAGGATCCTTGGTGCTCTCTGAGCTCGGTTCTTTTCTTGCAGATGTTTCATTACTCAAACTAGGTAACATCATACTAGCACTGATGATGTTACCTAGTTTGGGTAATGAAATGTCTGCAAGAAAACAATCAAGCTCAGAGAGCACCAAGGACCCCTAAACACAGAGCTTCCCAATTGCCTCTTTTGAATTTCATTCTATTATTTTTATTTCATTTCCCTACCATATCAGCCTTATTTTGAATTTCATTTATGTCTTCTAAAGTATTAACATTCCCATTCAATTTTACATCATCTGGAATTTAATTAGTATTCCTCTGTCTATGCATCTAAATGTTTAAAAAATATATTAAAATATTCAAGGCCTGGGCCTTAACTATTATATTATATTCCATACTTAAGTTTGATGGGAAGTTAATTGATTCGTTAAGATTTTTGGGTGTCTTTTTGTTGAGTTTTGCTTTGTTTATGCATTTGTGCTTTGGCTTTTCGGAATCTTAAGACTTGTTGAACCATAGAACAACCTGTGTTAAGTCATTTGGGTTAGTTTGGTGAAATTTGGTTTCCTGAACTGTGTGAATCCTCTTGTGCTTGATTGTGGATATATCTGATGAAAATAACCAACTATTTTGGCAGGGATGAATTAATTAATTGGGTTATAGGAGCATCTCATTCACTTGAACCAATGTGATCATATCTTTAAAATGGTATGTACAAGCCATCAATAATGTGGTTGCTAATATAGGTAAGTCAAGCTTATGAGTTGTTTGTGTTTAAGGAGATGTTCATGACAAAGTCTAGTTTATTTGGTGAATGCCTGAAAGATGCATTACTTCATCTAAGCCAAGAATAGATAGAAAAAACTAAAGGTAATTAATTGTTTTTTTATTTTTTTTAACTTTTAGTGTAAAAGTGTGACCCCAAATTTAAAAATGAAAAAAATACTAATTATTTCTCAACCACTGGTCCTGCTAATCAAAAGGCCAGAATATTAACAGACACAACAACAAAACACACAAAAATAACAATGCCTGTTGATATTTCTGAATCTGATCCTGAGAAGCAAAGCCAAACTACAAATGACTGGCTGGACTGCTGGACCTATGATCAAAAAAATGATTTTTGCTTGAAAAATGAATGGCTCTGTGTTTGCAAAATGAAACTTGGCTGTACGCCTTGTAGAAAAGTTGGAACTCTTGGAGTTGAAATGAAAATGGGAATGAAACTTTCCAAAGAATGGATCAACTATGAAATAACCTATTCTGGCAAAGATAGGAAGCAACAGTTGAGCTCACTTCCAAAAATTTTTTTTGATCACAGAGAATCTGCTGCACATAAAGCAGCATTAGAAATAGTTGCTGAAAGCAAAAAAATGACTCTTGAGAATGTTTTTTTAATGTCATTATCTCGTGAAAAAATAATAACTGCAATTTTTTTTCAAACTGCATATAAAGTAGCAAAGGAAAATCAATCATTCCATCATTTTGAAACTGTAATTGATCTGCAAG
The DNA here is from genome assembly GCF_947247035.1 of Vipera ursinii. Lineage (NCBI taxonomy): Eukaryota > Metazoa > Chordata > Lepidosauria > Squamata > Viperidae > Vipera > Vipera ursinii. The sequence continues at coordinate 85,475,418 of NC_139514.1, read as the reverse complement.
AACTGAACTGAGTTGAAATGGGTTGTATTCTTCATTGTACAAATGCGTGTGTTAACATTGTTAATCATATAAGTGTAGAAATGAGGAAAACTGTGGTTAAAGAAATTGTTCAATCCAATAATAAAATTTCATTGATAATTGATGAATCAACCACAATAAGCAAAAAAATTCTACCTTCATAGTATATGTTTTTTATTTTTTTATTTTTATTTTTATTACATTTATATCCCGCCCTTCTCCGAAGACTCAGGGCGGCTTACAAGCTTAGCAGTAGCCTTCATTCTATGTATATGCCTGCTTGTTAGGGTTTTCACACACACCCCCAAGCGGCATTATTACAAAGTCAGCTTATTGCCCCCAACAATCTGGGTCCTCATTTTACCCACCTCGGAAGGATGGAAGGCTGAGTCAACCTTGAGCCTGGTGGGATGCGAACAGCAGAAGGAGTATTTGATTCCTTACTCCAATATCTTCACTCTTATGGAATGACAGAAGATTATTTTAAAAATTGGTTTCTCTGGCATGCGACAGCACTGCTATGATGATAGGGTGTAAAAGTGGAATGAAAAAATTGCTGTTTTCCTTCTATTATAGTTTGGCGTTGTACTAATCACAGACTAGAATTATCAGTAGATGATGCTGTCAAGGAAACTTCAGGAATAAATAGATTCAAATCATTTATTAATAAACTTTACATCACATACCATGCTTTGGCAAAGAATAGTAGAGAGTTGCATTTATGTGCAGAATTACTGGGGGCTGAACTCTGAAAATTGGAAAAAAATTAGGTACCTGATGGGTGTCATCTAGTTTGTGTGCAGTTTTGGCTGTGTGGAATAATTTTGAATCCCTTGTGTATCATTTTGAAGAAGCAATGCATGATCCTACAAGAGATAAACATGATGAATGCACTTATGATGCACTTATGAATGCACTTATGATGGCTTGAAAAGAAAAATCACATCTACAGAATTTTTACTATTTTATTTTATTTTTATTTACAAGGCAAATAAGAAAATAAAAATACTGGTACAAGTTTTTGAAGAAAGAAGACAGAACTTTGGGCCCTATTATAAATGTGCTGTTGCTGCTGTATGTGATCTTTGCTTTCATGGAGTTTTACTTCATGAAAAAGATTCAAGAAAGGATCCTCCCATTGACTCAAGTACATTGTCAATGCTGCTAACATTGAATGTTCTTGCTTTGACAAAAGATGAAGAAGCAGCTATTTCATATTTAAAACTTGTGTGTTACCTTTAGAGCTAGAATCAGTTGTTGCTGGGGGGAGGGAGGAGGAAGAATGTCTCTCAAGGCTGTTTTGAAATAAGAGAAGATAAGAATTTGGTGGGTTGTCTAACAGAAGGGAAAACTGACCCTTCAAACTAATTGGAGAATGTGATTTATGACAGCAACGAAAAGGAGGAGAATTATGTTTAATATATTGTTCTAAGGGGAGGGGAATTCAGCTTCCAGCTTCCAGCAAGCATTGCCGATGTTATAGGGCTCTAATAAAAAACTTTTAAGGTAAACAATGCCTCAGAGTCCTTTGAAGAGCTCATCCGTCAGAAACTTGACATACATTTTATAGAAAATTGAAAGAGTCCATTGAAAAAAGATAGCTTGATAGCAAAGATGATGAGTGGGTGTATTGGTCTCATGTACTTGATCAAAAACATTGGCCTGAAGATGTTAATACTCAACTGACATTTAGAGAAGTGGAAATTAGAAACTTGTCGATCAGACTGCAACTAAATGAAAGAGAAATGATTTGTGGATTTCGTGAATACATTTTTGAAAAGACATATCCAGAAAAACTGTTGCATTTGATATGGACTCTGAATACCATTCCCATTTCTTCAAGTGAATGTGAACGTGGGTTTTTGCAGATGAATCTAATTGCCACCCTAACAAGAGCTTCATTGAAGACTAAGACAATTTCAGCACTTTTGTTCATCAAACTTGTTGGACCACCTCTGAGACTTTTCAATCCTTCAGAGCACGTTGATCTGTGGTTACTCAGAGGATGACATTCGGCCATAGATACTAACAGCAAGGAAAGGATTCGAGAAGATTTGCTGGACGAGAATTGGACAAAACTTTGGAATTTACTATGAACATTTGCCTTAAATACAATAAATTAAATTTATGTTAAGAACTGAACATATAATTTTTTAAATAAAAGGTTAACAAGATGTGAGTTCCGGCACCTTTTTTTTTTACAAAAAAAAAACACTGACTAAAAGTATATTACCACATAAAAAGACATTATCATTTTTATATTTCATTTTAGGAAATGGGATAATCAAAATGTTAGGTTTTACTTTATTTTCATATTGAAACATAGTCCGATGGGTTTTATTACACATCACAAATTAATCCCACAAATATTCACTTCTCCCATATTTGCCATCTATTAAACAGGTGATTAGGAGGTAAAATTATTTTGCTTTAGTATAGTAATTCCATTGACCATTAGTGAAATAAGAAAGCTTACTATGAAACAAATTGTCATGCAATAGGTAATAAGGTGAAAAATTATTGTTGCTTAGATAGTATTCAAAATCAGATTCTTAACTAGCCATTAACCAAAACTAGAGGCTTTTTTTACCTCCAATAAAATGAGTTTGGGTTTTTAACCCTGCAACCCAAAAGTAAATGCATTTAATGATACATTTAATGATGAAGGTTGCTTAGAGTTATGCAGTGCTTTATCTGTTAAAAAAAAAGGTGCCGGAACTCACACACGTCATACAACCCGCCTTGCTTACCCTACAAGGTTCCATCCAAAAAAGGTGCCAGAACTCTGTTCTGGGCCTTCTATGACAAAAAAGCCCTGGAGTTATGATTCAACAATATTTGGAAAACAGTGGCATTATATGGATTTGTCCCAATAGGATTCATGCCTGAATAAATGGATAAAAAATAATAATATTTGTTCGATTAAGGCAGAAGATAGATATGATGCACATTTAGGTGTATATTTCATTGCATTCATCCATGCAACTTTTCAATGGAATACAAACAATCACACTGATATCAGGATGTGCATCAGAATCAAGATGTTATATGTTGTGCATTGAAGGCCAGAACATAACAGAAGCAACTAGGAGCTGCTGCACAGCTATTTATATGGTTGGCTGGTAGGCAGTGACCAATAGTTTTAAAGCAACAGTTTCCCACCCAAAACCTACTTAACCAGCTGGAGACAGCCAGTCTAGGCCAGCCCAGCAACAGTTACAAAACATACATGTGAATTATTTATTTATTATTATTTATTAATTCGGTTTATATACCGCCCTATTCCCGAAGGACTCAGGGCGGTTTACAGGGCAGAATTTAAAAATAATACAATATAAAATTAAAATAAAATAAAATTAAGTATAGTCCCAAAAAGTCAAAATCACAATTAAAATCATTAAAACCCCTCAGTCCAGGCCAGATAGCTCAAAGAGACAGGTTTTTAGGTCCCGGTGAAACGAACGAAGGTCGGGGGCAGTCCGAAGTTCCGTTGGCAGTTGATTCCATAGGGCAGGCGCGCCCACAGAGAACGCCCTCCCCCTGGGGATCACCCGCCGGCAATCCTTGACCAGCGGTACCCTGAGGAGGCCCTCCCTGTGGGAGCGCACAGGACGATGGGAAATTGACACTGGCAGCAGGTGCTCCCTCAGATAATCCAGGCCCATTCCATTTAGGGCATCACCAGCACCTTGAATCTCACCCGGAGGGCAACTGGAAGCCAATGCAGCTCGCGGAGAAGAGGTGTTACATGGGAGTATCGGGAGACTCCCATCACAACTCGCGCGGCCGCATTCTGCACCAGCTGAAGCCTCCAAGTGGTCCTCAAGGGCAGCCCCATGTAGAAAGCATTGCAGTAGTCTAGCCGGGAGGTCACAAGCACATGGGTGACTGTGCGTAGGGCATCTCGGTCCAGATAGGGCTGCAACTGGTGCACTAGGCGAACCTGGGCAAAAGCCCCCCTGGCCATGGCTCCTATATGATCTTCCAAACTAAGCCGTGAATCCCGGAGGACGCCCAAGTTGTGGGCCCTATCAACGGGGGGTAACACCTCAACCCCCCATAGTTAACGATGGAAAAGGTTGGTTAGTCCGAGATGCCGGTATGCACAGCCACTCAGTCTTGGCAGGATTGAGACGAAGCCTGTTTCTCCCCATCCAAACCCGGACCGCCTCCAGGCAACGGGACATCACATCGAGGGCATCACTGCGTTGGTTTGGGGTGGAAAGAAAAAGCTGGGTATCATCAGCGTACTGATGATACCCCACCCCGAAATCACAAATGAGCTCGCCCAGCGGCTTCATATAGATGTTGAACAGGAGGGGAGAGAGGACCGACCCCCTGAGGAACTCCATAAACAAGAGACCTCGAGGCGGACCTCTTCCCTCCCGTCAACACCGACTGCGAGCAGCCCAGGAGTTAGAAGGAGAACCACTGTAAAACAGTGCCCCCCACTCCCAATTCCCTGAGACGCTGCAGTAGGATACCATGGTCGATGGTATCAAAAGCCGCTGAGAGGTCTAACAGGACTAGGACAGAGGAACAACCCCTGTCCCAAGCCCGCCAGAGATCATTCACCAGTGCAACCAATGCCATCTCCGTGCTGTACCCGAGCCTGAAGCCCGATTGGTATGGGTCCAGATAATTAGTTTCCTCCAGGAACAGAGGGAGCTGATGCGTCACCACGCTCTCAACAACCTTCGCAAGAAAGCGAAGGTTGGAGACCGGATGATAGTTGTTCAAAATAGCTGGGTCCAGGGCAGGCTTCTTGAGGAGGGGCCTCACCACCGCCTCCTTCAAGGTGGCAGGGAAGGTGCCCTCCCTCAAAGAAGCAGTTATTACTGCCTGGAACCAGCCTCGTGTCTCCTCCCGGGCTGCATATACCAGCCAGGAGGGGCACGGGTCCAAGAAACACGTGGTGGAACTCAGTCTCCTCATGATCCTGTCCACCTCATCTGGGGTCACAGGATTGAATTCACTCCAGGTAACATTCTCAAGACTGCTCGATTCTTCCCTGTAGCAATTAGCAAACAGTACAACACAAGCAAGCACTTACAGCATATAAAGGCCAGTACATTACATTATCATCCATGTTTTTGTTCTTAATAGCACATGCTTTCTCTTTCAACTACTATGCACACCTCAAGATAATGGAAGCAACGTAACATAGCTGGGATCTCAAATTATTTTTGTTGTTGATATAAGTTTTCTGTATAACAGTTTTGTCAAAGAAGAAAAGTGAGGTGCTTAATGTTAAATTAAGGTGCAATTTTTAATTATATTCCCTAACATCCACACTCTTTATATTAAAATTTGGAAAATTTATTTCCTCTTACTTTCCTGGTGACTTTTCCCATCAGTAATGATAAATGTGCAAAACAATATTTGCATACAGATTGTTAGGATTTCTTTATAAGAAGTTATATAGAACTATTAACTAGCTGATCACAAGAGAAACAAATATATTAGAATGAGTGCCTGGTTTAGAGATAAGGATTTGGCTGTTGCGCCAAAAAAAGTCACTGCAAGTATTAATCACCAAAATTGAATTTTACTGTGTACTGAACTGTGTACAAGTCTGACACTTTGAAATTGAACTAATCAATTTTCCTGCAGGAACACCAGCTTTGACACTGCAACCTTTACTATTACTGAATGGTAAGAAAACACACAAATGTCAGATACTGTATTAAGACTGGATTACATTATGTTTGATTTAATATTGTCTTTTTGGTTCTTTTCCTTTTTTGGCATGACCAAAGTTCACAAGTATATGTAACTAGTTGATTACTAAAAGATGACAATACCATGTGATTTTTCTTTTCACAATAGCAAGAGAATTCAAATCTTTCACCCAACATTTTAAAATGTAATTGTTACAGCTTCCCAATCTTCTCTTATCTGTTTTGTTAATTATATTAACTATCCAATGTTTTTGCCTCCAAAGAAAAAGCAAGTGTGTAATATAATCCATCAGCAGTTCTAGATTGTATTGTGACTATCACATAAATGCCAGATTACTGTTCTTTCTCCATTACTGAATTGAACGTCTAACTTCCTGTATTTGAGTCAATGTAAAATAATGATGGGGTAAAACTTGCCATCCTCATTCTTGCTTTGGCTATTGTGAGAAACTGATTAATGTTGTTGTCCTGCTTTTAATGTGCAACTTGTTACAGGCAAGGTTATTGATTTACTTTGATGGTTTTGTTCCCATTCTTCTTTATGGTGCCACTACCTAGCAGGGAAATCAATGTAGCTGGGGGTGGGAAGAGAGGACTATACAACATAAAAAGGATGGATCTGACTCAGGATTTTGACTGTATTCCTTTGTCTGCAACTCTTCCAATGTCCCATTTGGGCACATCAGGTGATTTTAGGAAAACACTAAGGCAGCAATAGAAGGAACAGAACAGAATAACAGAGTTGGAAGGGACCTTGGAGGTCTTCTAATCTAATCCAACCCCACTGCTCAGGCAGGAAACCCAGCCTTGGTGGAGCAGTGGGCTAATGCCTCCTTAAGTAACACCAGCTGCCTGCAATTAGTGCAGGTTCGCATCCCACCAGGCTCAAGGTTGACTTAGCCTTCCATCCTTCCGAGGTAGGTAAAATGAGGACCCAGATTGTTGGGGGCAATTAAGCTGACTTTGTAATAATGCCACTTGGGGGGGGGCGAAAGCCCTAATAAGCAGGCATATACATAGAATGAAGGCTACTGCTAAGCTTGTAAGCCGCCCTGAGTCTTCGGAGAAGGGCAGGATATAAATGGAATTAAAAAAAAATAAAAATAAATAATACCATTTCAGACAAATGGTTGTCCAATCTCTTCTTAAAATTTTTTAGTGTTGGGGCATTCACAACTTCTGGAGGCAAGTTGCTCCCCTCATTAATTATTAATTAATTAATTATTCTAACAGTCAGGAAATTTCTCTTTAGTTCTAGGTTGCTTCTCTCCTTGATTACCTTCTATCCATTGATTCTTGTCCTGCCTTCGGGTGCTGTAGAGAATAGCTTGACAGCCGCTGACATATTGGAACACTGCTATCATGTCACCCCTAGTCCTTCTTTTCATTAAACTACACAGACCCAATACCAGCAACCATTCTTTATATGTTTTAGTCTCCAGTCCCCTAATCATCTTTGTTGCTCTTCTCTGTACTCTTTCTAGAGTCTCAACACCTTTCTTTACATTGTGGCAACCAAAACTGGATGCAATATTCAAGCATGGTCTTACCAAGGTATTATAAAGTGGTATTAACACTTCATGTGATCTTTATTCTGTCCCTGTGTTAATGCAGCCTAGAACTGTGTTGGCTTTTTTGGCAGCTGCAGCACACTGCTGGCTCATATTTAAGTGATTGTCCACTAAGACTGCAAGATCCCTCTCACAGTTACTACTATTGAGCCAGGTACCACCTATAGTACTATACCTATGCATTTGGTTTTTCTTGCCTAAATGTAGAGCCTCACTTTTTTCACCATTGAATTTTATTTTGTTAGCGCCCAATGTTAGCACCCATCTTAAGTCTTAAGAGTATTGGGCCTAAACCAGAGCCTTGGGATACCCTACTGCATACTTCCCTCCATGTAGATGCACTTCCATTGAAGGCTTCATGTTGAGTGAGATTGGCCAGCTGGTTACGAATCCATCTGGTGGTAATGCTGTCTAACCCACATTTTTCTATCATAAGATAACCTTTATTGTCATTTTTTTACTGTGGGCACAATGGCACACATCAAAAATGAAATTTAGTTGCTCGCTCTCAAAGTGAACACATACATGACAGACACCTAAACATACTATATGCAACATATGTATAGACCCACATCCCTAGATATACATAACAAATAAATATTAAACACTATCCATCTTGAATATATAATGGAAGGAGGAAGCTTGATAATTCACAAGTTTAATGCTGTATGGAATGAAACTATGGCTGAATCTGGATGTTCTGTTTTAGATACCACGAAGCCTCCTCCCAGAAGGTAACAAGGAAAACAGGTCATGAAGAGGATGTGTAGTGTCTCAGATTGTGTTATGGACCCTGCTCAAGCAACGCTTCTGTGCTATGTCTTGGATGGGAGGGAGGGAACTGCCAATGATCTTTTAGCAGGTTGTGTTCTACTTTATCAAATGCCTTACTGAAGTCCAAGTAAATTATATCCACAACATTCCTCTGGTCTACTAATTGCAGGGCTTTTTTTCTCATAGAACACTCAGAACGGCGTTCCGGAACCTTTTTTTGCAAAAACAAACAAACAAACAAACAACCCAGGTCCCTTATTGGTTTTCCTAAGCCTATTGCAGGGCTAGCAATCTTGGCTCTTTTTTATGACTCGTGGACTTCAACTCCTAGAAATCCTGAGCCAGCCATGCTGAGGGGAAAGGGAGAGGTTTCCAAGCTGAGCCATGCTGGCTCAGGAATTCTGGGAGTTGAAGTCCTTGAGTCATAAAAGAGCCTGCACTAGAGGAGGACATTAAAATTATTTACAGGATTACTTCTTTAGGAACTAAACTTTTAGAATCTAAAACAGCTAATTCAGAAAAACCAACAGGAAAGAACCTCACATTTTCCATCTGCTTCTGTCTTTTGGAAGGTAAAATTAGATAACAAAATAATCTATTTCTTATGTTAACATCTCTGCAATGAAATCAAAGGTAACAGGAAAGAAATGAGAAACATTTTTCTCAATGTAATATGTCTAATTTAGCTGATTCTAGAAAAAATAGTATCTTTTGTACACTCTTGAAAACTATTTTGAATCTAAACAATTCTTAAGAATGAAATATTCTTAATTTGGACTTTACTTTTACTGTTTGGACTGTTGTGTGTTTTGAAAAATAGATTATTTAGAATCTAGTTATGTTGCACTTCAGTCTTTAAATAATTAACCTAGTATATACATAACAATATATGATGTTTTCCCTGGTGAGCTTAACATCAATAATAACATTTATTAAAAAGGCTAAAATAATTTTTGGTGGTATTATCTGTATAGTAAAATTTTGGACAAGCAGTGATCATGTTACATATATGCATAAGCGTAGTCAGTAGCATATGCCTTTTTAAAAATATGAAACATGCAAAGAAACAAAAATAAGTCCAAAATATCTGTATTACATCCAGAAATGCCAACTTTGCAACCAATATTTCTCATCCATAACTATGGCACCCTAAGGATACCTGCATACATGCAAATGTTTCTCTGGGATCAGTAACGCAACAGGGATTGCTTTTTCCTTCCAGTAACATATACCTAAAACCAGTTTATTGCATTTGGCAATTGTACTAAAAAAAATCTCATTCATTTAATTTGAAATCAAGTGAAAAATTGATTTAAAATTATTTTATTAAAACAAATTAATGGCAATTCTTTTATAAAAAGTTGCCTCAAACAAAATGAGTTTGACATGCCTGCTCTAGATAGTTGAATGCTCCAAAATAAATTCTAGACCAGGCCTGTACATGCAGCCTACCAAGCACCCTTGGACAGAGCACAGACTTTTTTTTTAAGTAATAAAATCACCACCCCTGCCCTGAAAGTCATGTTGCCTAGTGCCTCCATGGCTTACCATGACCACAAGCTCCAACACTGCAGATGCTCCTCTAGTCACCAAATCATTGATTAGCCCACCAGCATTCCTTTGCAGACCACAAAGATTTTTAATTTATCAGTGTGGGCCTTTCCTTTCTACAAGATAATAATAATAATAATAATAATAATAATAATAATAATAATAATAATAATAATAATAATAATAATAATAATAATAAGTAGTAGTAGTAGTAGTAGTAGTAGTAGTAGTAGTTGGAAGGGACCTTGGAGGTCATCTAGTCCAACCCCCTGGTCAGGCAGGAAACCCTATACCATTTCAGAGAAATGGCTGGCCCGTCTCTTCTTAAAAACTTCCAGTGTTGGAGCATTCACCACTTCTGGAGGCAGGTTGTTCCACTGGTTAGTTGTTCTAACTGTCAGGAAATTTCTCCTTAGTTCTAGGTTGCTTCTCTCCTTGACTAGTTTCCATCTGTTGCTTCTGGTCCTGCTTTAGAGGTGCTTTGGAGAATAGCTTGACTACCTCTTCTTTGTGGCAGCCCCTGAGATATTGGAACACTGCTATCATGTCACCCCTCACCCTTCTCGTCGTTAAACTACACATACCCAATTCCAGCAACCGTTCCCTATATGTTTTGGCCTCCAGCCCCCCAATCATCATTGTTGCTCTTCTCTGTACCCTTTCTAGAGTCTCGACATCTTTTTTACATTGTGGTGACCAAAACTGGATGCAATATTCCAGGTGTGGCCTTACCAAGGCATTGTAAAGTGGTATTAGTACTTCACGTGATCTTGATTCTATCCCTCTGTTAAAGCAGGCTAGCACTTTGTTGGCTTTTTTGGCAGCTGCAGCACACTGCTGGCTCATATTTAAGTGATTGTCCACTAGGACTCCGAGATCTCTCTCACACTTACTACTATTGAGCAAGGTACCACCTATACTATACCTGTGCATTTGATTTTTCCTTCCTAAATGTAGAACCTTACTTTTTTCACAATTGAATTTCATTTTGTAAGATAGTGCCCAGTGTTCGAGTCTGTCCAGATCCTCCTGTATCTTAAGCCTATCTTCTGGAGTATTGGCTATTCCTGCCAGCTTGGTGTCGTCTGCAAATTTGATGAGTTCCCCATCTATCCCCTCATCCAAATCGTTGATGAACTGAAGACTTCCGGGTGGCAAGGCTCTGCCGCCGGCAGCCATTCAGGCTGTCAGCCCCGTTGTTTCCGTGGAACCGCCGAAAACAGTGCCGATCAGCTGTTTTGGTGGCTTGGAAGCCCGCTCCTCAGGAGAAGAGGAGGGGGTGAGCGCCCAGGCAGGAGTAGAGCTCTCACAGACTGCCAGAGTTAAAACTCTGGTGGTTGAAGGATTGAGCCCCCCCGTAGCCTGAGTTTGCTCCGGACTTTGGGACGCCTCTGCTCCAGGGCTTTGGAGCAGAGCAGGGCGCAGCAACCATCCCTGCCAGCGAGAGTAAACTTTGGATTACTTGGATGCAGGCAGAGCTGTACAGGAGAATCATGTCAGAGCAAGTATATGATCTTTAACTCAGTGGACTTTGTGGATATTTTTAAAAAGTGAAAGTGCGTTACTTAATTGAGTGGGTGAAAATGGCTGCCAAATCATCTAAAGTTTCTAGAAGTGCGGGGGCTTCCCCAGTGCAGCAATCTTCATTACAGGCTTTAATGCCCCCTCCCCCTGCACCTGCACCAGCTTTGACAGTAAAAGATTTGCAGGATGTTTTGCAAGAGGCTATGAAAAAGGAATCTCAATAATTAGTTGAACTTATGGATGAGAAGCTTACAGAACTTATGGATGAGAAGCTAACAGAAATGAGGGCAGACATCTTACTTGCATTTCAAGGCATGGCCGTTTGCATTGAGCGCTTGGACGAGAGAGTAGAAGAACTTAGTCAAAATAACATCAGATTAGATGCTAAAATGACAGATGCTGAAACTGTGATGGATAAGATTGACGACGATTTAACCATGGTTCAATACCATGAGATGGAGTTTGCTGTGAGAATTAGGGGCTTAAAAGAGGATTCTAAGGAAAATTTGAAAAAAGTAGTTTCAGAAGCCCTGGAAGGCATTTTGGGGCATTCAGCAGAAGATATTATGGTGGATATAGACAAAATATTTCGTGTTAATTCATGGATTGCAAGACAAAGGAAATTACCTAGAGATGTGGTGGTTTATTTTACAAAGAGAGCAATTAGAAATGAGGTCATTCAAGCTTTTTATAATAGTAAATTTGCAATTGCAGAGCAAGAAGTTTTGATTTTAAAAGAGATCCCTCCAAAGATTTTAAGAAGAAGAAAGGAGTTTGCTTTTTTGGCAGAAGAATATCCCGTCTTCTTGACGGGATATTCAGTTTAGATGGGAGATTCCAGTGGGTATGGTGGTGATGTATGCAGGCACGAGACATCGTCTTCTTACAGTGTTACAGGCACGTGATTTTTATACCAATGTTTTAAAGGCAGTTCCTATATCACTTTTGGAATCTAAAAAGAAGAATGGTGAGGGAGAGCGTCAATCACAAAGTAAGAATGCACAAGGTGCTGAAGGAGCTATGCAGATGAAAGATGGAGAATTTCAGAAAGTTACAGGAGTGGATCAAATTTCAGTATCATCGGAAGAGGTTAGAGACCAAAGAATGACACGTGCTGCTGCTAGACGAATGAGACAAGAGCAAGAGCAAGAACAGCAGAGAGTTATGACGGCACCTCAAAAACTTACTTACAGTGAAGCAGTGGGAGGAGCGCGACCAAAGAGAGTGCAGGTGATTTTGGAAGAAGCGCTCCAAAAGCTTCAGGTCGCGAAAGATGGCGACAAAGCTTCTAACCTGGAATGTTAATGGTTTAAATTCACCACAGAAGAGAAAGAAAGTATTTCAATATTTAAAGCAATTTAAGAATGATGTTATTTGTCTACAAGAAACACATATTAGAGCCACAGATCAAAAGTATTTGTTAAACTCGAGGTTGGGTACACAGTTTATTGCTTCTGCAACTGATAAGGAAAATGGAGTGGTCATTTACGTTAAGAACACTTTGACAGCGACTTTAATTGAAGCAGATAACCAAGGAAGATATGTTATAATTGAATTGTTAATAGACCACAAAGATTTTTAATTTATCAGTGTGGGCCTTTCCCTCCTACAAGTTGCACAGACCTCTTCTAGATTTTCCTCTTGCCTTTCCGAGTTAACTCCTTGGTCTGTCATTGAGCAAGAATTGACTTTGTAGGGAAGCATATTATCATTTGATGTATATTTAACATATGTTCTACCTTTATTTACCAATTATATAATATTTGTATGCAATCCACATGGCGAGGTTTGGGGAAACTTACAATAGAAAATATATATTTTTAAAATCATAAGATTAAAACATCGCCTGGCCCGCACCGCCTCCGCTGCCCGCATTGCGCAGCCCCGCCATATAGAGTGGGCTCTCCTGCTCCCACAGCACCAGCTGCGCTGGCTCCGGCCCCAGGGATGGGAGCCCGCCGTCAACACCCTTCGCACCTGTGACTGCAGCAGCACTGCCCCCCCACCCCCCCGCCTCCTGCGCCTGCCAAGATGAGAGTTCCAGCACCTTTTTTTTTTTTTACAAAAAAAGCACTGACTAATTGTATCACTTTGTCAAAGAATGCAATAATATTTGTCTGGCACGATCTGTTTTTGACAAATCCATGGTGGCTTTTATGACTTTGTTTGCTTCTAGGTGTTCGTTGATTCGTTGTTGGATTAACTTTTCCAGAATCTGCCCAGGTGTTGAGGTTAGGCTGATAGATCAGTTGTTTCCTGGATCTATTTTTTCCCCCTTTTTTGAAGATGGGAACTACATCAGCTCTTTTCCAGTCCTCTGGTAGTGCTCTAGGATCTAGTTCAATTGTTCTGAGATTATGTCTGCCAGATGCTCACTTACCATTTTCTTGCCTATCTTAACTTGTGTTTCTAATCTGTTTTTCACAGTACTGTATTTTATAGGTTGGACTGTTTTTTCCCTTTGTGTAAAGACAGATGCAAAAAACAAGTTAATTAGTTCTGCTTTCTCTCTGTTGCTTGTCACCTTCTTGCCACTTTCTCCCACTAATGGACCAATCATTTCCTTAACTTTTTTCGTGTTTTTTTACGTGTTGAAAGAAGCTTTTTTGTTATTTTTGACTTTTGTCGCAAGCCTTAGTTTATTTTGAGCTATTTGCTGATATTCTGTCTTAGTTATGTGCCCCTCTTTCCACTTTTTATACTTGTTCTTTTTGTCTTTCAATTGATCAGAGAGTTCTCTATGCAGCCATGCTGGTTTCTTTTGCAAGTTGTTATTTTTCTTCTTCATTGTTATTGTACTAGATTGGGTTTTTATAATCTCACTTTTCAAAGTTTCCCAAGCTTCTTGGGTTGTTTTCCCCTTGAGGATTCTCATCCATGGAATCTTGCCTATGCTCTCTTTATAGAAATTAGCTCTCTCAAAGGAGACAGTGTGCAACCAAAAGGTACTGTAGATTGAGATAACAGAAACATATTGCTAGATAGACTATCATATTTCTTACTTTATTGAAACTGACAAACAAAGGGAAATGGGCAAATAAGCAACAAAAGCCCATTTCTAGGTACATACCTGGGTAAAGGCAGAGTTGTAGAATCTAAAGATAATCAATGCATATTAATGGCATTTCAATACAGAATTTCATAAATATGATTCTTCTTCCTAATAAAAAGGGAGGTGGTATGCAGACCTAGTAAGTTTAAAAAATAGGAAATTAACTTCTATGAAAAGAACTCATGAAATGTTGCTAGAGGTTTAGCCAAATGCTAGAAGGACATGGCTCTGGTGGAGTCTGGCTAGTGATAAAAAGTGTCACAAGTACTGCTCAAACATATTTCTGGTCACATACAGTTGCTCATCAGATCTCACCTCCAGAATAATAGTTGATAATATGTTACAGATTTTACACAGCCTGAGATTGTGCTGGGATAGTGTCATCTTAACAGTAAAAATGACTTTACTTCAAAGATTCAGCAATAATTTAAAGTTATTTCATGCATGAGCTGGAAAAAGGATGAGGACAATAACTGTAATCAAGGAGGAAGTGTGTGTATTGTCAATGTATGGTGGTGCCATGGTAAAGTCTAAGTAGAGACTGGTCCTTTATGGTAGGTAGATAATTTATTAGATGCTATAAAAAGCCTTAAGATTAGACTAATATTTATTTTGAATCAAGTAGTGATACTATATCTTCAAACTCTTAAATTATATTATCCTGGATCCAGTCCAACAAAGAATGTATAGTAGCCAAGATATCTCAGAAAAAAAATTGTGAATTCTAGCTGATTCAATAGTTGGAAAAGAAGACAGAACATATGTACTACTCTTCCTATTCCAGCTATGGTAATAGATTGGATTTTGGCTGGAAGGTGGTGTATATAAAGCAGCTATTCCAAAAGTTATTTTCCTTCTGGACAACAAAATGCACAAAACCAAAGAAATGCACTTCTGCCAACAGAGCAACATAATCATATGTGTACATATATGGTCACAAAAAAAGAAGGATTATAGTAACACATTGTATAAATATATTAAATAAGAAAACAGAATACAATATTTATTTTCCAGAGTACTGAAAATTTTTAACTGAATCTATGTTAGGTCTTCGATATGATGTTATAAAGCCCTGCGTCTGCATTATAAAACTGTCACCAAAATCCATTTAATGATCAAGTTTTATTATGAGTTTATTATATTTTCAGGCAGAATTTAATATCAGTTATGAGCTGATGATCATAAATATGGTATTTCTGTTATTATAGAATACTGAACCATTTTAATTATTTTTAAAAATCTAAAAAGTTCTTTCATTTACAGGATTAATGTAAGTGAAAGCATTTCTCCTTAAGTTTTTTTTTCAGACTGAAAACTGAATACATGTATACCATTCTTTGCTTTAAAATATGAACTGGTTAATTAATTTCAAATGTTAATATTAATGGATATAAGCTAATATCACATCATCTAACTTGTTTATGCAAACATTTCTGGGTGAGCATTAATTGAAAATAGTAATGTGAACCAGGGAAGAATATATGTTATGTCATGACAAATATTGATATCCTACTGAGTCTAAGAATTATTTATAAAATATGAAAAAAAATTAAAACCATTGAGAAACAATTGGTAATGAGATAATGCAAGCATATTTAAAACCCACGTTTCCTGCTTACTTCCATTGCATTTTCTTATGAGAAGCTGGCAAGCATCAGAAATTTTCCTTTCCTTTCCTTTCCTTTCCTTTCCTTTCCTTTCCTTTCCTTTCCTTTCCTTTCCTTTCCTTTCCTTTCCTTTCCTTTCCTTTCCTTTCCTTTCCTTCCTGTCAGGCGTGGAAAACCAGGTCCACTCATGAAGATTTAATTAACTGATTTATTGCTAAAAGACTATGCACAGGAATCTTCTTGACTAATGGTGAACACCTAGTTAGAGTCAGGTAAGGTCCAACAGCAATCAAGGGGGATTGGACTTAGTTCACTTCTGGTTACTAACTAATGACTCTAAACTGATCCCTCTTACTCCTCCTCTAATCTTTTTCTTACACTCTCTCCCTCCACTACTTTGCTTGTGGGAAGCTTGGAAGAAAATGGTTAAGCTGGCAAGAAATTCCAAGTCCAAGGTCAGCAGGCAGGTTAGCGTCAGGGAGGGCACACAGAAGGGTGGCACAGGTCGGGAATATTTCCACACTTACCTAAATGTGAAATGAATGGTTTAAATCAAGTTATAATTTCAGTACAAATAAAATTTTCTGAATTCAAACAACAGCAACAAAAACAAAAAATTAGCATAGTTATTTTGGTGTTACATCAAAATCTAGGGTTTTTTGTTTCTCCAATTACCTAGCCTTTTTTAAACCCAGAGCTGAAAACTCATACAGCTTTTCCATCTCTTTTTGTTCATTACTTTATTCTACAATTCCTAGCAGCTTTCACTCTTTCAGTGTTTGTTTGAGAATCAATATTAATTATTCACTTCTGTGAAATATCTGTGATTTCCTGCAGTCTCTGCTTTTTAGATTTCAATGAACTTGGATCCCAACAAATGAAAAAGGATGTTAGGAAAATGGTAATGCAGAAATAATTTCACAACAAAGGGTCTTATCAAAGTCCTATTACCTAATTTGTATCCAAATCTATTTGGATAAAACTTATTCAATAAAAATGCTACTGCTCACTTCACTAAAATTTTATGCAGGTGTATTATAGCATATTATTTTTATTATGTACACAAGAATATGAAATCATAGCTGCTTATTCTTTAGCTGGTGTAGTTTTCATACACACTGAGTTCTTCTCAAGAATCTAAGATGTCATAATGTATTGGTGTAGTATATGTATGGATCCAAGCAGGGTGGATTGACAGTGTATAATAGACAAATGGAAATTTTGTCAATGTGTATATTTGTCAAGTTCCGTTCAAGATTTTCTGGTATGTCACATAATGTGCCAATAACTACTGGGGCCACCATATACAGTTTATTCATAATTTTTCAATTTTGATTTTCAGATTTTAATCCAGTTTTTTATCTTCTACTATACTGTCTCCTGGTATTGCTATATCAATTATCTATGCTTTATTATTTTTTTTAACCACAGTTAAATCTGGTGTGATATGAGCCAGTCTTTTATCAGTTTGTATTCAGAAATCCCACAATATTTTAAACTGCTAATATTTTACTACTTTTTCAACTATGTATGCTCACTAATTTTTCACTCTCATGTGATAATTTTTACACAAGTTCCAGTGAATCATTTTGGTAACTGTGTTATGTTATTGTTTATAATCAATTTCTGCAATCTTCTTGCATGAGTTGAGTGATTTACTGTTTCTTCCACTCTTTGCACAATCTGCACTTTGAATCATTTAATTATTTTTCGGTTCTAACTTGGAATGTATCACTTTGAATAGCTTGCTTTTCAGCAACAAAAATTAAGCTTCTGGTTTCTTTTTTTAAATGTCCCATTTGTAAACAATTGCCAGGTTTCTCTTTATCCACTTTCCCTTCGATATTTTATTATTAATTAATAATTTATTTACTATAAAGTTTTTGTTCGGAGTAAATCCTTGTTTATTAGGACTTACTACAAATCTTTAGTTTTCCACTTGACAACTAGTTAATTACAACTCCAATTCAGACTTCTAATGCAGTATATTTCCACCAGGAGCATATATATCTAAGTATGTTTCAGATGGGTCGTTACTGGATTATACGGGGAAGACACAAAGCATTCTGAATGTAAGAAAGAGGATGCATTGTGTCTACTTTCACTGCCTCTGAGAATACATGTAACCCTCTGCCACATTTTTTTCAAAATATCTGGCTTAAATTATAAAATTCAACAGGATTAAGTCCTGATTTCTTCAAAAATATTTTGAGTACAGTCATACTCCCTTGCTGTACTGATTACAACTAATTAAGAGTTTAAAGTTTAAAACATCTAGAGATCTCTGGATTACTTTTTCATAATGCCTTATTCTACTAGTTTTTCTTGCACTTCCTTTTACAGTTCAATTACATTGCCAACATTCAGGGACTTTAGGAGTGGTACAGAGGTTTCCATTTAGGAGAAAGCCATTCTAACACATTAGAAAAAAGTAGCAAGAGTATAAGAGAGCATTACAGGATGATCAAAACATGAATGGAAGTGTGAAACCAACCATCCCTCCTTAACACATTACCAATTTTCAGGTACAAGTAGTCCTCAATGTACGACCACAATTGAGCCCAAAATTTCTGTTATTAATGAGACAGTTAAGTGAATTTTGCCCCATTTTATGACCTTTGTCACAGTTGTTAAGTGAATCTCTGCAGTTGTTAAGTTAGTAACACGGTTGTTAAATGAATGGCTTCCCCATTGGCTTTGGTTGTCAGAAGGGGATCATATGACCCCGAGACATTGCAGCCATCATAAATATGTGTCAGTTGCCAAGCATCTAAATTTTGATCACATGACCATGAGGATGCTGCAACGGTTGTGTAAAAATGGTCATTCATTTTTTTCAGTGCCATTGTAACTTTGAATGGTCATTAAACGGTTGTAAGTCGAGGACTATGTGTGTGTTTGTGTGTGTGTGTGTGTGTGTGTGTGTGTATGTGTGTGTGCATCACAACACACCCAAAAATGAATGGACCTTTTCCAAGGATGTAAGTATGCACACGTCACAGTAGGTGGCAGCATATAGCAATTTCCCACATATTTTTTTTAAAAAAAAACTCTAAGCAAAATCAGTCCTGGTCAGTACAGTAATTGAATGAGAGATTACCAAAATATTCCTGTGGTGGAAAAATATTTTGGAAGACATCATTGGCAAACCATTTCCAAGTTCCAGGAACCAAATGAATATAATTGGAAGATGGCAAAGGTGAACCCATTTCTGTATTGTTGTCAAGAGAACTAAATGAATATGTCAATACAATCATCAGGAGCCAAGTTTGACTGAAGGGAAGCTATGATTTTTTTTAGTGTTTACAAAATATATTTTGTACAACAAAATGTAGATGTGAAAGTAAGGTTTCAGTATTAATATTCTAGGGGGAAGATGCAGTGCTGTAGAAATGACAGATTTAGAAGACTGAGAAGAAAAAAGTACAGAGAACAGAATCAATGCAGTTAAGTTTAGATGGTTTCAGAGTGGGTAACCGCAAATAATCTGATTTTTTGAATAATCATAGATACTTTAAAACTTAGAGTTGGCAAAGGCATCCAGCTTTTAGATAAAAATCAGCAGCATCCCTGGGCAGGAGTCGAAACAGGCAAAAAGATAGTCATAGCATTGTTATTAAAATCACACCACTTTGTGTTTGTCTGATGTAAAGGCTCATGCAAAGGATTGGAGTTCAAATCATGATGCATCAACATATTTGTGACATATTTCTAAAGATTAGTTTATAAAACAGTTAAGAATCTTGATTAAAACAATACCTTTTGTGTGAAGGAGAAATTGTAAATATCAGTTTTGAGGTAATGATGCAACATACAATATTAAAACAACTGGGGCAATGAGTCTGATGAATAACTTCTGATTCGAAGAAATCAAAGATATGCCATTTTTATTCTATAGCATTAGAATTTTTTCTTTTACAGGACTTCTGGTTTGCGTTGCGGCAGGACAGGACACAGGAAGGCAGGGTTCTGCCTTCCATGCTCGATTTCGCCCTACTGGGGGCCCTGAAAAGGGCCTAATATCGCCCCGAAGAGGCAATGAAGAGGAGGGGTGCATTGCTGATCACAGAGAGATGGTGGCTTTCCATGCAATCCAAGGAAAGCCCTCCAAACTGGCAGGGGAAAGACCGGCTACATTCCTGTGGCTGGCCATTAGCTGCTGACAACTGAAGGAGAAAAAAGCTCTACTTAAGACATTGTAAACAGCATGTTTGGAACTGGGTGAGAATATTGATCCTTTCTTTACTATTTTACAACTGAATTTCCTGGGAAACGTTCCCAAGAAGCTAAAAACCTCCGAATGTAATTGGAAGTGGCGTTTTAATTTTATCAGGGACAGAAACATACAAATTGAAGTGGAAATAACATAAATCTACAGTTTTGAAAAATTTGAGAACTGAGATAATTGGTAAGATTTTCTCTTTGAAAAGAAAAAAAACATTGAGGCGAAATATAAGAAATCAATCCTTTGTTTTAAGAGTGGAAAATGGACTTTGAACGTCACCTAGTGGTGTGTGTATAGCACCAAAATTTACTTTGCTTGGTGATTCCTACCTTGGGAGAACAGGTGGCAATAAAGAAAAATATTTTGGCATACTTATCATCCTGACCTTCTTGGATTATAAATACCTACTGATCTCGGACTTTTAACTTCAAGAGCTAGTGGGAAGGAACAATTTTTTTTAACTTGGACTATGCAGACTTTTGAGCTGCTTTCAGAGAGTTGAACATTTTGAACACTTCAAACATTGTGGATTACTACCTTGTCTGATTGACCATTTTCAGAATACTTGAGACAAGGGATTACTATAAAATATTGCTTTCAGAACTGAGCCTATACTTTGGAATCTATTGGATTATAAAGGATACATTTAAAGACCAGAAAACTAATCTCCAGGAATGATGCCTCAAGAAAAAACAAACACCTTTCAGAAAGAAATATATTCTGTGTACAACTAATTCACCAAACAATTGTTGAATGCAAAGAGGACATAAAAAGAATTTATAATGAGACTAAAAACAATGTAGACAATATAAATGAGCAAATCTCCAAATTAAATCTACAACTAGAAAGCTCCCAGATAATAAAGTATGAACAAATAATCCAGAAATCAGAGGAAACAGAGGAAATGGATTTAGAGATGGAAGAAATAAAAGAAAGGAAATATAAAAAACTATATACAAACAAACTACTGCAAGACTTAGCTATAACAATGAAAATGCAAAAGACCTTTTACCCCTTAGATCTGCAAAATATATCTGGCAAGGAAAAAGATTTTTAAAAAGGGAATATAGAGCTGTTAAGGGAAATGTCACAACTTGGGAGACAGGGAATGAAAAGAGAAAAGGAGGGAGAAAAGAACTGGGAGTTGTTTAAGGAATATAAATGGGCAGGATTCCCCCCTCCCCCCCAAAAATACCCTACTTAAATTGTCTTCCTCATGCCAAGCAATTTTTACAAAAATAGAAAGAAAATTCCTGGGAGATCTAATTGTCCTGGCTTGGAAAGCAACTTGGCAAAGAAAGAAAGCCAGAGTCAAATTAAAAAAAACCCAGAAGATTTGACCTTTTAGAGGGGACATTATATGTTTAAATACTTCTTTGAATAAGATTAAAAGAATGGAAGACCCTTAGGCATAATCTGACTTTTATAATGCAAGGTATGATTTAGAATTAAGATAGCATTTATTTCTCTTTTTTAATATGGGAAATATGATTTGAATAAAACTTTCAGCTATATAAATGTAATTAATATTGGAAAATCATATCTGATATATTTCAAATACTGATGGGAAATCAAACTTTAACAAGAACACAAAAACAGGATATTGATTAATGAATTGACATTATTAATTTATGAATTATTTGTATAATATTAGTAAAATATGATGAAGATGCTTATATCTAACACTATATACATTAACAGTACCAAAAATTGTAATGGTGTAATGAAGGAAAAATGGAAAAAATATGGAGAAGAAAGGAGGATCAGGGAAAAAAATACTGGATTGTGTAGTATTGAACAGATTTATATTGAAGAAAATGTTAAATATCTGAACCCAGACAACATATTTTTACTAAGCACTAAATACTGTAATTTTTAAAAAATAATAAAACTTTTATTTAAAAACGTGTTCTTTTATTGTAGAATAGAAATGCTTTGATTGGCTTCATTCACAAAAGCCACTCAGCCTCTTATGTTCGTTGAAAATCTGGTACGAAGACTAGTTAAATGCTATGGAACAGCAAAAGAGGCAGTGGAGGAAGAGAACTTTGTAAATCAGTTCTGGGCATAGCTATAGACATAAATATAGTTGCTGATAAATTTGGAGTCAGATTTTATTTGTTTGCGGTCACAGACCAAAGTACAAATACAACAAAAGAAAAACATGGAAAAAGTAAAATCATAGACAATTGGACACCAGAAGCCTTGGCTGAGGGGAATTACAACATTCTCCTCTAATAGTTACAGTTCTTAAAAATAATTTAGAGATCTGAGAAGTAATATATGAGGAGCCATCCCCTAAACAATATAAGACCAAATTACTAGCATTGGGACCAGAAGGGTCTATTTAAAGGAGAGACAGTAATTTAGTTCTGCCTGCATTATACACAGGGCAGTATAAAAAGACATGCTCCACAGTTTCAACCTCAGCCCTATCAGGGGCATAATCTCTCACTAATCGGGAGCCTCTTAAATCGCCCGTCGAGTAGTGCTGAGGGCAAGACATTGAAACAGGCTAGAGAGAAGACTCTCCTATACTTGGGGATAGTTAGAGTGTAGAAGTATGAAACCATCCTCAGTCCATAATTATTAGATTGGCTGAAGATCAGAGGGGAGCAGGTTTTGTTAGCTCTGGCTCTTAAATATTGCAAATCTATGTCTACAAGCCATTGGACTACCCTAGATTGGGCGTCCTTAAGGCCATAATCTCCCAAGGCATCACCCAAAAAACCTAGCAAGTGGAGTTTCTTTGTCAGCTCCCTCTCCCAACAAGAAGTATGAGGGTCAGCAAACACCAGAGAGAGGTAGCTACCAGGGACTGCCGAGAAGAGCACCCAAAACCACCATTTAAAGGTGTTGATCCATGCCATGCATTCGATTGAACGAATGCCCAGTTCCAGGTACATCGGAGCAAAGCCAACACAGGGAGAGAGACCCAGAAGTTTCCTAAGAAAGACAGCCTGGGTTCTTTCAATACAATCCTTGAAGTCCCGTATCCATATGGGAATTCCATAAAGAGTTTGGGCCAAGGTTTTGGCTTTATATATACGCAGAGCAGAAGGGATGAACTGGCCTCCTTGGGTAAAGAAAAATCTTAGAATCTGCTGATGGCTACAGGAAGCCGAATGCAGCACCTGGGTCCGATGTCTGGTCCAAGCGCCGGTATTCTGAAATTGAATACCTAAGTACTTGAAGTGGAAGACCTGCCTAACAGCATTACCATTAATAGCCCAGTTGTATAACTTCCGGGCTCTAGAGAACACCAATACTTTAGTTTTGTCATAATTAATGGACAAGTGGTTCTCAGCACAGTAGGACCCAAATGCAGAAAGTAATCTTTTCAGTCCTAGTCTTGATAGTGATAGAAGGACTGCATCATCAGCATATAGGAGAAGCGGAATCTTCGTAATTGACAGCTTTGGGGCATGGGACTCAATACGTCCAATGTAAGAGGCCAAATCAGATAAGAATAAATTAAACAAAAGAGAGGCCAGGACACAACCCTGCCTTACTCCGCTCTTAATCGGGATAGGATTTGAGAGTTTTCCCTGCAAGCCGCACCTGACCTGGCTGGAGGTCTGATTATAAGGTAAAGGTAAAGGTTCCCCCGCACATGCGTGCTAGTCGTTTCCAACTATAGGGGCCAGTGCTCATCTCCATTTCAAAGCCGAAGAGCCAGCCCTTGTCCGAGGATGTCTCCGTGGTCATGTGGCTGGCATGACTAGACGCCAAAGGCACACGGAACGCTGTTAACTTCCCACCGGAGTGGTCCCTACTTTTCTACTTGCCTTTTTACGTGCTTTTGAACTGCTAGGTTGGCAGAAGCTGGGACGAGTAACAGACGCTCACTCTGTTATGCGGCACTCGGGATTTGACCCACCAAACTGCTGACCTTCTGATCAACAAGTTCAGCGTCCTAACCCACTGAGCCACCACATCTCCAGGTCTGATTATACAAGGATCTAATTAGGAACAAGAGACGTCTATCGATGGAACTTTTGTGCAATTTTGACCACAGCAGTTCCCTAGGGACTGAGTCAAACGCTGCCTTTAGATCAATGAAAGCAGTAAAAAGTTTGCCACCTGGTGTGATAGTGTATTTGTCAACCAGGTGCGCTAGGACAAAGCAGTGGTCCAATGTAGCACAGCCCACTTTAAACCCGATCCTTTCTGCACCAATAATGTTGGACTCCTCGACCCAGGTGAGGAGTCTACGTTGGAGGTATTTAGCATACAGTTTTCCAATGATGGAAAGCAGGCTTATAGGGCGATAATCGGCCGGGTTGTTCCTATTTCTTCGTTTAAAAACTGGGACAATAATTGCTAAGCTCCAGGAGGTAGGAATCCTGCCGGAAGTATTAATATGGGTGAAAAGTGTTGCTAAGAGAGGAGTCCACCACTTGGGATTAGATTTTAGCAAATCAGGGGGTATGGCATCAGGGCCAGGGACTTTGCCTGACTTGAGTTCAGAGATAAGCTCAGTAATCTCAGCGTGAGTCACGGGTTGCCAGTTAGGAAATGCAGGGGGCAGTTGTGGTCCAAGCTTGGTCGGAAGTGTTGAAGCCTGGAAGATTGACAAGAAATGATTTTCCCAATCTCTGTTGGAGATACAGCAGAGAGGGAATTCTTGGTGGCCAGGCAAAGAGCTGGCAACAATTTGCCAAAATAGTCGGGTGTTCTTCTGCTGGATGGAGAAGAGAAGTAGATCCCACTTCTCTCTCTTTTTAGCCCTCTTTTTCTTAACAATTAGTTCTTTATACTCCCGCTTCAGGCGATAGTAGTCCTCTGGTGGGCATTTATCCCCTCGATTACAATAGAGCAAGTAAATCTGGTTAATCTGGTTCCTAAGCATCAGACATTCTTTCTCAAATCAGGGATTACTTCTTAAATGATATGGGCTACTTGGCCTACAGTCAGCTCCTAGCTCCCTTTGGACACTATTAGTGATTCAAAGGTCAAAATTATCTCTGAGCCACTACTTGTTAGGGCCTAATTGTATAGACTGAGACACTCCGGAGATGATAAAAAGGAGTGGAACTTTCTTTCAGTATTAGGAGACCATTTGATCCTCCTTGTATACAAGGCCACATAAGGATCCAATATCTGGGGTCCTTTAGACAGATGTATATTTGAAGAAAGCCCAATGATTGTAACCAGGGGATAATGGTTGCTCTCCGTAAGGCAGTCCACATAGAAAGCATGGACTGCCATTCTTAGTAACTGGGAAACCAGCACAAAATCAATAACACTACTCCCACGTGAGGAACTAAAAGTAAACTCACCGGCTAGGTCACCTGGGGTACTCCCATTAAGGATTATCTTATTGTGTTGGGATGCTAAAAGGGCTAACTGAATACCAAAAAAGTTTGTTAGTTCATCCTTAGAGTGTCTAGCTGAAATCTGGTGACCTATTGCCTGGAGGATTTCTTGGGAGTAAAGTGCCTCAATCGATGGAGGAACTTGGACTCCCAAACAGGAATTAAAGTCACCCCCTTTAAAGGTGAACGGCGCTGGGAATTTAGTTTCAATACAAGTAATATAGTTCTCCAGTTCGCCCCATTGAGCCTTAATGTCGGCTTGCCTCACCAACGGGGGGAGGTAGACGTTAAACAATAACAATTTGCTGCGTCCTCTCTTAATTAGGAGCACCATGGCTAAGGAGCCACAGGGGGGCAGCTTCACTGACTCCACTTTTAAAGAGGTAGAGACCAGGCAAGCTAGACCACCCTTGGGTCTTCCCATCGTAGATTGTTTGGTAGCAGCCAAGGAAGTGGCCGTAAACCCTGTAAGGGATATCTTATCACATGCCCAGGTCTCCTGAAGCAAGACCACATCAAATGACTGGATATAGTTGGTAAATTCTATGGTGCCGCACTTTCTCCCCCAACCTGCTATGTTCCACGAAAGGCATTTGAGAGTGCGGTGTTTTTTTTTTGCCAGGTTTGATAGTCATTCTGTACAGTTAATTTTTTCCAGAGAACCCTTCAGGTCCGGAAAGATACACCCGTTGTTAAATGGCAGTGTCACCCTCTTGGGAGACAAAGGCAGGGAAGGGGGGAAGGGAGGCGAGCCTTGTTCATGGGTCTGTAGGGCTCTAAGCACGCTCCAGTTCGTACATGTAGCATTAGTTGGTTGCTTAGCTGGCAGGCATTAAGTGGCATCAGCAGAGGGAGTCTGAGATAGCCCAGGATCTTCGGATTTACAAATTAAACATTCTGGAGAAAGGGCCAAGGGAACTTCCACTGATGAATCGGTATGGACTCCCTGAAATCCAAGGAGATCCTTGTCAGGTAGTGAAAGACTCCAGAGCTTAGATTTAACTGCAGCCAGACGCTTTATAATTTGGGCCCTTTCTGGTTGTGAGAGCACACAAAAAGAGTCGAAAAGTTGTGTCTCCTCCACGTTCCAGAAATTATCTTGAGATGAGTCGGTCTCATGGATAGGTGGAATCCCAG
The DNA here is from genome assembly GCF_947247035.1 of Vipera ursinii. Taxonomy (NCBI): domain Eukaryota; kingdom Metazoa; phylum Chordata; class Lepidosauria; order Squamata; family Viperidae; genus Vipera; species Vipera ursinii. The sequence goes on along the minus strand of NC_139514.1, from coordinate 85,448,960 downwards.
AGGCACTGGCCTGAGGCTTATTCACTAAGAAGACTTGGATGCCCTGGGCAGGTGTCACTTCCTTTGGGGTTATTTCTTCCCAGCTGATCAAGTCAAGGCAAGCTTCCTGATGTTACTCGCTGAGGGGGGTTGGTTTGACCGGCTGTGGGAGAATCAGTCAGGCTACCATCTGAGAGGATGCCATCAGGGGATTTTACAAGAATGGGTGTGTAATTAGTAGATGATCTAGTGTCAGGGATGACATTCAGGGTTGGCACATTAACATGTGCTGCTGAAGGACTTTTGAGGGCAATAAATCCCCTGACACTCACAGATTGTTGATTTCCTAAAAGAGGCTTAGTCGACATATCTTTGAAGATTCTTTTTAGCAAAATGCCGAAGGATCTTAGCAGAGATCTTCTCCTGAAGAACACTTTTGGAGTGTTGGGGTTGTCAAAACTGAGTAGCACTCTAGTACACCATATAGGGGAAGGTAAAAATTCAACCTTCAAATCATCAGCTTTCAGCCCCAATAGCTGTAGAATATGGCCCCTTGCCAGCCGTATTGAGTGCCAACGAGGCAAGTAGCCGTTAATGGGATTGATATTAAGGGCCACCTGTTTTGGCTGTAAAACCAGGTGACTGTTTGCATCTAAAGGTGTAGAGTTCGAACTATTAGTAGGGTTACATTGAACAGATCTTTTGCTGAGGCTTGACAGGGAGGACCCTGCCACCGCATCAGGCTGTCAAGCAGCCAGCCCAGGGCTACTACTGGCAACCCAGGTAACTAGATAGTTTAGAGTACTTATAATTTTATGAAGCTGGAGCTGTATGCTCGCTGTTGTATCTGCAACCAGAAAACATTGCTGAGCCAAAAGCTCTGTGAGGGTGGGCTCATTTAAAGATTGGTTAGGGACCGTAATTTTTGGGGAGCCTTTGTTCTCAACTCGAGGGGTGACACCCTCATCCATCGGAGGATCACAGTGACCGGCAGCAGCCAGATGAAAGGGAGCTGGAGTTTTCAAGCAGAGAGGCCGAGTTAAAACAAAGTCCTCAATCTTGGATTGCTTCAGAGAAGGTTGAGAAACCAGGTCAGTGAGGGATCTGCTCCTTTTCCTTGACTTCATTATGTTAAGTAGCACAATAGAGGAGGAGCAAAGAGTAGTATAGCAAAGAGTTTAGTCCCTGAGACGAGTCCTGGATCCAAAGGAAGAGGAGTCAGGAGTCGAGAAGAAGCAAATCCTGATGCAAACAATGGCAGAGCTCCTCGCAAGTAAGGCAAGGATCCTACCCTCCTGACAAAGCAGGGAGCAGGGAGTAAATGAAAATGATAAAATAATAAAAGGAAAAAGGTAAAAATAGTAGAAAAATAGGAGGAATAAAGTAAATAAATAAATAAATCAGATAAAAAGGTCACGTCAAAGCTAAACAGTACTAGGCTTCCTGGCTAACGTAGTAAAACCTATGTAACAGCAAAAAAAAAAAAAAAAGAAAAGAAAAGAAAAAGAAAAAAGAAAACCAGCAGCAAGGCATTCCCATAGCTGAGGCCCAGATCGGGTAGTTACAAATATGGCTAAACTGTAGCTAAACTGTAGCTGAAGTATGGCTGGGGTGGATTAGTGGCCACACTGCATAGAATTTCAAAAATATAGAAGGTTTAAAAATTAGAAGATTAGAAGGCTAGGATAAGATAGAACAGTAGCCTTAAAATCAGATAGTAGATAAAATAGGTTGAATTAATCTTAGTTAAAAGCAGGGAGCCTACTTGCCTGCTACTGCCGCTCCAGAGCCCCAATTTGGAGTCAACTGTGATTAATCGAACTTCTTAAGAGAGAAAATATACTTCCATGTTACAACTTGTAGCTCAATTCATTTCTAATGAGATAAACAGGATAATTAAACTCTAAGACCAAATAAAAAGGATGAGCTAATTTTATGTGGTAGATTAAGTACAGTGCTGAAAAACAACAAAATGGAAATGTTGCTGGAAATTTTGTCTCTTGTAGAACTCCCTGCTGTGAACTTTATCAGATGTCTTTATTACATGGGTAATTTTGTGACTGAATATTTACTAGGTACTTTACAACCTATTCACCAACCTTTGTTTAGAAATGAAGTGCAGGACCATTAACACCAAAGAACCAAAAATATTTTTGACCATTTTGTTATCATTTCTGTCATTGTCTACTGAAGTGATTTGCATTTAGGTATTATTCATTCCAGGTTGTCTGATGATCTAAAAATGCTGTATTTATGCAAGTTGCTACAGTTTAAAAACAGCTGAGGCTTTACACTTCAGATATTTTTCTTTGCAGACATAAACTTCAACACTTCTTTCAAGAGGAAAACTGAAATACAACAGAAAAAATAATTTCATTATTATAATACTAATATCCTTCTGATTACAGATTACAGTACATCTGGCAAGTATTATTGCTGTAACAATGGAACAAATTACAAGATACTTTACACATCAAAAAGAAGGTATGCTGATGCATATGGCAAGTTTGTTATTTGTGTGTGAACAATATAATATTATATTTGATTTGAGATAAAATGGCAATTTACTTGTACTGGAAGCGAGTAAGTATGTGGTGTTTTTACAAAACAAGCACTCCTAGAATAAAGGAAGCTGCTTCTACAAAAAGTAGGCATTTATTTTTGAACATTTGCTATAATAATGGGTCACAAAAGGTGGACCAAAGTTATAATCAGAAACCCACATGGTTTATCAAAAACATATCACACCAAACAAATCTTATTGCATTCTTTGACACAGTGACTAAATCAGTGGACCAGAGAAATACTGCAGACATAAGTATACTTGGCCTTCAGTAGGGCATTTGACAAAGTAGACCATAACCTACTTCTTGGTAAGAAAGAAATCTGAGGTTTTATTTATCTACTTTTAAGAATTGCTAAGAATCAGATGATTCTTAAAACCATAAAACTCAAGAGGGTGTACTTTCTTTTTCCCATGACTGTAGGTAGTATCTGGCTCAATAGTAGTAACTGTGAGAGGAATCGAGGGATATTAGTGGAAATCACTTAAATATGAGCAAGCAGTGTGCTACAGCCCCCCCCCCCCCAAATCAATCCTGGCCTAGGCTGCATTAACAGAGCAATAGAATCAAGATCACATGAAGTGTTATAATGCCCTGGTAAAATCAGTTTTAGTCACAATGATACAAAAAAAATGTTGAGACTCTTGAAAGAATGCAGAGAAGAGTAACAAAGATGATTAGGCAGCTGGAGACTAAAACATATGAAGAAAAGTTGCAGGAATTGGATAATGAAAAGAAGAATTAGGGTTACATGATGGTAGTATTCCAATATTTGAGGGGTTGCCACAAAGAAGAGGGGGTTCACCTTTTCTCCAAAGTACCTGAAGGCAGGACAACAAGTAATGGAAGGAATCTAATCAAGGAGAGAACCAACCTAGAACTAAGAAGAAATTTCTGGACAGTGAGAACGATTAACAATTAATCAAGTTAATTGTGGCTGTTCCATCACTGGAGATTTTAAAGAAGAGACTGAATTTGTCTAAATGGTATAGGGTCTTCTGTTTGAGCAGGGGGTTGGACTAGAAGACTTCAAAGGTCCTTTCCAACTCTTATTCAGTACCACCCACCCACCCACCCAGATTCCCTTCTCCCATGTTTAGGCCACCCAGAACCTTAGAAACGTCGAGATCTGTGGGCTTCCAAGTTAAAATCTATGTATTTTCAATTTCCTAAAGTTTAAAAATACTGGAATATGATTAAGAAATTTGAGAATTTATGGTTCCCATATTACTGGTAGATTGGGAAAGCTGAACTAAAATAACAATAAATGAAGATTCTGTTAATATAACCTTACAGTAAAGATAGAGAAAATAATTTTGGGTGTCCTTATTGATTGGGCTGCCTTGCAAGAATGATATTAATCTTTAAATCTAAATGTACATCTCAGAGTGATGCCATATTATGCCATAATATAAAAATATTCATTCTCTTCCTGTGACCTTATGCCCCTTTGAAATAAAACCTGTATTCAGCTATTTTATAGAACCCAGTTGGGAAAATGCTGTATTCTTTCTCTTCTCAAAGTGAGAATTTTATAAGATTTCTTTTCCAAATTTCCAAGTACAGCTAAAAATGTTAGAAGATAACAGCACCTACATACGGAAGACACTATTCATTATCAAGATGCAATTCCTTAACTTCTGCAAGGTGATATAGAAAATATCAGAAAATTCCCTACATTGAAAGAATCTGTATTTATGATTCTGGAGCAATAGAATCAGTAATCAATTTCTATTAATGTGCACTTTATTGAGATATTTCTCTATTGTCTTCATGGATTTGTTTTACACAAGTAACTCTGAAACAACACTAACTTTTTACTTCCCAGACCAGTGTTTAAATATGTCTAAAAGCAACTAAATTCTGTATGACAGTTTGTAAAATTAGAGAAAAGAAAGTTATTAGATTTGCAATAGTGGCAAATATCTGTAACTCAGATGTAGGATGAGAGTGAAGGTTTGTTCTCTGACCTTCTGGGTTGGTTTCCAAATGTTTCATTACCAGGCTAGGTAACATCTTCAGTGTAGTTTTGGGGATGTCAGTGTCAATGTTCTTCTGTTTATAAGGGTTTCATATGGTTAGTGGGTCCACATGAAGCATCAAAGTTATTAGAGTTCTGTAATGTATTGGGCTTTCTTGTTAATACCATGTGGTAATGGCTGGTAGGCTGCTGGAGCAGGGAGCTAGCTAACGGCTCCCAGCATCCCAGACAACCCATCTCCAGCGGTGCCATTGGTTGCCCCTAGGCGGCAATAGGTTGCTTCAAACCTATTAGCTGCTGCCTAGGGGCCAGGGTATAAATTGCTGCATCCGTAGCCCTGTTCTCTAGTTCAGATCCTGCAAGCAATAAACTATGATCTTTGCTGAACTCACTCACCTCGTCTTCATTCCTGCGCAACGAACCCAGTACACAACACTGGCGACGAAGGTGGAATCCTGCTTCTCTGTCGAAGCTGAAAGTCACTAGAGGAGAGGCAGCGTTCGCCTGGCGGGAAAAGCAAATTCCTCCCCCATGGTCGGCTAGCTAAGCCACGCTAGCAACCACGCACTCAGAAGACCAGTCCCTGGGCAACGAGAGGCAGGTTTGTAAGATGCTGAGATCCAGCCGTGAAGACCATCAGAATGCCCAAGGTCAGAAGGCTGCAAGAATTCAACATCAAGCAACCAGAAGGATGGTCCTCGTACCACTCCCAGGTCAAGAACTACCTTCGGGCGAACCAGGGTGCAGAGGATGGAGTGAAGGCCGTCACGCTGCTCTGTGTATGCAGCCCAGCGACATTCGATCTGGCCGAAAACCTGTTTGTACCCACACTGTTGGAATCCATCTCCTACGCCGAACTGAAGAGGAAGCTCGGAGAACATTTCCAACCCAAGATGTTGGTGACTGCATGGCGCTATGCCTTCGAACAATGAATACAGTAGCCGGGAGAGACTGCATCCGAGTACATTGCGGCCTTGAGGCAGGCCGCACACCTGTGTCAATTTTCAGACATCGAAGAGCGACTTCGAGACTTGCTCGTCTGCGGCCTCCGCAACCGAGAGCTGTAGCAGAGACTTTTTGCCAGAGAGGTCCTGTCGTTTGCAGATGCCCAGAACGAAGTCATGGTGGACGAAGCTGCCGGTGAAGCTGTCTGAACGATTCGGTCCACCAGTACGACGCAACACGAATAAATCGTCCACCACGAGGATGCAGAACTCACTGAGGACTCAGAAGAAGCTGCCAAAGTCGACAAGTTGCACAGACAACCCGACCAGCAGCTCTGCAGCAGCAAACAGCAAGAGACTACTTACAAGGCAGATTTCTTGCCTAGATGTCCAGGTTGTGGTGGCCGCCACCAATGCTGGGACTGCAGGTTCCAGACAGCCACGTGCCAGGCCTGCGGAAAACCCGTCCACATCGCATCAGTTTGCAGAGGTCGCCAGAGGAACTGGACATCAAATCGCCAGTCAGATGATCTGACCAGGAGAAGTACTGGGGCCCTGGGGCCATTCAGTGTGGGGTTTTGCTCAAGCCATAGAAGTGTCTGCCCTACCGGGGTCCGACGCCCTCTTAAACCCAAGTATAGACTTCAGGTGGAGCTGCAAGGGGTCCCCTGTAAGATGGAACTGGACACAGGCTCTGCCATTTCCATTATTTCTCTGGACACATTTAATTTTGTGTGCAGTCGCAGTAGAAGATGGGCCAAGCTGAGGCCCTCTGACATACTTTTAACAGATTTTCAGAACGCAAAAGTCGCAGTCAAGAGTGAAGCCACCTTGGCCGTTAAATTTAAGGGGTTTTCAGGGCACCTGGATGTTGTCATAGTAGGGGGCCAGAGAACGAGCCTAATTGGACTCGATTGGTTTAATGCACTAGGCATCCAAGTAACCGGTATCAACCGGACACAAATCGCGAGTCTAGTGTAAGTTTGCGAGGACTTTGCAGACGTATTTGATTCAGCCCTAGGAACTTACACGGGTCTGCCAATAGTATTCAAACTAGACCCAAATGTGGTTCCCATCAGGATAAAGCCTCGCAGGGTCTCCTTTGCCCTCAAGCACAAAATAGACACAGAACTAGACAAGCTTGTGGAACAGGGCGTTTTGAAACCAGTAGATAGTGGGGAGTGGGAAACCCCTATTGTAACAACACTTAAAGCCAATGGGGAAGTCAGAATATGCACAGATTATAAATGCACAATTAACCGGGCCCTTAAACAGCACGCATACCCAGTCCCCGTGGTGAGCCACATCCTGGCATCTTTGCAAGGTGGCTCCACTTTTTGCGAAATTAGATTTGGCGCAGGCCTGTCAGCAACTACCTGTTGATGAGGCCACGGCTGCAGCACAGACAATTGTGACCCACAGGGGGGCTTTCAGAGTAAAGCGCTTGCAATTTGGAGTCAGTGTAGCCCCGAGCATTTTTCAGGGAATCATGGAATGCACACTCAAGGGCATTCTAGAGGTTTGCCCCTATTTTTCCGACGTGCTTATTGTTGGAGAATCCACAGAGGTGCTAGCAACGAGGCTCAGAGCCGTCCTGCAGAGGCTGTGTGAAGCAGGCCTCAATCTAAAAAAAGAGCAAATGCAGTATTGGGGTTCCCTCAACTGAATTTTTGGGGTTTTGCATTGATGCTAATGGCATCCACCCAGCTGAGTCCAAAGTGAAGGCCATTCAGATGGCACCTACCTCTAAAACAAAAGGAGAACTGCAAGCATTCTTGGGCCTCCTTAACTTCTACCACACGTTCCTTCCTAACAAGGTCACAGTGGCAGAGCGGCTTCATAGGCTCTTAGATAAAAAAGCTTCTTGGAAGTGGACCAGCATTCACAAAAAATGTTTTTAGGACCTGAAGGCACTTCTGTCAGTCAGTTCCACTATCACTTATTTCAGGCATGTGACACATCCCCATACAAGGTGGGTGCAGTTTTGAGTCACTTAGAGAAAGATGGAACCCAATTTCCCATTGCATTTTTTTCAAGGACACTGTCCTCTGCTGAGCGTAACTACGCTCAAATTGACAAAGAGGCATTGGCCATGGTAGCTGGAGTTAAAAAATTCCATGACTGCCTATATGGCAGGGACTTCATGGTCTTCACAGACCACAAACCGCTACTGGGGTTATTCACCACAGACAAACAGACACCCCATATATTATCCCCTAGAATGCTGAGATGGTCTATTTTTTTTATCAGCGTACACGTTTAAGCTGATTCACAAACCCGGCAAAGAAATGGGCCATGCAGATGGCATGAGTAGGCTTCCACTGCCACAAATTGAACCTGATCTGGCCCCAGCAGCCCGCATATTGTCCATTCAGGACTTGCCAGAGTTTCCCCTCCATGCAGGGGACAAAGCTGCAGAAACAGCAGCTGATAAGACACTAAGTAGACTGCTTTCTTGGGTGCACACAGGGTGGCTGGATAAAAGCCCAGGCCCTGAATTTCAGAGTTATTTTACTAGAAGACATGAGCTATCAGGTTACAAGGGTTGCATCCTATGGGGGAACAGGGTCATAGTCCACACCTCACTAAGAGACAGGGTCTTACAATCACTGCATGATGGTCATCCGGGTATTGTACGTATGAAAGCTTTAGCTAGAAGCTACTTATGGTGGACAGGTTTAGACAAGGCCATTGAACCCCAGGTGCATGGATGTTACACATGCCAACAATCAAGGCCTGAAATGCCGCACGCTCCAGTTCACAGGTGGGAGGAGACTCACACTCCCTGGTCTAGAATTCACATAGACTTCTCTGGGCCCTTTCAGGGACAGCTCTTCCTTATAGTGGTCGACAGCAACTCTAAATGGCTTGAAGTAATTCCAGTTGCTAACATGACTTCTGCTAGAACCATCCAGGTGCTTAGGAAACTCTTTGCCACACATGGGCTGCCAGACATCATAGTATCCGACAATGGAGCCCAATTTACAGTGGCAGAATTTCAGGTATTCCTGAGAGCTAACCTCATCAGGCACGCAACATCGGCCCCGTTTCACCCTTTGTCTAATGGTCAAGCTGAACACATGGTCTGGACCACAAAAAGAGTCACTGAAGCATATAGTGACTGGGGACTGGCATCACAGATTGGAAGATTTTTTACTTTACCAGCATTCCATGCCCTGCACAGCTACAGGGAAAAGCCCAGCAGAGCTGCGCTGGGGGAAGCGACTGATCACAAAATTGGACAGGTTGCATCCAGATAGGGTGGCAGCAGAAGCTTTGCGCCCCAAACCCCTGAGGGGGTTGCAAGTGGGCGATGGGGTGTGGGCCAGGAACTATGGGCATGGGAATTTGTGGGTGCCTGGAAAAATTACTAAAATGTCAGGCCCCCACTCTTACGAAGTGGGGCTGGAGGGTGGGCGAGTTGTCTGGCGCCACATCAATCAGCTTAGGAAGCGTTTCCCAGAATGGCCAAAAAGCAAGGACTTCATCACAAGTCCTTACCAAGGTGCACAAACCAGCAGCCAAGCCGGCCCATGCATAGACTCTGAAGGCTCACACGGCCCAAGCAACAAGGAGTTGGCCTTAGAGAAGGGGAGCCCGGACATGCAACATGGGTCCCCTGATGGAGAAAGCCAACCTGATGGCTTCAGCCGCTGTGCTAACTCTGCTGAACAAACTGACTCTGGGGTGGGCCATCCTGGAAAGGCCAGCCAGAGAGCACCGAGCCACTCTGAATCACTTGAACTAAGAGACACTGGTCTACCCAGCCTGGCAGGCAAGCTGGTAGGCCAGGACATGCCTGGGTCCCCCAGGCATTCCACAAGGCCACACAAACCTGCTTATCTGAAAGATTTTGTTCTGAAATAATAAAGCTATAATGTTGTATGTACCCTTGTATTTAATGCTGACCTACAAGATTGTAATGGACAATGGAGCTACAATGTAGTAAGTACTTTATTGTGCTGCTAAGTGGAACCTATTCACACCAGTGTTAAGTCTTTATAAAGTGTATTCCTGTAATTACTTTCTATTGTTGCTATAATGTTGTTTGTTCTAAGGGGGAGGGGTATAATGTATTGGGCTTGCTTGTTAACACCACATGATAATGGCTGGTAGGCTGCTGGAGCAGGGAGCTAGCTAACGGCTCCCAACATCTCAGACAACCCGTCTCCAGCACTGCCACTGCTTGCCCCTAGGCAGCAATAGGTTGCTTCAAACCTATTGGCTGCCACCTAGGGGCCAGGGTATAAATTGCTGCATCTGCAGCCCTGTTCTCTAGTTCAGATCCTGCAATCAATAAACCATGATCTTTGCTGAACTCACTCACCTTGTCTTCATTCCTGCACAACGAACCCAGTACACAACAAGTTATATCCTATTTTTCCTCCAGAAACTCAAGGCATTTCACAGGCCACTCCTATTTTTCCCATACAATAATTCTATGGCTTAGATTTAAATCCCAAAGGTTTTAATTTTGATACAAGTTTTTCTTTTATTGTAGTGATATTATGAATTTGCATTTTATATATGCTTGTGGGTGGTTGGAGTTTTTTAGCTGTCTCCTTTGCCATTTTGTTTTTCTTTTGTCTGATCCAAATTTGCAATGACTAATTTGTGGCCTTCTAACTCAGATATAAAAGAGAATGCAAACTGATTTGAAAGAAAGCATACTGGGATTCAGCAGTATCTGGGTAGGGCTCAAAAAGAAAAGTTGACGACAGCAGTGTGCTCAAATCCCTGCACATTTTGCAAATATTGGCTTTGATCACACTGATTTTATTGCCATTTTGACTTTTATGAGGGTCCTGTGTGAACACCAGGGCTTTTTTTCTCATAGAACGCTCAGAACGGCGTTCCGGCACCTTTTTTTTTTTGCAAAACAAAAAACAACAAAAAAACCCAGCTCCCTTATTGGCTTACCCAACTACACCATCTCAACTAGGTAAGTAAGAGAGGACAAGGAGTGGGAGGTGGGTTCTGTGGAGTCCATGTGCACTCCTTCCTTGTGCTCATCCGTGTCAGCCAGGCTGGTGGCCTACCCAGTACTGGACCTGTGCCACCGTTGCCTCACCCTTCACACCCAAGTGGCCACCCTGCATTGCCTGGCCCACACCGCCTCTGCCCCCTGCCCCGCGTATCCCCGCCGTATAGAGCGGGCCCCGCTGCTCTCACTGCATCAGCTGCACCGGCTCTGGCCCCGGGGGACAGCCCACTGCCAACACCCCTCAAGCCCATGACTGCAGCAGCGCCCCCCCCCGCCTCCTGCACCCACCAAGATGAGAGTTCCGGCACCTTTTTTTTTTTTTAAGGAAAAAAGCCCTGAACACTCTGTTCAGATTTATAATAACAACATAAGAAATTGTGGAAGATTGTAGAATTGATCTTAGTAGATGAAATAAATAGGGGTTCTTGGGATGTTATTGTTCAGGAATTTCCCTTTCATTATCATAATTTGATACATTTGCTTGAAACTTCTCTATTAGTGATAAAAAGCATGTCCCTATTTTTTATTTCAGAAGGGAAGAACATGAACTTGCTAAAGAACTGAAGATGTTGATTAGATTAAACTTTTTTTTTACTTTGATATGTGTGGTTTGAGTACTACAGTTGCCTTTGCCATGAATATTATTTTCAGTTTTTACAGTTCATCCCTATTCCCTACCTTCCTTTAAATCTTCTACTCTTCAAATACAAAATCCTTACTAGAATGCTAAATGATTGAAACTTTAGAATGTTAATTTTAGAAGCAAAACAAATGATGCAAAAATAAATCATAGATACACACTCTCATGCATAAGTAATTAAGCTGTATACTTTAATTTGAGGCAAAGCCCAGCATATTGCCAAATAGGAAAAGAATATATCTGCAATACAAACTACAATACTAAAATCTACTTTTATTTCTGATGGTAATTGTGCTGAGGTTGGTGCTCAGCCACAGAAAAACAATTCTAGATATAACCACAGAAGCAGCTAATTTGACAATTGTAAGGTATGCAGGGACCCTTATTTCCTCAGAAATGGAGAACTAGTAAAGTAATCTCTGTGGAACAAGTGTCTCTGTGACCAAATCCCTTAATTACATCCAGTAGAAGAGCATATGTGGCAATTAACTCCTCTAACTCCAGCGTAGCAATTTTAATTGGTTGTGGCAAATACTTTGCAAACTTAAAAAAACCACACAATTATATGTATTACAATTTGCAAAAAGAAGTGCAAATGAGCCAGCAGATTGTAGTATCTATTGTCTCCTGTACACATAGTCCTTGACTTATGACCATGACTGAGCCCAAAATTTCTGTTAAGATAGTTAAGTGAATTTTACCCCATTTTATGACCTTTCTTGCCACAATTGTTAAGTGAATCACTGCAGCTGATAAATTAGTAACAGTTATTAAGTGAATCTGACTTCCCCATTGACTTTGCTTATCAAAAGGTTGCAAAAGGTGATCACATGACCCAGGGACACTGCAACCGTCATAAATATGAGCCAGTTGCTGAGCATCTGGATTTTGATCATGTGATCGTGAGGCTGCTACAAAGGTTGTGAGAAAAATGATCATGTCACTTTTTTCAGTGCTGCTTTAATTTTTAAATGAACTTTTGTAAGTTGAGGACTATCTGTACTAATTTTCAAGGTACCATTAACAAAAGTTGAGTTGTATTTGCAATTTGTATCTTAGTTATCTGGGTTTATCTGTTCTTTGTACTAGGTAAATTTGATCTAATGCTATCTTTTTCCAATTTCCTTGGTGTATAGTCATGATTTTCAAATACAGGTAGCCCTCATTTAGTGATTGCCTCATTTAGTGACTACTTGCAATATGACAGTGATTAAAAAGTAACCAGTCCTTACCTTTACAGTCTTTGTAGATCTATAAAGCAAAGAAAAGCTGAAGTAAGATAGTAAGTTTCACTTTACAGCCAACTTGTGGGTCCTAATTGTGATTGCTGAACGATGACCAAAATAATTTTAAAGCCTAAACAGGATTGTTAAGCAGATAAAAGGTAAAGATAAAGGTTCCCCCACACATGCGTGCTAGTTGTTTCCAACTCTAGGGGCCGGTGCTCATCTCCGTTTCAAAGCCAAAGAGCCAGCGTTTGTCCGAGGACGTCTCCGTGGTCATGTGGCCGGCATGACTAGATGCCAAAGGTGCACGGAACACTGTTACCTTCCCACCGTAGTGGTCCCTATTTTTTTTACTTGCATTTTTAAGTGCTTTCGAACTGCTAGGTTGGCAGAAGCTGGGACGAGTAACAGGCGCTCACTCTGTTACGCGGCACTCGGGATTCAACCCGCCAAACTGCCGACCTTCTGATCGACAAGCTCAGCGTCCTAACTCACTGAGCCATCATGTCCCTATTAAGCTTATACATGTATTTATTTATATATACAATTTATATCTGGTTTGTCAATTTTCTTTGATAACTATCAGTATGCTGACTATGGTCCCAAGACCCCCAAATATTGTGTTTCAAATTTCTTAGTTCTTAATCTAATCATGAATGGCCAGGTCAAGGAAAGATTTTTATGTATATTTATTTAACTAAGCTAGGTATAGATCAAGCATAAAGTTCTCATGTTCAAGAAATTTATATTTTGATAATCAGAGAAAGGTCCAGGGTTGTTATATAGAGCCAGAACGCCCAGCTCCAGGTCTCTTACACAAGTTTCAATGGCCATTTGATATTTAACTATTATTAGACTATTGAGGTATCCTTTGAAAGTAATGGAAAATTAGAACCCCCATTCTGGAAGCAAATCCCCAGATCAGGATATCGCAGAAACAAGCTGTAGAAAACTCATTGCTGCCATCCAGGGACCAACTTGATTTTGAAACCCAGATCCAGTAGTCTGGTAAAATGAAGGATGGGGAAACAAAACAAGAAAGGAGGCTTTAATACCTGTTCATAATGCTGAAAACCACTGAAAATAATAAGCAATATAATGTTTAATAAAAAATAAATATCATTAGATAAGGAGGGCAAAACAGGGACTCACACTTTGGGTTAAAAAAAATCAGCTTCCACATACTATAAATTAAGGTTTAACATTGTGAAGCATCAGAAAAAGTGCTAAATACTGGAGCTCCCCCTAAAGTTGCAACTGAATTGTTAGAGCCCAGTTCCTGCCATATCATTCAAAGACCCAATAAAGGCTTCTATCCAAAAAGGATCAAGCTCTACTATGCATGGAGGTTTCTCAAAAAGTAAAAGTAGAAAGGCCAATTCTTCCTTTTTAGTATCTAAAATTAGTGTGTTATACCTATTTAGTTATCTGCAAAATGTTCAGTTTTTCAGCTAGTCCTATGGTATTGATTGATAAAGGAAAGCCCGAGGGGGAGGGGATAGACACTCAATTAAGCAAATTTAGAGTCCAGATCTAATGACTTTATAGGGAAGTAATTCCTTTAAAGTGCCCTTAGTTGGCAATAAGCCAAATTGTACTGTAGAAAAGAACATGTAATTAAAATAAAAATAACTTATTTTAAAAAATAAGAAAAAACATTCTTGGGACATGTAATGTATTGGGCTTGCTTGTTAACACCATGTGGTAATGGCTGGTAAGTTGGTTAGTGGGTCCACATGAAGCATCAAAGTTATTAGAGTTCTGTAATGTATTGGGCTTTCTTGTTAATACCATGTGGTAATGGCTGGTAGGCTGCGAGAGCAGGGAGCTAGCTAACGGCTCCCAGCATCTCAGACAACCCATCTCCAGCGCTGCTATTGGTTGCCCCTAGGTGGCAATAGGTTGCTTCAAACCTATTGGCCTCTGCCTAGGGGCCAGGGTATAAATTGCTGCATCTGCAGCCCTGTTCTCTAGCTCAGATCCTGCAAGAAATAAACCATGCTCTTTGCTGAACTCACTCGCCTCGTCTTCATTCCTGCACAACGAACCCAGTATACAACAGGACAGATAGTTTTAGTCAATTTGTGTCCCAATATGTGTCAGTTCAAGTATTTTGGCTTGTTATCTTTGCTCCAAGATGCTGCTGCTCCCTGGATAGTCATTTGGGGCCTCCCTGAACAGCAATTAGGTTTTTTTTTTTCAGGGGATCCTGGATTTAGCCATCACTAAATCAGTATTGTGAATGGAGGGGTATAGAAGAAAATCCTGAATTTGTCTCTAAAGTGTTTCTTAATATGCTTTTGTTTCTTAATATGCTTCTGAGTCTACACATATAGCAAAAGGCTTTTACTACTTTATTACCAGTTTATCTATGTAAAAATAGATAGAAACAATATTTTGATGGGGCAAAATCAGATAAAATATTCAATTACAACTGAAAGGATGAAAAGTGCATGACAAAAAAAAAGATTCATTTGGTTAACTTCTCACCCTTGAAAGCCTTAAGTCATTTATTTGATATAGTCATACTTTCATTTCCCTATCCAGGCTTTTATAAAAAAATAGTTATATCTAATTGTGTGCTTTGTATTTATTAGGGTGCATCTAAACCTATTGTCATCTATCCATCTTGGTTTTCCTTTTCACATTCAATGGTTTGCACCATGCATCAGTGATTCATAGCATACCACAGTGCAGGCTGTTTGCCAAGCTTCATCATTCCAGGAAAGTGTCACTTAGTTGTCTTCTCCTTTCAATCAAATCTTGATGTGGGCTGACTGTTCATGGCCTCTGGAAGATCTTTATATTTCTGGAAGGTAGTAGAAAAAGAAGAGGACCAGAATTATTATTAGGCAGAATACACTAGAGACTAATAAATTAAGGATGTGCAGTCTAAAGACCCTCAAGAATATGACAAGTTAAAGCTAATACAGAATCCATATGTGCATTCATTTTATTCATGGCTGATGGATTCCATTGTGATATGGCTCGACAGTTACAGATACTATGTTTAAAAATGTGCATCAGAAGATGTGCTTGATCAATTATTTTGCATTTATGTTTGTTAACAGCACTGAATGGTAACATACCAGTTCACACTATAATAAATGGAAACACTGCATATCAATGTTTTTCTTTTATTAGAATACATTGAAGATAATGGGTCAGACATTCTTTCACAATTAAAGCACTCATTATGTTTATTTTTATACTCTGCCTGTAAATAACATATATTACTGAACTCCAGATTTTTTTTCTTCTAAATTTATGTCTGTAAAATCAACATCTAAGCAATTTAAATAAGAAAAGTTCATATTTTTTTCTCCTGGGATTGCATTTATAATAAATTGTTTACTACAGCCTATACTGCTACTGGACTTGGGCAATGTAGAGGTGTCTTATTTTTTAATGAGATAGCTACATAGATAAGCTTGTAACTTTATTTTGTAAGGTTTTTAATATTCACGTTGCACTTTTTTTCTTTTGAAGAAAAAGGATTTTGGTTTAAGGAAACCACTATTTTTAGAATAATTATTTTCCTAACCTGAGTTAAATTCAGACTGCTCAGGAAAAATTGATACATGGAAGTCAAACTTTAGCATCAAGATAGATAAAAGATTTTTTTTCAAGACCCAGCATCTAATTGGAAGTTAGGTAGCCAAGGACAGGCACACATGTATGCTCAAGCACAAATATAAAGTTGCCAGATCTTGCTTACCTTGTCATTTCCAACCAGGTGCATCAGATGGCAGCACAGATAATTGAAAGGGTCTTTCCCACTGCTGAAAATAACCTAACCTCAGCTCCTAAAGTATTTTTTTTAAGTGAACAGCATCATTTAACTTATGCAATTGAGGGATATGCTGGGATTGGACCCTTTTAAAAAGCTATCAGCCTTCCTTGAGTAATCTTGAAAAAGACAAGGAGGGCTGGAGGTAACTATTATAATAAGGATAGCAGATAGGGAATCCTAGAGTTGTAAGAACAGGGGTGTCAAACTGCTGGCCTGTAGGCCCATTGCATCATGTGGAAGCCGCGCCCAGCCCAGCTCCAGCAGTGCAAAAAGTCATGATACCTCATGACACATCACGTGATGCAGCGAGTTTGACACCCATATCCTAGAAGGAGACACTTCCAAATTGTTGCCTCAAAACCTATATGCACATAATGCTTGAATCACAGGAACAGAAGGACTTTTAATTCAATCCTCTGCCCAGGTCAGGAATTCTCAGATTATCCCAAAGAAACAGCTGTCCAGTCTTTGAAAACATCCAATGGTGGACCACTTATGACTTCAGGAGTGAGGCTGTTCCCCTGTTTAATAGCCCTCATGTCAGGAATCTCCTCATTTTCATTCTCTTTGTAAATCTTTTACCCCTTGATTCATGTCCTACCCTCAGACGCAAAAAACCCAAACATGCCGTATTTTGTTCCCTATGACAGACAATAAGATATTAAAAGACTATTATTTTCCCCTTCTCTTCTTTAGCCTAAACATACTCAGTTCTTCACAGGATTTAGCTTCCATTTTTGTTGCTCTTCTCTGGACTCTTTCCAATTCCTCAGCACCATTCTTGTGTTGCCATGACCCAAACTAGACACGACGTTCCAGATGCTGAAGTCTGATCAGTGCCTGCAGAGTGTGACCTTGATGAGTAACCTGGAGTTCTCCCTTCCTCCAATGCTGCTCCAGAATCCCAAAAGATCCAAATCATACATCGGATTCTGAATCAATACATCTGAGGACTACCTGGAATATTAATTTGCATAGTTAATGATTCCCTCCTTCAGTCATGTCCGCACTCTGTCCAAAACGTGCTTTACATTATTAGTTGCTTCTTTGCAACTTGATTGGGGAGCCTGAGAAAAGATGGATAGGGTGAAATCTGGGGATGCTTAGCTTGCCCTGCCCTGTCCTAATTTAAAGGTCAAATGTTCTATTTGTCTGAGAAGAGGCTTCTGAGAAAATATTTGAGCAGGGCCAGGGTAGAGAAGGATGCCTGAGAAAGTAAATGTCACCTTAATCAATCCCGCTCCTTTCCCTTTCCTTCCTCTTCAACACAACCCTTTCTCCTGAACGTCTGCGAAGGTGGCTTTAACCCGCATCTGCGGCTGAGACATGCGTATTTTCAGTGGCATTTAAACAAACAAACAAACAAACAAAAAAACCCAGCACGAGGGCCGAAGTCGAGGCAAGAAACAAAAGCGGTCAGAGGCTGGTACTCGCGGCGTCTCGGTTCGCTTTGTTTATTTTTCAAGCCGCCCCCGAGGAGCCGCCGGGAGATTCTCCTGCAGCAGCCTCGGCGAGCGCGCCAGCCAGCCTGAGCGAGTCACACGCTCCATACACGCATCCCCGCGCGGGGCCGACCGAGCGGGCAGGCGGTGGAGGAGGG
Organism: Vipera ursinii; assembly: GCF_947247035.1. Taxonomy (NCBI): domain Eukaryota; kingdom Metazoa; phylum Chordata; class Lepidosauria; order Squamata; family Viperidae; genus Vipera; species Vipera ursinii. Next base: position 85,431,249 of record NC_139514.1, on the reverse strand, counting down.
GCAAGGACGCGAGCGAGGCGGCAGGCGACCGAGGGCGAAGAAGCGCCTGCCGCGGGCCGAGAGAGGGAGAGGGGGAAACCCCTCCGACCGCTGCGTCTTTCTCTAGCCGGGGAGCGAGGGAGGGGCCGGGTGAGCTCAGTCTCCCCGCTGTGCGCCCACCCGCGGCGCTGCGAGGAGGCAGCGTGGCTGCCGCTCGGCTGCAGCGGAGCGGTGCTGACATCTTCCAGCTCCCTCGGTTTCACCATGGACAGCTTCGACTTGGCGCTCCTGCAGGAATGGGACCTGGATTCTCTCTGGTAAGGCTGAGTGTCGCGTTGAGAGCGCTGCGCTTGCTCTGGATTTCCACTTCGGGTGCCGGAGTTCTGAAAGAGGCGCGGGAATGGGCTACCCCAATCCTGTAACGCGCCTCGTTAGGAATGGTTGTGGTGGTGTTATTCTAGTATTCTTACGAATACTGGAGACGCAGTAATAATACTAAGAAGGTTAAAATGAGGCAGTATTATTGCATGTCGTATTTTCGTTCGCAGTGATGTTCTTCACGCTGTCCTTCGAAACTCTCATTCTGGGGGCTGAGTTCGGCAACTGCACCTCTCGGTTTCTTCTCTGTGCTCCCACTCTTTTTTTGCAATTTTCCTTTTCAGTTCTGGTATTCTCCCGCTTCCCTCTTAACTATTCATCTCTTTCTCCGTCTTATTTCGGAGCAAGTTCCCCAGGGCTCCTTCCCTCCCCCCCCCCCCGGGCGCGTTTGTGTTTTCCCGTTTTCCTTTCTTTCCTTGGAAACACCTTGATTTTGCTCTGCCCGATTCCCCCCCCCCCAATCCGCCTTCTGCTTCTCGAGTCATTGTCCCCCTTTTTTACGGCTTAGGCTGTGCTCCCCAGCCTGACCCGCGCCATCACCTGGATTGCTCCTTGTGTCAATAAATATAGAAATTGCTGCATTTCCAAGCGACATCTGGCAGCAGTCAGAAACCATTTCTAGAAATATCATTAACCACTAAAGGTGGAAATTTCTTCCTTCTTGTTGCCATTCAAAGGGCCAGCCTTCACAAGTGAATGCCTCCAGTACAGTAATTGCAACTGATGGCATTTAGCATATGGGCACCTTAGCTCATTCCCTCTATAATTACAGTAATGCCCTTGCTGTGAGTTAGCCTTGATCTGTGTGTGTGGCTGTTGTTTATGCATCTCAGGTACTTTTTGCAACTGCTGGGTGCCACTTCAGTCTTTGCCAGCTTTCATGTTGATTATAGCCTTTATGGCTTAACCTTTTGTATGTGTTTTTGGGAGGAAGTAAGTACATCATATGGTTAAATGAATGATTATTTATGTTCTGAGTTTAAAGAAGCACAATATACATTCATTTAAAATTCCTATTACATATGTCCTAAGTCACTATTTGCTATATAAAACAGTCTATTCTCTTTTTTGCAAGGAAGCTGTTCAGAAGATACAGTTATTCTGATATGTAGATATTTCTATGTTTAGCGTAATTGGGATAATGTTGGAGTTGTTTTGCTGAAAAATTATTTGTAGTGTTGTCTCAGGTTTAGGAATTGTGGAAATATCTCATTGAAAATGCATACAGTATGTTCAAATCTGTCCATCCACCCATCTAATTTTAGTTGCTTTTTTCTGAACATTATGCAGAATGCATTCAAAATTTGCCAGGCAGATAAGACTGGCAGTGAGTTTTCTATGGAAAAAAGATATTGTAATTGTGCTATATAAGCTTTGCTAATAATGAATTGAGAAATGGCTTACTGAAAAGTTTAAATCTTAAATGTTCTTGGGCTATATGCAATACATTACAAACGGAGTTGTACATTACAATTACTAATGAGTTAGAGGTATTGGATTCTAGATTCTAGAGCCCCTGATAATGGATACATTCTATCCATATTAATCTTGATTTCAATGAATAGATATAATCAATAATTTACCAGGCAATAAATGTCATTATAACTTTACTAGTAGACTGTGAATGAGATGTTATCAGGGTCAATTCTTATTTTGGAACTAAACCATTATGCAACTTTCTTTTAAATATCTTTAGGCAAATTCAGTTTTGAATATCTGGATTGAAGAATATAATAGGTAAAAAACACCTTAATTTCCTTTACTATGGAAATTAACTATTTATTTGGCATAGTTAATGTTTAAAGAAATCTGGCAAAAATGTTGGGAGACTAGATGCATTTTTGGTACATTTAATTTTCAATATTTTTTTTCATAGGCTTAAGTACCATGATTGCCTATTTGCACTAATGTTAAAAAGTTAGCCTTAAATAAATACTGTGGATTTGCCTAGAGAGCAACTTTAAGAGAATTGTACAATATATATATATTATTTTTGTTTGGAGATAAGATTTATATGGTTGCAGATATTGTCATTGATTCATCATACTCAGCAGTAAGCAGTATGTTATATCCTGAGAATGACATAAATAGTTTGAGATGGGATTTGCATGGCAAATATTAACATTCTGTATTTTACTGATTAGCCTTCATTCTTTATTGCCCAGATTAAATAAGCAGTATTTCATTGCAAAAAGAGGCTATTTTGCTCAGTCATTTTAAGTTTAATTGAGAGAACAGTGATTTTTTACAAACATAGGAGAAAGTGGACGCTTTAAACTTAAAGCTTGAATATTGATAACATCATAGCTTCACCACAGTATGACCTGCAAGCTTCTTGAGATTGGAGGCCTTATGCCACATTGTGCATCTTCTTTTCTCTCCATCCTTTACTTTTTTTAACGAGCAATTGGGTTATTGATATTTACAGAATTTCTGTCACCTCCACCCCTTCAATAAACTTGACCATGATGTTTAGATATAATAAATTTGTTTTCCTCTTTCAAAAAATTATTTGATATTTGCAAATAAGAAAAATGCACATTTTGTCAATATTATTGCATAAAAAGGAACCACATTCTTGGGTAACAGCAGTAATGCATTGCATTTTGGACTGTATTTACAATGATTTGGTTGCTCACTAAGTAGTGTGAGCCAGGATACTTGATGACTACTTTACTTAAAAGTATAAGATTTTATAGCCATTTATAGTTTTTATGATAAAAATGCTTAACCCAATGATGTTCTTATGTGATGAGGAAATGAATAGCAGCTTGAGAAATCTCATTGTCATTACATACCAAAAAGACATAACATAGTTTTATAGTACAGATTGTATCAGTATTATTGATGCATAATGCAGACATTTAGACATTTTTGTAAGGTTGTTGTTACTGCAAATAATTCCTGTTATTGGTGTCCTGTTTCTCCAGTGGTTTTCCAACTGCAGGATATTGCTCATAAATATATTTGTGCTGAAATTGCTGTATTTTTTGGAATTCAGAAAATGCATAAAATGTATTGTATGTATAGTCTGTTGTTTAGGTTGCTTATACTTTGAGATAATTTAAATAATAGTTCATCAATGACCAGTAATACAATTAATCCCAAGAAACACTTAGAGCAATATAATGCACTTTGTGTATTTTCTGTATCCATTAAAAAAGTGTATAATGTGCAGTTAGTTTGCAATCAATTCACTACATTTTTCATTGACAAAGCAATAATATGTTGGTGGGGAAGCAGTTTTTTATTTGGCTGCACTCTAAATGCACTTTACTGCATCTACAATTGTGTTTATGCAAGACAAAACAAGCTGAGAATCTTGCAAAATTACTGTAAATCATATTGTAGACATTTAATGAAAATATTTATGTTTGAATATCTTAGGACTCTTTAAAAAGGCAAGGTAATTCACAAATGCATATGTGTTATACACACAAAATGTATTGCATGTGTGTGTATTTCTGTGCCATTTTGATATTTACTTTGATAAATACATTTACTTATGTATTCTTTTATGGCTGTTTCTAAAACTTTGGAATGAAGTTTGCTACCATTAAAATCTGCAAATACTTTATGCTTTATTCATAGCTAATAAAAGTAAAATAAGAGAAGATAAGACTTCCTTAAAAGATGAAGAACATAAATGAGATTTGAATCTTTTGTCTTGCTGGTTGAGAATTTATTTATTTATTTATTTATTTTTGGGACTTATATGCCGCCCTATCTCCTGAAGGACTCAGGGTGGCTAACAACAATAAAAAACAACAATACAAAAATTAAAAAAGAATTAAATAGCCCCAAAATAAACTAACTACACATTTAAAAATTAAAACATATTTAAAAACCCATCATCAATCCAGGTCAGCCTGATGGAAGAAGAAAGTTTTGAGGTCGTGGCGAAAGGACCGGAGGTCCGGGGCCATCCGAAGCTCAAGGGGGAGTTGGTTCCAAAGGGCTGGTGCTCCCACAGAGAAGGCCTTCCCCCTGGGGGTCGCCAGCTGACATTGTCTGGCCGACGGCACCCTGAGGAGGCCCTCTCTGTGTGAGCGCACTGGGCGATGGGAAGTCGTCCCCGGTAGCAGACGGTCCTGCAAATATAATAACAATAACAATAACAATAACAATAACAATAATAATTTTATTTGTATACCACCCTTCTCCCGAAGGACTCAGGGCGGTGAACAGGGCAATACATGTTAAAAGACAAGAATACAAAAATTAAAAGAGATTAAACAAGATGCCCAAAAACTATAACAATAAGTTAAAATACATAAAAAGCAATAAAACCCAAACCCATCACCCATCAGGCCAGGTCAGCTTGTTCAAACAGGTAGGTCTTTAGATCACGCTGGAAGGAGCGAAGGTCGGGCGCCATCCGGAGCTCAACCGGAAGATGGTTCCATAAATCCCAGGCCTAAGCCATGTAGGGCTTTAAAGGTAAGTACCAGCACCTTAAATCTTGCCCGGAAGACAACTGGTAGCCAATGCAGCTCACGCAGGAGGGGTGTAATATGGGAGTATCCCATCACTACCCGCGCGGCTGCATTCTGCACCAGCTGAAGCCTCCGGGTGGTCTTCAAGGGCAGCCCCATGTAGAGAGCATTGCAGTAATCTATCCGAGAGGTAACGAGTGCATGAGTGACCGTACGTAGGGCATCTCGGTCCAGATAGGGGCGCAACTGGTGCACCAGGCGAACCTGGGCAAATGCCCCCCTGGCCACGACTCCAATATGATCTTCAAAACTGAGTCGTGAGTCCAGGAGGACGCCTAAATTGCGCGCCCTATCAACGGGAGGCAACACCTCTCCTCCCATAACCAAAGATGGAACCTTTGAGGGAATTGGTTCAGATATGACTGAAGGAATTCCACTCTAAAATCTGGAAAGTTGCTGCTGATCAGCATGTCCAATATGAGCTGCTAGACAATTCATTCGTTTGACTAGGTGTAAGACAGCTTCTCAGATTGCCATAATATTTGCGAATCAAGAAGGCAAAGTGCATGAATGGCAGAAATGCTGGTTGTTACCACTTCAAACTCTAAGCATGTGATAGAATAATTTTTCATTGTGTATCTTCCCAGAAGCCTTCTGTAAGAAAAGGCACACCTGGGAATAAAAAAAGAGGGATGCTAAAAATCACAGTCCCATATTATAGTGACCTAGTAAATTTCAATGTGGTTTATTTTATTTATTAAATTTATGTTATAGAAAAAGGTGTACAACAAGGTGATACAATATCACCTGTCTTTTTTCTCAGCCTGCCTTGAAGAAGTATTTCACAAACTAGACTGGGCAAAAATGGAATAAAAGTTAATGGTGCCTATCTAAACCACTTAAGGTTTGCAGATGATGTTGTTCTCTTCTCACAAGACCCAGAAGAGTTACAAAGACACACACAAGAGTTATACAAAGCAAGAGAACCATTTTGATTAAAAATAAACCTGAAAAAGAGCCAAGTTATGTTTAATAAATTCACCAAAGGAAAAAATATATCTGGAGAAGAACTAAATGTACAGTAGTAGACCACTACATATGCATTGGCCAACGGATCTCAAGGAAGGTGATACAAAAAGAGAAATCGAACAGTGTGTTAAATGTGGTTGGCAGGCATTTAGTAATTGAATATAATTTTCAAAAACAACCTCCCCCTATGCCTGAAGAGAAAAGTTTTCGATCAGTGTGTGCTACCCATTGTAACGTATGCCAGCAAAACATGGACACAATCAGTACAAAAGCTATGTGGTGGCCCAAAGAGCCATGGAAAGTTACATGCTTGGCATCACAAGACAAGATAGAAAGACCTGCACATGGATTAAAGAAGAAACGTAAATATATGATGCCATCAAAAGAGTGCAATTTAAAGAATTTAAATGGAAATGATCTGGTCACATGGCAAGAAGAACTGATGGCAGATAAATTAAGGCAGTTATAGAATGTATTCCACTTGGTAAAAAGTGTCCACAAAAGAGATCTAAACCAAGATGGAGGGATAACATCAGTAAGTATTGAGGTCCCAGTTGTGAAAGTAAAGCTCAAGACGGTATTGCTTGGAAACATGCCAAAGAGGCCTTCATCCTACAGTGGTTAGACAATGATGATGAAATCTATATACCACCCAAGTGCACTGTTTGTTGGTGATTCACATTAAAAAGAAGAAAAAATACACTAATAGATTAGAACGACAGAATATTTTTATTAAGATAGCTTATTTTTTTAAAATGTGAGCAACTTCTACAAATGCTTATGACACTGCAATGATTTTTCACTTTAGAGTAAATAATATTTATCTAAGGATACAGATAGTTAAGGAGATTTATTTAGGAACTTTGTTTGTTTACTTGTTCACCGTTTAAGGACAATTCCAGGAAGTGAAGTTTCTCCCAAATTGAGCTACATATACATGAGATTATATTGGTTACCTCTTTTTTTAGCCTTGAAGAACTAAATTCCTTATATTCCATTCTCTGTCCCTTGTATAGCTTAACTGTAAAAAGACAAAACATGAGTGGAAGATTGAGTTCTCTTTTTAATTTTTTGAGTTGCTCTGAAAGATAATAAAACCAGGATTAAAATGTTATAAAAATAAATAGGTTAGATTTTCTTAGATTTTGTCATGAAAAATAAGTTAGTAATAATTCACATACTTAGTGATTCTGGCAAGGCTACTGCATTCATAACAAAGTTTGGTATCAACCCACTGTTTCTTCCTTTATTGCTCCCTCAGCTAGTCATTACATATAGTCTAAATCAGAGTTTCTCGCCTTTGGCAACTTTAAAATGGGTGGATTTCAACTTCTATAGCTAGCTGGAAAATTCTTGGAATTAAAGTTGCTAAGTTTGAGAAATGCTTGTTTAGAAGAACATATAGGATGTAGGTTTTTAAATCAGTGTTTATTTTATCTTGAAGTAAATGAAATATTTACATAATAAATGGATGTATTGTTACATAAATTAAAAAAGATGACAAACATGGAATAAATTAAAAGATGAAGTAAAGGGAAGAGTCCCTACAGATTTTACTCCACTAGTTTTTGCTGATTATAAGGGACAGTGCTCATCTGTTTCAGATGCAGTACTTTTATAAAAAATATCCTGTATATAGTTTCAGTGTGCGTACACACACACACACACACACACAGTGTGGTGACTTGCTTATAATATGTTAAATCAAATTCTATCATTCCTAGCATCTCATTCACAATGAGTTCTTGAGTTCAGGAATGTTGTTTCAAAAACAGAAACGTTTAGCAGGACTATATAAGATAAATACCAAATTACACAATGATATACCAGATCAGTTATGATTATAAGCATATATTTCCTTTTATTATGGCATTATGAAACAGTCAAAAATGCACATTTCTTAGCTGATAATAAGGCTAACACTAATGTTGTCTTAGGATTTTTAGATTTTTCTTCAGAAATAGAGAGTATGGTGCAAATAAGGACACTCATGATTTGGTTTTGTGAAGGTTTCCAATTTGTTGGACAACTCTTAATTTAGCATTGGCAGACAGAAACTACTGCTGTCAGAATGTATTTTATTGTCACTTTGTTAGCTATGCTGTATGTTGACCTTTGACAAAAAGCCACAGCTGCCATATATCTTGCAGATCCTGAAAAAGAAAGGGAAAACGGTATGTTTCTTTTTCTTGTTCTTGCAAGAGAAACAAAACAAAATAAATAATATGAATTCTAAAACCATTTTAGAACAGAGAAGAAACTGAGATTGCAGTCCTAGAATAAGGTAGCGCTCTTTATAGAGATGCATATTCGTTTGACTTTAGTTGATGCATCCCAATATTCTTAATTTTCCCAGCAGGAGATTAACCAGAACTTCAAAACAATTATTATATTTGATAAATATTTGAACATACAGTGGTTTTCCTTGATACAAAACAACTTTTATAATATGCTTAATTTGCATGAAAAGTGAGCATGGAATAGGGTTGCGCAAAACCATTAAAATGTGTATTTGAATAGAATCAGACATGAAGCAAGATTTGTTAAAATAGTGCTGCTTTGGGGGAGGGGGCTCGCTTTGCTGATTCAGAAGCTGCTTCCAGTTGTTTCCATGTATATGCAGGCATAGCCACTTCACTTTGCTGAGAAAGTATTGAACAAAATATCCAAGTCAGAATAAAACTAGATTTGGATTTTAAAAGGATGGCTTTTGAGAAAAAAGGGAAACCATATTGAAAAACATAGTCAGTATGCATAGTCTTGCATTATAGTACATGTCCAGAAATTAGGGAATGCAAAAAAGGAGATGCAATTCAGACATTTTTAAAAAATATAAAAATATCCCCAGATCCATGGGGAGAGGTAACCATATTTTAAATGTTTAATATTAAGCATGTTTTTTAAAAAAATATTTGTTCTTAATGAACTGATGATACCTTCTAGCCCTAGGCCTAGGGCCTAGAGTGTATGTGGACAACCACATTAAGAGTGGGATGATGTGTCCCAAAGCAGACAGAGATTCACTGAGGATGGGGGCCCCAGCAAGAGTCCGAAAGCTCGGAAGACTAAACCTCTGGTCATGGTGACCCACCTAGATTGGATCCTGATGTGTCTTTTCCCTTGACAGCTCCCTGGGCCTGGGGGATGTAAGCAAATTAATAAGGGAAAAGAAAATGTCAGAAAGAGAGAGAAATAGAATATTGGCTTAAAAACATAGGAAAGTGTTCCATGGTAAAAGTTTCTGTTCTTAAATGTAAGAAAAAAAAAGGTCAGAAAAGGAACGTGTAATCAGTTTTTTATTAATATATAAACATGTCATGTTTTTACAATCACATTAGTCAATTAATAATTTGTTCTTTCATGTCATGTTTAAAATTCAAGATAAATATCACTTATATAGTGATGCTCTAGTTATACGTAGAGTAGTGTTGTATAATAACTTTAAAACATGTTTCATAGTAAAAAAAAAGTGTGAAAAGTGATCATTAATGCCATAAAAGAAACCATTCTTTTCCCATGTATGAAGTTTAATTAAAATTTGGTTGAATCTGCAATTATTGCTTGATTAATAGATTTATTTGAATTTGTTCCTGCTTTCTGTAATATGTGGCAGGGATCCCCAACTCTCAGGCCACAGACCAGTACCGGTCCTTGGCCTGTTAGGAACTGGGCTGCATAGCTGGAGGTGAGTGGTGGATGAATGAGCGAAGCTTCATCTATATTTGCAGTGCTCCCCAGCACTAGCATTACCGCCTCAGCTCCACCTCAGATCATCAGGCATTAGGTTCTCGTAGGAGTGCTGTAAATGGCACATGCAAGGGATCTCGGTTGCACGGTCCTCCCCCCCTGGTCTGTGGAAAAATTGCCTTCCACAAAACTGGTCCCTGGCGCCAGAAAGATTAGGGACCACTGCTATATGTGACAGATTCTGAGACAATGACCCTTTGACAGTAACAGAGGAAATGGAGTCTGGTGGATTAAAAAGAATAATGAAGAACAACAATGTTATTTCCTTTAGGAAATTACTTTTCTCCTACAACCTGGAAAAAGACAAATAGAAAATTAAGATAAATCTACATTGTTTGGGAAATGATCTTATTCGCTCTTTTGTATAAATAGAAAAAAGAGACAGTTTGGTGTAGTGGGTAAAAGATCAGCTAGAAATGAGGAAACTTTTGAGTTCTAGTCCCACGTTAGGAAAAAGACAAACATGGTGATCTTGGGCCAGTCACTTTCTCTCAGCTCTAGGAAAGAGACAATGGTAAGCCACTTCTGAAAAATTTTGCCAGAAAACTGCAGGGTCTGCTCCAGGCTATATCTGATAATCAGATATGAGTGAAAGGAAGGTAAAAAAAATAGAAGCAAACTTAAAAATTAGTCATTACTTTATTTATTTATTTATTTTAATCCCATTTATATCCCGCCCTTCTCCGAAGACTCAGGGCGGCTTACAATTTAAGCACAATTAAATTCAATTAAATAAACCTTTATTGTCAAAGTACAACATGTGTACATTGAGATTAGCTGAGCCTCCCCCTGTGCTCTCTCCCCCCAACACACAGTGACAACAAACCCTCCATCCCACCACACTATGTGAACCAACTACACCACACACCGGCCTCCCAAGTCAATTCTGCATAAGATTATGTCCCATTTAAAAGCCTAACAGCCCACGGATAAAAGCTATTTTTCAGCCTGTTGGTACGGCTGGCTATATTCCTATATCTCCTACCGGATGGTAGGAGAGCAAAGAGATACCGTCCAGGGTGTGAGTCACCCCTGAGAATCTTCCTCACTCTTCCAAGGCAACGAGCCCTGGCGATGTCATCCAGTGGTGTCAGGGAACAGCCCACAATGTCTTGTGCTGTGCTCACTACCCTCTGCAATACTTTCCTGTCCGCGGCTGTCAGACCAGCATACCAAACCACAATACCATATGAGAGGGTCATTAGCTGTTGTTCTATCCTGTTCTTCCGCAAGATCCTAAGAAAGTGAAGCCTCTGTTGGGCCTTTCTAGCTACCTGGGTTGTGTTAACTTTCCAGGTCAGATCTTCACAGAGGTAGACTCCCAGAAATTTAAAGGAGGAAACTCTCTCTACACAGTCCTCCCCGATGTAAAGTGGGGCAGGTTCCTCCTTTTTTCTCCGGAAGTCTAACACCATCTCTTTCGTCTTGCCGATGTTTAGGTGCAAGTTGTTGTTACTACAACATATGGATAGTTTTTGTACCTCCGCCCTATATGCTGTCTCATCCCCACCTGTAATAAGACCCACCACAGTTGTATCATCTGCGAACTTGATTATCGCAGTGGATGGGTCAGATGATCAAATGTGCTTAGCAATAGCCTTCATTCTATGTATATGCCTGCTTATTAGGGCTTTCCCCCCCCCCAAGCGGCATTATTACAAAGTCAGCTTATTTCCCCCAACAATCTGGGTCCTCATTTTACCTACCTCGGAAGGATGGAAGGCTGAGTCAACCTTGAGCCTGGTGGGACGCAAACCTGCACTAATTGCAGGCAGCTGGTGTTACTTAAGGAGGCATTAGCCCACTGCTCCACCAAGGCTCTTTACAGTATCTTTATATTACAGTATCTTCAAGAAACCAGGCTGTAACAATATGTTTTAATATTTTTAATTTCTTTACCAAGATTTCCAATTTTGAAATATGGAAATGGGAGAAATAGCACTTCCTCAATTATCTCTATATATGTTTATGTCTTCTTTGTTTGACAATACAAAATTATTTTGTTACATAAACCTGGCAGTAAAAATTCAGGAGACACATTTGATTTAATAGACACAGCTTGATTAAATGTCAAATTAATTAAATACATATCTAAGAGCACCTACATGCTCAATCAGAGAATGCTTCTAAGTCTATTTTATACAGTGCTTCAGTATTGTATTAGTATTTTTTCAGATTTCACTTACATTGAAACCAAACTCTTAGCCTACATGCTAGAAATAACTTCTGAAGTAAAGGTAAAGGTAAAGGTTCCCCCGCACATGCGTGCTAGTCGTTTCTGACTCTAGGGGCCGGTGCTCATCTCCGTTTCATAGCCGAAGAGCCAGCGTTTGTCCGAGGACGTCTCCGTGGTCATGTGGCCGGCATGACTAGACGCCAAAGGCGCACGGAACGCTGTTACCTTCCCACCATAGTGGTCCCTATTTTTCTACTTGCATTTTTACGTGCTTTCGAACTGCTAGGTGGGCAGAAGCTGGGACGAGTAATACGCGGTGGCTCAGTGGGTTAGGACGCTGAGCTTGTCGATCAGAAGGTCGGCAGTTTGGTGGGTCGAATCCCGAGTGCCGCGTAACAGAGTGAACTTCTGAAGTAGATTATGTCAAAAAATAGAAGCTTCCACATACAACCAACCGTATAAGAGAACTGCAGGAAAGCATGACAAGCTCTCCAGATTTCATAAAACCTGAATGGGATTCTATTTTATGTATGGAATTTCTGCATTTTGCTTATTTTTTTCTCCTATTCTTCAACAAGGAAAGACACAAAGTGGACATAGCTTGTAAAATGGCCTGTTGAATGAAAAGCGGAGCCACCAGGAGCTGCACGTGATCCGGCCTGCCAAAAAGCTACAGTGGGCAGGGTCTTAAGTAGGGCTTACTTTTGGGGGTAGGGCTTATATTAGCCCGAACCCCCCCCCAAAAAAGCTAGCTCTTATTTTATGGCTAGGTCATATTTTCGGGGAAACATGGTAGTTATAAACAAGTAAGTGATCTAAGGCATAACATAGCTATGCAGTAAAAACATATATTGCCACAAAATATTCCTAACAGTTTCCAACAAATTTGAACAATAAAAATTTCATACATTTTATGCATATAACTTTAAATTTAAGATCTGAATACTACTTCCTGCTGTACAAATTACCTAAGTAAAGTTCAACTTTTAGCAATGTTTGATAATCTTTTGTTCAATTCAGTATGCATTGCATTAAAGAAAAACCAGAACTCTGAGCTGGCTTAAAAATTACATTGACTTGAATTTACATTTATGCATTTTTAAAATCAAGCATAATTTTAAACAGAATCTGCTTTTTTTCTTTTCACGAAAAAGTACTGAAGCTACACTGAATTCCTACTTGATTTTATATTAAAAAACAAAAGCAAAAGTTTTTGTTTCTTAGCAGATTAAGTTTTAATTGATAGATTGGATCATAATTGGACCCAGGTCATTTGCAAACAAAATACCATACATCCAATACTTTTTTGGACTTAAGTGCAATTGTGGTCCTGAAGATGATAGTGCTAGAAGAGTTTTTGTCAGTATTTGCGCTCCAGATATGCCATGTCAACTGGCCATGCTGGCTGGGAAAGGAGAGGAGTTGAACATCTGGAAGGCATGTGGTTGAATAAGTTGCCCTGGAATTATGCATTATAACATTGCTGAATTCTTTCTTAACTGAAGAAGCTATCATTTATAGGAACAGGTAGATGGAGTAAAAGGCAAAATCATTGACTTAAAGTTTTTATTCATTTAAATTTATCCCATTGAACTCAGATCTCATTTCTAATGAACAATATTATCAGTTTAGAAACAGATGTTTTAAAGTTAATGATTCCAGAATTCACATTTCTACTGCATTGTAGGCTCCTGTCTAAAACTTCCGTAATTTAGCAGAAGCTGCCATGATTATTAACGCTTCTTCCTTTGATTCTTTTTATATCAAAATTGTTTGTGGGGCTGAAATCTAGGAACTTATATGCTGAGTTCTGCTAAAGGTTTGAGGGTCAGATTCATAAAATTCTGTGTCACTTCTCTCTGGCTCTTTGTAGCAATTTTGAAAAATGTAACTATATTAAGCAAGTCCCAACAAAATAACTAGGCTTAGTTTTAACTTTACTGATTTACAGTTAGTCATACAAAAAAACAACAACTGGCATTTAGGTTGACACATATAATATATTGTGAATGTCTTATCCTATTTGGATTATTTATTCATCATTGAAATCTCTAATGTCTATGGGCTATAAACATAGCTAATACTGATGAAATTAGTTATGTACTGTACACCTCTCATGAAATGTTTACTTTGTTGCTATAAGAATATAAAAATATCTACATTTTCCTTTCATTAATTCCTTTGTCTAGCAAAATCCATGGTGTTAAGTACTCTGTTTTTGTTTGACCACGTCCAGCTTTCCTTGATTCATGGATCTTACATTCCAGGTTCCTATGGAGAAAAAATCTTTACAGCATCAGACTTTCCTTTCACCACCAGATATATCCACAGCTGAGCGTCCTTTCGGCTTTGGCCCAGTCGCTTCATTCTTTCTGGCACTACTAGTATTAGCCCTCTACTCTTCCCTAGTAGCATATTGGACGCCTTCCAACCTGAGGGACTCATCTTCCAGCATCCTATTGTTTTGCCTTTTGGTACTGTCCATGGGGTTTTCAAACAAGAGATGACAAGACTGAACATCGACATCTTAAGAATCAGCAAACTAAAATGGACAGGAATGGGTGAATTTAATTCAGATGACCATCAGGTATACTACTGCGGGCAAGAATCCCTCAGAAGAAATGGAGTAGCCTTCATAGTCAATAAAAGAGTAGGAAAAGCAATACTGGAATACAATCCCCCAAATGACAGAATGATCTCAGTTCGAATCCAAGGCAAACCATTCAATATCACAGTAGTCCAAGTCTATGCCCCAACCACCAGTGCTGAACAGGATGAAATTGACCGGTTCTATAAAGCCCTACAGCACCTTATAGAACTAACACCAAAAAATGATGTCCTTATCATCATGGGGGATTGGAATGCTAAAGTAGGAAGCCAAAAGATAACTGGAATAACAGGCAAGTTTGGCCTTGGAGTACAAAATGAAGCAGGGCACAGGCTGATAGAATTTTGTCAAGAGAATATGATGGTCATAGCAAGCACTCTTTTCTAAAAACCCAAGAGACGGCTCTACACATGGACATCACCAGACGGTCAACACAGAAATCAGATTGACTATGTGCTCTGCAGCCAAAGATGGAGAAGCTCTATACAATCAATAAAAACAAGACCAGGAGCTGACTGTGGCTCAGACCATGAGCTTCTCATTGCAAAATGTAGGCTTAAACTGAAGAAAGTAGGGAAAAGCACTAGGCCACTCAGGTATGAACTAAATCATATCCCTGATGAATATATAGTAGAGGTGACAAATAGATTTAAGGAATTACATCTGATAGAGTGCCTGAAGAACTATGGATGGAGGTTTGCAACATTGTACAAGAGGTAGCAACTAAAACCATCCCAAAGAAAAAGAAATGCAAGAAAGCAAAATGGCTGTCTTGAGAAAGCTTTGGAAATAGCTGAGGAAAGGAGGGAAGCAAAAGGCAAGGGAGAAAAAGAAAGATACACCCAATTGAATGCAGAATTCCAGAGAATAGCTAGAAGAGATAAGAATGCCTTCTTAAATGAACAGTGCAAAGAAATAGAAGAAAACAATAGAATAGGGAAGACCAGAGATCTCTTCAATAAAATTGGAGAGATGAAGGGTAGGTTTCATGCAAAAATGGGCATGATAAAGGACCAAAATGGCAGGGACCTAACAGAGGCAGAAGAGATTAAGAAGAGGTGGCAAAATTACACAGAAGAACTATACAAGAACGAGCTTAACGTCCCTGATAACCATGATGAGGTGGTCACTGATCTGAAGCCAGACATCCTAGAATGTGAAGTGAAGTGGGCCTTAGGAAAGCTGAGCAACAACAAAGATAGTGAGGTGACAGTATTCCAGCTGAGCTGTTCAAAATCTTAAAAGACGATGCAGTAAAAGTGCTACACTCAATTTGCCAGCAAATTTGGAAAACTCAACAGTGGCCACAGGATTGGAAAAGATCAGTTTACATTCCAATTCCAAAGAAAGGCAGTGCCAAAGAATGTTCAAACTATCGCACCATTGCACTCATTTCACATGCTAGTAAAGTTATGCTTAAAATCCTACAAGCTAGACTCCAGCAGTATGTGGATCGAGAAGTACCAGAAGTACAGGCAGGATTTCGAAGAGGCAGAAGAACTAGAGATCAAATTGCTAACATATGTTGGATCATGGAGAAAGCTAGGGAGTTCCAGAAAAACATCTATTTCTGCTTCATTGACTGTGCTAAAGCCTTTGATTGTGTGGATCACAACAAACTGTGGCAAGTTCTTGAAAGAGATGGGAGTACCAGACCATCTTACTTGTCTCTTGAAAAACCTATATGTGGGTCAAGAAGCAACAGTGAGAACTGGACATGGAACCACTGATAGGTTCAAAATTGGGAAAGGCGTCTGGCAAGGCTGTATACTGTCTCCCTGCCTATTTAACTTATATGCAGGGCACATCATGAGAAAGGCAGGTCTAGATGAATCGAAAGTTGGAATTAAGATTGCCGGGAGAAATATCAACAACATAAGATCTGCAGATGATACCACTCTAATGACAGAAAGTGAAGAGGAACTAAAGAGCCTCTTGTTGCGGGTGAAGAAGGAGAGTGCAAAAGTTGGCTTGAAACTTAACTTTAAGAAAACCAAGATCATGGCATCCGGCCCTCTCAATTCCTGGCAAATAGGTGGGGAAGAAATGGAGGTAGTGACAGATTTTATTTTCCTGGGTTCCAAGATCACCACAGATGGGGACTGCAGCCAAGAAATTAAAAGACGTTTGCTCCTGGGGAGTTAAGCCATGGCAAATCTAGACAGCACACTAAAAAGCAGAGACAACAAAAGTGCATATAGTCAAGGCTATGGTCTTCCCAGTTGCAATGTATGGCTGTGAAAGTTGGACCATAAGAAAGGCTGAGCACCAAAGAATTGAGGCCTTTGAACTATGGTGCTGGAGAAGACACCTGCGAGTCCCTTGGACTGCAAGGCGATCAAACCCATCAGTCCTAGAGGAGATCAACCCTGACTGCTCTTTAGAAGGCCAGATCCTGAAGTTGAAACTCCAATACTTTGGCCACCTAATGAGAAGGAAGGACTCACTGGAGAAGAGCCTAATGCTGGGAATGGTTGAGGGCAAGAGAAGAATGGGACGACAGAGAATGAGGTGGCTGGATGGGGTCACTGAAGCAGTAGGTGTGAGCTTAAATGGACTCCAGAAGAAGGTAGAGGACAGGAAGGCCTGGAGGAACGTTGTCCATGGGGTCATGATGGGTCGGACACGACTTCGCAACTAACAACAACACCACTCTGTTTAGCTCTGCTGTAATGTACTTACATAAATATTATATTAAAATGAATTGAAATAAATATTTGTATTTTGGGTGAAGCAAATTTATGTTGTAAAAAGAATGAGATACTTATTTTATTATTCACAGTTATCCTTGTTAAGTTTTCCCCTCTGCTGACGATGATCTTTCAGTTCTTGATTCATAAATATGCATATCGTGTTCAAGATCCCATTTAAATGCATGCATGAATATGAAGAAATGAATTTGATTAACTTTATTAGCCATAAATTATCAAGTGTATTATTTTATGTTAACCCCCTTCTAAGAGAAAAATATGGCAAACTCTTACCTGTGTGATTTGTAATTTATTCTACTTATGCTAATGGAAATTTCTATGAGTATAGAGTTTTAAATGTTAGTAGCATGTAGTAGCTGTAATATAATATGTTGCAACCTTTCAAAGCATTTGCTATCTGGACAGGCACTCATTTTCATCCTTTAAAAATTTATTTACAGCTTCAATTAATTACTTCTTAGGATGTAAAGCCTATCACATTCACACAATTCATTAAAGCACAATCAGTCTGAATAGAATAATTTTTCAACTTTTTGGTGTCATTTTTATAGACAAATAACACTTGTAAATGATGGATAATGGGCATCAGAGTGCTGTGTGGTATAAAACCAGCATGAATAATGTTTAATGGGAGATAGAAGATTAACTCGTCTATGACCTCATTGACTGCTTTGTAATAAAAGCAAAATGGTCCATGTCCATTATAAATAATACCAAAAGAATCCCTTCCTTATTAACTATCTTTTTTTCCACTTCTTGCTTCAAATAGGAAAAGAGACTGTAATGATAATCTTGCTATAGAAATTTAGGGATTGCAACTGAGCAAATGGTAATTAATAATGTCATACACTAATAGAACAAATCTCTGGCTTATCTAGAAGTACAGTATGTAGAAACATATGCTGACTGCGGGATACACACTGACATCCACATCCCCTCCCAAAAAAAAGTATTTATTTAATGGAACAGAACAAATAAAAAAGAGCAACAATTTACCAGTATATATGTTTTTATAGCTGTTTCAATGTATGAAACTTTATTCCTTTCATTGTTACAAGAAGTGTCAGCTTTCCTGGGTAAATTAGACAGAAAACATGACTAAATGAGCTAATTTAGAGCCTTGGTGGAGCAGTGGGCTAATGCCTCCTTTAAGTAACACCAGCTGCCTGCAATTAGTGCAGGTTCGCGTCCCACCAGGCTCAAGGTTGACTCAGCCTTCCATCCTTCCGAGGTAGGTAAAATGAGGACCCAGACTGTTGGGGGCAATAAGCTGACTTTGTAATAATGCCGCTTGGGGGGGGGGGCGAAAGCCCTAATAAGCAGGCATATACATAGAATGAAGGCTATTGCTAAGCACATTGGTTTGTGCTTAAATTGTAAGCCGCCCTGAGTCTTCGGAGAAGGGCGGGATATAAATGGGATTAAAATAAAATAAATAAATAAAAATAATTCTATTAATTATAAGACTACATTAACAGAATCTGAGGGTAAATCTTTCCTGCTATTACTTTTAATCATCTGATTAATTAGGATGTGTCTTTCTTAGTTTCTTCCTTTGACTGGTAAGCTATTGGGGTCTTTTCTAGGCACTATCTCTTTCTCTAGGCCCCAAGGTCATCCACATAATCCATTATAGGGAGTTTTCACTTAATGACCCTATTTGTGACTGGCAACTCCCTTGCTAATCAAAGTGGTCATTAAGCAAAATATCACCACTGTCCCACTTAGCAACAGCAGTCCCTGTTATCATTAAGTGAATCACCTGTAGTCATTAAGTAAGACATCACATGACCATGATTTTTAATCTCCTGCTGGCTTCCCTATTGACCATGCTTGTCAGAAGCCAGCTGGGAAAGTTGCAAATGGTGATCATGTGATTGGAGGATGATGAAAGTATTATAAATAGATGGTGGTTGTCAAGCAGCCAAATTGCAGTCACATGACTGCATTGACCGCATGTGACAGTAATAAATGTAAGGGCCGGTCATCATTTTTTTCAATGCTATCATAACTTTGAACAGGCTCTAAATAAATGGTTATAATTAGTACATAATCTGTGTCTGTAACCAAGTTGTTCCTAAGTCTCAGGCAATATTCAGTCTCTTGAGTAATTAAGTCAATAAATTTAAAGGTATTTTGAAAAGTTTGATACAGATGTTAAGATAGTTTGCCATTGTTTAGACAAATTCTCCAATTACTAGTTATAAAAAGTCTTTCAGAGCTTCCATATGAATTGATTTCTCAGCAGTTATTATTGTAATATAATTATGAGCTTTGTCTCATAGAATTTAGTGATCATTTCTAATAAATTAGGTATTTCTGAAACTGAAATGCCATTGGTTCAAATCAAAATGTCAATTAAAAAAAATTAGTTGTAGGACTTCCGGTTTGCTGATGCAGCCGCTATGGATGCCTGCAAGACGAGCTCCGTCTTCCTCGTCCACTTTTGCATCACTGGGGGACCCTGAAAAGGGTCAAAAGTCATCCTGTAGGAATGACCAGCAAGGAGGGACCATTGCTGGATCACGGGAGAGTGGTAGCTCTCCTGCTAGAGCCAGCGCAACCCTCCAAACAGCAGATGAAAGACTGGCCATAGTAATATGGCTTGTCACTAGGCTGCGGACAGCTGAAGTCATACTTACCATTAGGCAACTTTAAAGCAGCATTGAAGAGACTGGGTGAGATCTACCTCTCTTAAATCCTAACTATTTTTCTTAACCTGTATGAGCTGCTAAAGCATTTCCCTCCCTGTGGAGAGGGAAGGGAAATTTTAGCCCTCCCTCTAGAAACAGCAATGACTGATTACACAAGGGAATTTAAAACTTTGAAAAAATAACTAGATCCGAATTGGAATTTTATCTCCTAAAGCAGGGCTTTTCAACCTTTTCACCCATTGTACCACTTTTAGGATATGGCAACATCCGAATACTACCAGTTGCCTAGCGAGGTGTCAAAAACTTGATGACCAAAAAGAAAAAACAGGAAAAAAGTGATGAAGTACAGGTAGTCCTTGACTTACAACAGTTCATTTAATGACTGTTCAAAGTTACAATGGCACTGAAAAAAGTACCCCTCGAGCCACAGCCAAGCAAGACACCTGCCTGCCTGCCCAGCGGCGCTCTTCCTCCTGTCCGAGGTTTTCATTGTTGTGACCATTTATGTTGAGGATTGGCAGTGGGGATGGGGTGAAGGGGAGTTTGGTTTTTATCCCCCCATCTGCTGGGTGGTTGCAGCAGGTTTTGGTCACTTCACATGACCTTGGGACACTGTGACCATCATAAATATGAATCAGTTGCCAAGCATCTGAATGTAAATCACAAGACCCTGGAGATGCTGCAACATTCCAGCTGATCAGTGCTTCCTCTGGGCTCAGAAGGTCCAGGATCAGCGCCGAACTCCAGCTGGAGCCTGGTGCTGATCCTGGAGCTTCCACTGAGCCCTGACAGCCCTGAAGAAGCACTGATCCTGGTGCTTTCGCTGAGCCCTGACAGCCCTGCAGCTCCAGCCATCTCTCACTCAGGCTTGTGCAGTGCTGCCACCGGTTCAGCTCATTCCCCTCCCCCGCTACCACTTTTCTAGGATGGTCACATACCACCTGCCAGGTGCCAATGTACTACTGGTGGTACCCGTACCACTGGTTGAAAAGCCCTGTATTAGATTCAGCCAATTATTTTTTTCATCCAATTAGTCAAGAATGAGTATACTTGAGTAGTTAGCATAATATGGAACTTGGCAATTGGAGATGGTATTTTTTTGAGGGGGGGTGGCTATCCTCACAGGGCTGAATTATTATTAAATATTCTCAAGAGAAAGAAACAAAGTAATAAGCACAACATGGTAAAAAAAGGATTCAATACCTGACTAAGAAAATACTGTCTTTTTTCAGAGGAAAAATGCTGCTTTGCACTGGATCTGTCCAATAATTTGAACTTTATTTTTTAAAAAAGACAAGTAAACTTAATATTTGTGTGGAAATAACCATGATCATCCAAAATATATTTAATGGGCATCCTAAGACAAGTAATCAAAATTATATAGATCTGCAATGTTAAAAATAAATGATTTGGTGAGCATCCAAGACAGCATCAGCACCACTATTTCACCAGGAACAATGGAATAAACCAGTTTGGATAAAGAAAACCTGGTTATTGTCTTAAAAACTCCTGGATTCTGATTACTTTAAATGCTAAGTTTATTCCTTGTTGTTGAACTATTGTTTCTATTGTTTCTGATTTTCTTTGACTCTTAAGATGCCAATTGTTAAGCAGCTTATCTGCTTTTCAATGCAACCCTTTAAAATTATGGCCTCTGTGTCTCAAAAACCTAGCTTTGTTGTCTCTTGCATCTCCTGGAACAATGAGGCAGGAAAATCTATTCCAGTAAATCCTTTTGTTGTGGTTTAGTATAAAGGTGAAACTCGAAAAATTAGAATATCGTGCAAAAGTTCATTTATTTCAGTAATGCAACTTAAAAGGGGAAACTAATGTATGAGATAGACTCATTACATGCAAAGCAAGATAGTTCAAGCCGTGATTTGTCATAATTGTGATGATTATGGCATACAGCTCATGAAAACCCCAAATCCACAATCTCAGAAAATTAGAATATTACATGCAATCAATAAATCAAGGAGTGTACATAGAACAATATCGGACCTCTGAAAAGTATAAGCATGCATATGTACTCAGTACTTGGTTTGGGCCTCTTTTGCAGAAATTATTGCCTCAATGCTGCGTGGCATGGAAGCTATCACCCTGTGGCACTGCTGAGGTGTTACGGAAGACCAGGATGCTTCAATAGCGGCCTTCAGCTCTTTTGCATTGTTCGGTCTCATGTCTCTCATCTTTCTGTTAGCAATGCCCCATAGATTGTCTATGGGGTTCAGGTCAGGCGAGTTTGCTGGCCAATCAAGCACAGTAATCCCATGGTCATTGAACCAGGTTTTGGTGCTTTTGGCAGTGTGGGCAGGTGCCAAGTCCTGCTGGAAAATGAAGTCAGCATCCACATAAAGCTCGTCTGCAGAAGGAAGCATGAAGCGCTCCAGAATCTCCTGGTAGACGGCTGCGTTGACCCTGAACTTAATGAGGCACAGTGGACCAACACCAGCAGATGACTTGGCTCCCCAAATCAACACAGACTGTGGAAACTTCACACTGGACTTCAAGCATCTTGCAGTGTGTGCCTCTCCATTCTTCCTCCAGACTCTGGGTCCTTGGTTTCCAAATGAGATGCAAAAGTTGCTCTCATCATAAAAGAGGACTTTGGACCACTGAACAACAGACCAGGTCTGTTTTTCTTTAGCCCAGGTAAGACGCTTCTGACGTTGTTTGTTGTTCAGGAGTGGCTTGACAAGAGGAATACGGCATTTGAAGGCCATGTCCAGGATCCGTCTGTGTGTGGTGGCTCTTGATGCACTGACTCCAGCCTCAGTCCACTCCTTGTGAAAGTCCCCAACACTTTTGAATGGCCTTTTCCTGACAATCCTCTCCAGGCTGCGGTCATCCCTGCTGCTTGAACTATCTTGCTTTGCATGTAATGAGTCTATCTCATACATTAGTTTCCCCTTTTAAGTTGCATTACTGAAATAAATGAACTTTTGCACGATATTCTAATTTTTCGAGTTTCACCTGTAAACCATTGAATATTCTATGGGAGATAAAGAATTAGGCAACAGTTACTTTTCTACAATAGAATTCATATTCCCTTTCAAAGACAAAAATATATGGGTGGTCAATTTTTATCCTGCTAATTGGGTCGAGCTCTCTTCAATCCTTGTTGGCTTTTCACAGGCAGTTTTGGTTCTAGCTCCAAAATTGACTTTTCAGTTAAAATTCTTCTTTATCAGTTCATTATTCTCCAGTGTGTTTCTCCTTCTTCCTTTGAACTTCACATGTCCTTTATTTTGAGAGTTATTGCCTTATTAATCATTTCAGAATGCAGCAGCTGTTTTAATATGCCATGATAGTTGAAGCTTCAAGATAAAATATAGGCTTTTAATGGTTCTGCAAATATTATTCTAGTGTATTTGCATCTATTTTACTGCTACTTTCAAATATGTGATCATTTGTTCCTATGTTCCATGTTGTAGACATCAAATAAATAGATAGAACTGATTAGATAGTCACCGTCAAACTGTCTGAATGATTTAGTCCAGTTAAAATGGGGCAAATTTTGTTGTCTTCATTACCGCTGAACTACAACTGACTTCTTCACTTCCACCTCAAAATTGTTTCAGGGCCACAAAGGATATCTTACTTTTTCCTAATAATGGTAACAGTTGATACTCACTGACTTAATAAAATCAGCAATTTTGTTTCTTGGACTTCTGTTGTACTTGAAAGTGGTACACATTCCAGAAAAAAAAATGATATGAATTATAAGGTATTTAAAAACATTCTGTGTTTGGGCTAACTACATTAGATGATTTAGACTATTTCTTCAACAGTGGCAGTTTATTCACTACCTGCAGTCCTTCCTGTTTTGTATTTTCATGTTTTTTTATTTTGCTTACCTATTGAAACTACTGAACTGGAACTGGACATGGATTCTATTTGTATAAGAAGAAAAGAACATGGTTTTTTTGTCTACATTCCAAACTGAATCCATTGGTTTTTGATATTTAACATAACCAAGCAAGTAACAAAAATTGAGTGTTCCTATACACTTTTTTTTTAGGGATGCGGTGGCTCAGTGGGTTAGGACGCTGAGCTTGTCGATCAGAAGGTCGGCAGTTTGGCGGGTCGAATCCCGAGTGCCGCATAACAGAGTGAGCGCCTGTTACTCGTCCCAGCTTCTGCCAACCTAGCAGTTCAAAAGCACGTAAAAATGCAAGTAGAAAAATAGGGACCACTACGGTGGGAAGGTAACAGCGTTCCGTGCACCTTTGGCGTCTAGTCATGCTGGCCACATGACCACGGAGACGTCCTCGGACAAGCGCTGGCTCTTTGGCTTTGAAACGGAGATGAGTACCGGCCCCTAGAGTCGGAAACGACTAGCACGCATGTGCGGGGGAACCTTTACCTTTTACCTTTATACACTTTTTATTGTCTGACTCAAAAGGGCTACAACATTATACCCAAATGTAAGCCTTAAGATAGATAATGAATGCAGTAAGAAGAATCCACACAGATTTATAAAATTTAGGATTTTTTTAAAAAAAATTGGCTATGAAAGCATTATACATATACAATATATTTCAGTATGGGACAAATCAATACTGTTCTTCTATCTGCAGGGTATAAAGCATGGTTATTTATATTCAGATAATTTGCATTTTTAAAAACTATACATTCAAAGTAGAAGATTAGAAAATGTGTTGGAATTTATGAAAGGTGTGTTGTGTAGCTGGTTCTTTGCAGGCAATAAGCGAGACGGAAGGTTGCAAACAGGAACATGCTTTATTTGAGTCAAACAGAACAGAACTGAAACAGTGACTGCTGTGCAGCTACTTATATGGTTGGCCAATAGGTTTAAAGGAACTCATTTCCGCCCAAAATCTGTCAGTGATCTTCTTGGAGACAACAAGTCTGGCTTAGTCAGTGACCATTACATAGACACACCATTGAACAACCTTTAAGCAGCATTTAAACAGACACGTGAATCAGTACAAGTAAAAATCCCAATACATTATACCCCTCCCCCCTAGAATGTATACACATTATTTAATAACATAATCTTGAAGATATTTTGGTGGTCTACATGACTGTTCAGAATGGCTGGGGGTTCCGGGCAACTCCCGGTCTACCTGCTTGCCTTCCAGGCTGGACTCTTGGGTTCACATGAGTCGGATTGACTCAAGTTCCTTTGGCTGGCCATTCCTGGTCGGCCCAAACCAAAGTCTAGTGAGGAAGCGGGTTCAGTGGGACTGTTGCACAGTTCAGGTTGTCCTCCCCCATCTGGAGACCCAAGTTGCACTTCTGGACTGTGTCCATCTATGGCCACCTCCCCGTTGAAATGACTGAGAGTTCTCAGAACATGTGAACTCTGTTAGACTGCTGGCTGCCGGCTCTTGTTGCGGACCCTCTGGGAAGTCCTCATTTAGTGACTGTTCAGCAAAACGCCATCACAGCTGATCAATATGTCAGTGAACGACTCACCCCCCCATCCAGAACCACCTCGTAAGAGAGGGGTCCTGAGACCTTAACAATTTTACTGGGCACCCACAAATTCCCATGCCTGTAATTCCGGGCCCACACCCCATCACCCACTTGCAACCCCATTGGTGCTTTTGGACGTGCGGTGTCTGCTGCTACTTGGTCAGGGTGCAACCTGTCCAGTTTCGTGATCAGCCTTCTTCCCTCTGCTGGGCTTTTGCCCATTGCTGTGCATGGTGTAGTGTGCTGGCATAACAAGAAATCAGCCAACCTATGATGCCAATCCTCTGAAATGATGCATTTGAGTGACTCTTTCATTGTATGCACCATGCGTTCAGCCTGCCTGTTAGTCGAGGGATGAAAAGGAGCCGACGTTGCGTGCCTTATGAGGTTGGCCCTCAAGAAAGCACCAGGATGGTCCTAGTAGTAGTCATAGTAGGTATAGGAATTACTTCCAACCATTTAGAGTGGTCAGTGACCGTTACACAGACACACCATTGAGCAACCTTTAAGCAGCATTTTAATAGGCACGTGAATCAGTACAAGTAAAAATCCCAATACATTACAAGGTGAATATGTAGTATAGCAAATATTATTGAAATAGGAAAATAAGCTGATAAATGAATTTCAGGGAGCAGAAATGCAAAATAATGTTGAAGGCAAAAACAGTTGAACAATCAGTTGAACAATCTCAGTTGGTAGGACTTACATGATATAACAAATTTGATTGATTGATTGATTGATTGATTGAAGGAATAGATGAATGTCCAGATAGCTCCTGATAGAATGACTCAGAAAGGAAAAAGTATTAAAATATTAAAAATAAAAGACATTATAAAGGAAGAATAGAGTATATTTCAACTGCTCAGAAACTAAACATCCCACCCCAAAGAAACACTGACACTGGTTTAAAACTTTGAAAAGATGTATTAAAAATAACAAACATTTCCTGTCTTTCACAGACTCAAATACTGTCACAACATCCACAAACTAGGTAAAAGAGCTGATCTGATGCACAAATTGCTCCATTTTTGAATGTGCATTGTAAAATTGCTAAACTAAGCTAATGGTGCAACACTGCTTACATCATTTTAACAAAAGCAGAACATTCTTATACATGGTTCTGGTATTTATTTTGTTTGAGAGGTTAGGAAAACATTTTTACAGGAGCCAAACAGTAAAAAAACACTAACTTTCTCAATCAAGCAAATTAACAATTAAAAATTAAGAATGGGTGATAAATTACCTTATGTTGGGAGTCAACTAATTTCTGACTTACTGCACTGCATTGAAGTAACTTTTTTGGGTCTTCCCTCCTCCTGTATTTTCTCCTTGTATATCACAGGTGTCAAACTCAATTGTGTCACGTGACATATCGTGATGTATCATGACATTTTTTGCCTTTGCAGAGCCATGGTGGATGTGGCCTGTGCGTAACACATCTGGCTTGTAAGGCTGCCAGTTTGACACCCCTGATGTAGTTGATATATTGGAGAAATAGTTTTCTTGTGTTTTAAGGAACAACAAGTAAAAATTCTTCTTAATGGCCAGTAATTGTCAGAACAGAACATTACAACCAATTACTTAGCAATCATCTGAAGTTATAATGGACCTCCTTGAAGGATCTGATTATGAAGTTTTGACAGCTGAGCCCTCCCTTGGTCATGTGATTGATTGTAGGTTAGCTCTTTGGCAGCCAGTCTGCATTTACACCTGTTTGCAATTTTCTGCAATCACATGATCACATTTTCTGATGGTTTTTGCAAAATATCAGCATTTATTTCTGTTTTTGGGTGAAACTGGCTCATAGCAAACCATTGGTTTGCTTAATAACCACAGGGTTTGCTTAACAGTCAGGTTGGTGTGATGACTCTCCTGGACACTTCCCCAGATACCTCTCTGGATGTCAGCTCCAGGGAGGATGAACCAGTTCCTGTCATGTAAGGAGTTGAATTGATTGATGGCTCTGAGCAGCCAGCTGTGACGGATTTGGCTTGAGGCTCCAGGTAGGGAAAGCATGGAGCTGCAGCTGGTCAGTGAGGAGGAGGAGGAGGAACTGCCTTCTGCACCTGATCCAAGAACACTTAGGGCAGAGAAAAGGCAGGAGCAGAGAAGGTCAGCCAGACTATTCACAAGGAGAAAGCCTTGCCGTTCTTGATGGGCTGCAACAGAAGCTGGCTATTTAGCACAGCAGACAGATGGAGGTGAACCTGGGAACAATGTATTTGTTTCCTAGCTGTGTGTTTTCTGGTCATTGTGATTCCTGCCTCACTTTAGATTGACACTGTACCTTGATTTGGATCATGCCTTGGAAACTCTGGACTTTTCTTGTCTTGTGAACTCTCTTGTGTTGTGGATTTAAGTTTGCCAGGTGGAATTATTGTGATTGAGAAACTTTCAAGTGCCTTGTGGACTCTTTGGCCATTGCTCTGTGGACTAGCATTAGTCTGTTCATGGCTGGATTTAATTGGGACAGGTTTTTTGGTGAAGGGAATTGCTGGGGATTATTAATAAACTCACTAAACCAGAGATACGTATTTGTGTGAGTGAGTGGGACAGCATAGTTGGTTGCTTTACAACCATGGTATTTGCTTAAACACTGATGCAAAAAAGAATAAAATTGGTTCGGTTATGTACGTGACCTGATTTATGACTATCACAAGTTATAACCGTGATGGGCAGGCTCCATTATGGTTGTAAGTCTAGAACTACCAGTACCTATATTGGATGTAATTTTGTTATGTTATATTTAAGACTGCAAATAAAGTAATTCATTCACTGATAACTGTTTAGGCTATTAAGTAAGATGAAAATGCCTATAGATTTGTTGATTTATTTCTAGTCATGTAACCTTATCATTTTAATTATTGTTCTTTGTGCAACAATGTCATACAGTACCATTTGATACTGAAAGATGTTATAATTAATATACAGTAATTTTAATGGTAATTATAGACTTTAGTGATAATAGTGGTTTTATACCGTTGTATTAATACTTTTGATCTTTTTTGCTTCTTGTGTTTATATATTTATATCACTCAATTTTATATTACCCTGTAGTTCCCATAATCTTAATATTTTTGTGATATTGTGATTTTGTGTTATAATTTTAGGTCTGAAAAAGAGGAGGGCATGAAAATAAATTCAAGTTTTCTTTGTCTTAATTTTCTTTTTATAAAGGGGGGGATTCTGTCTGTCAGTCAGAAGATTCTGCTTTTATCCTGTAACGGTAAAGTATTATATACAAACATGTTGATGTATGCTTTGCCTTCATTGCTTTATTTCCAACATTATATTTAATTCTGAATGAAAAAGCCAAGTAATCATAATACTTATAACATTATTTCTTAAACTATAATTAATATTGATAGAATATCAACCCTTGTTTTGTTCTGTTTTTATCTTTTTTAAATCTGTATGCCACCTGGAGTGCCTTGGTATAAGCATATGATTAAGATGGATGGATGCATGGATGGATGGATAGACAGACAGACAGACAGACAGACAGACAGACAGACAGATAGATAGACAGAAGACAGACATGTTCCAATTATCCTTGTGGGGCCTATGTTCTAACATGGCCTCTATAAAATGCAATATCTTAAAAGTTTCACTATTCTCTATTCAGAGAGACCCTGAAACCTTTCCTTCAGTTCCCAGCACCTCACTGTCCACAGAAAATTTGTTAAAACATAGAGTATTAAAATCAAGTGGATATATAAATATGAAGCCTGCACAAAGCCATGATACAACTAGTACAACATTTTGGAAAGACTTGGTTAGAAGCAGTAGAGCAACCTTCAGCCTAACCAATATTTCTTTGCTCTCATGGGGTTTTGCCAATCAAAATTGGAGAAGCCTAGCATGAACTTTTTATGGCCAGTCAGTGGAATTTCTTACAGATCACTCCAAGGTGCCTTTTGTTCTGCACTTACCAAAAGTTGTGGCAGACAAATGAGCTTTGTCTCTCAATAAGAGCAATGATTATTGCTGGATAATTACCATACTTTATCAAAGATTTTAACTACATTTGAAAATTTGACTGGGAGAGGAACAGTAAAGTGAAAAATTTGCAAGCTGAAACTAGATAAATTAGAGTTCATAAGTATATATCAGATTTTCAATTATTTACAGATTTGGGATGGAACAATATGGCTTTGACCAACTTTGAAAAGGATCTCCTGATGAACTTTTGAAAGATGACTTACCAAGACAAGGCACAACAGAGAATTTGGAAGAACTGCTCTGACAGTATAAGTATTAAGTTGTTGGAAGAATTGAGGCACAGAGGAAATAGTAAGGCAGGGATAGTTTTCAAAGTCTTTCTTCGTCCCTATCCTACTTCTAATGGCCTCCTCAGATACTGGTCATCTGTTTCAACAGAGAATAATCTCCATTTATGACTCTATGTAAAGACCCAAGATATTTAGCCAAGGCTTGCACTGCTGAAGTCCAAATTCTGAATCAGCTGGAAACTTCAGATTTAGAAATACCATTCTCTATTTTATAAACTTAAACTTTTATAAACTAGGCAATTTCCTTGATGAGATACAGATGCAGTTGAAATTGCATCCGGTTATTTGAAAAATCTAGGTTGATAGAAACTGTTGACAGGCATGCACCACAAGCTGGTTATGTTTTGCAGCAAAACAGGTGTTGGCATTTATTACAGTTGACAATAAACAATCATACAGAATTCTTGCCACTCTATAACAATCAGTAATTGCACACCAGTAATTCAAAAGTTCACTCCGAGCAAGGAACAATTTTTTTTCACTTCAAAGATGTCAACAGCACTGTTTACAAGCTTCCAAATCCCATCCTTTTCCTTCTTCTACTCAGCTCTCTAAACCTATTACTGCCTTTTATTTCAAATATGCCAGTCTCAGTTATATATTTAAATCTTAAAATAAATTTGAGATAATATAGTTGCACTTGTTATATTGGCGGAAAGGCAATTCATGGAAGCAGACTTTTAAAATCTAGTTAATTTTTCCAAAATCAAGTGGAGGTATCTACTCTAGGTAGATTAACTATTTTTTTCTTTCTGCCAGAATGCCATGGACAGCTAATATCAGTCGGTGTTAGTATTAGAACCAAGATAAAGACTTTTTTTCTCTCACTTGTGCATGCTTTTATCTTTTTTAAATTATTGTTGAATTCTTTTGTTTTATTGTTATGAGCCACTCGAAATTAATTGAGATATGGGCACCATATAAGCCACCTAGAGACAATGATTGAGATAGGCAGTTATAGAAAGTGAATAAATAAATACAAATTTAATAAGTTATTATTTTTATTATTACTATAACTTAAGATAAATAGGAATATGATTTTTAGGCAGAAGTTCCTATACATTTTAGTTAGAAAGTCAGATAACTGTAAATAATAATAATAATAATAATAATAATAATAATAATAATAATAATAATAATAATAATTAATAATAATATAACAACAACAATAAAGTTGGAAGGGACTTTGGAGGTCATCTAGTCCAACCCCCTACTCAGGCAGGAAACCCTATACCATTTCAGACAAATGGCTGCCCAGTCTCTTCTTAAAAACTTCCAGTGTTGGAGCATTCACAGCTTCTGGAGGCAGGTTGTTCCACTGGTTAATTATTCTAACTGTCACGAAGTTTCTCCTTAGTTTTAGGTTGCTTCTCTCTTCCTTCAGAACCTTGGGGCGTAGTCCATCTGGTCCTGGTGATTTGAACTCATCTAGGGTGGACAGGTACTCACTTACTTCTTGCCTATCTTAACTTGTGTTTCTAATCTGTTTTTTACGGTACTGTTTTCAATAGGTTGGACTGTTTTTTCCTTTTATGTAAATGCAGATGCAAAAAATGAATTGAGTAGCTCTGTTTTTCCCCTGTTGCTTATCACCTTCTTGCCACTTTCTCCCACTAGTGAACCAATAATTTCCTTAACTTTTTTCTTGTTTTTTACATGTTGAAAGAAGCTCTTTTTTTGTTATTTTTGACTTTTGTCATAAGCCTTAGCTCATTTTGAGCCTTAGATTTCCTCACTGCATCTTTGTAGGCTCAGGCTGTTTGCTGATATTCTGCCTTATGTATGTGCCCCTCTTTCCACTTGTTATACTTGTCCTTTTTGTCTTTCAATTTATCAGAGAGTTCTTTATGCAGCCATGCTGGTTTCTTTTGAGAGCTGTTATTTTTCTTCTTCATTGGTATTGTGCTAGACTGGACTTTTCTAATCTCACATTTCAAAATTTCCCAAGCTTCTTGAGTTGTTTTCTCCTTGAGGATTCCTTCCCAAGCTGCCTCTAAGTTTGTAGAAATTAGCTCTCTTAAAGTCCAAGTCTCTAGTTTGACTGTTCTATTGCTTGTGCTTGCATAATGTTGAATTCCAATATTGCATGGTCACTTCCCCAAGGTTCCTATGGTTTCAACATCTTCTATCATTTCATCTCTGTTAGTGAGAATTAAGTCCAATATGGCTGGTCCCCTAGTTCTCTTCTCTACTTTTTGGGAATCTGTTTGATCTTCCACTTGGTGCAGAGTTTGTCTCCCAGTTGATGTCAGAGTAATTAAAGTCCCCCATTACTATTGTGATGTGCTTCCTACATACCTTAGTAAACTGACTAGCAAAAAGTTCATCTATTACTTCTGTTTGGTTGGGTGGCCTATAGTATACACATATGGCAGTGTCATTTCCCCCCCCCCTTTTATATTGACTCAAATACATTCAAGAGAGTTTTCAGATAGCGGTGAAAAGGAGACAGGGGCAAAAAGATATCTGACCTTAAAGCAACAGACTCACAGGCTGTAAGGACTGGTGACCCAGGGTGGTTTCTCTTTCTGGCTCTTGCAGTAAAGCCAAGAAGAAGTTTAACAAAAAACAAAACAAACTTGAAGAGTGACAGTGCGGAATGAGCTGAAAGAGCGGACATCTTGAATAAGAACTAACGACCAATTAGCATTAAATGAAGGAAGAGTGATACTCATAACTTAAGAAGTGAATTATTTGTTTCAAACAGTTTCTAAAGCAAAAGGGATAAATGGTAATTGTCTTGAGAATTTAGACCAATAAGATTTAACTGAACATAACCTATTGTATGATTGAATTGGAGGAGACTAACTAGGAACACAAAGCTGAATGCTCAAGGAGGGTGAGAAAATTTATTTGTCTCCTTGTTGAATATAATAATATTTATAACTGAATTGACTGTGAAACCTGGTCTTTATTGTTAAAGAATTGAATATTGGTTAACAATATTGAGGTAATTTAATGGTTATATTATTGTTACATGTTTCTATATAGAAAAATTAGGACTGTATGGAATATAAACACTTGAAATTGATTAATATTGATTATTGTGTTTTAGAAGTGTTAGCGTAATAGGTGTAATAGGTTTTATATTGTGTTAGCAACAAAATATAGCATTGTTAATATATAAGGCACTAGTGATTATAACCTTGGAAGAATAATAAATTCTCCAGGTGTGGTGGAGGGAAAGACAAAGATGTATAAGTGGGAGGGTTGGTTGACATCATTTAGAAAGATGACAAGCATCCCAAATCTAACAAGAGTTGGGACTAGAAGAAGGCAGATGACCCAAGCCTCATCGGCGGAATTAAGCCCAGCAGGGCAAAGATCCATAGAAGAGATGATGCCATTGAAGAGAGCAGGCTCACTTAAAGATCTACAAGCAATACTACAATCCATGCAAGAGGTTATGCTGAGAAATCAGCTTGTAAGTCGCCCTGAGTCTTCGGAGAAGGGCGGGATATAAATGGAATTAAAATAAAAAAAAATAAATTTTAAAAAGATAATAGGTGAAATAAGGAATGATACTGGAGAACTTAAAGAGAAGATGGGAGCATGGATGGAAAATTTGAATGTTCCCAACAGAAAATATTGAAAAATGAACAGAAATTATTAGAAATGGAGGATAGAATGAATAAGGAGGAAAGGAGAATAGATGAAATGAATGAAAAACTGTTGCAAGCAAATAAAGAGTTAGAAAAAACCATCATACTGCTTGAAACTGAGAAAGCAGACCATTATCTACATTTCCAAAACGTGAAAGAAGAGAAGGGGGAGGACCTCCCAGTAATGATGACAGACTTGCTAGCAAGGGCCCTAGGGACAGGGAAAGAAGAGATGGCAAATGAGATTGATGAGATATATAGAATCCACACAAATTACGCGAGAAGAAATAACTTACCCAAGGAGGTACATATCAGATTTGTGAAGAAGTCAATTAGGGATGGAATTTTGCACAGAACAAGGGACGACCAAATAGAATACAGAGGTAAACAACTAACTGTCCTCAAACAAGTCCCTAAGAGGGTAAGAGACCTGAGAAGTCCCTACCAACATATTACATCAAAATTAATAAGACAAAACATTAATTTTAGGTGGCTGATGTCAGAAGGGATTGTGGTGACCTGGCAAGAAAAAAGATATAGGTTAGATTCAATTGATAAAGCAGAAGAGTTTTTTCAGCAGCATCTAGGCAATGAAGAAGAACTAGAACGTGGCTTTTCAACCAGTGGTATGGGTACCACCTGTGGTACATTGGCACCTGGCAGGTGGTATGCGACCATCCTAGAAAAGTGGTAGCAGGGGAGGGGAATGAGCTGAACCAGTGGGAGCACTGCACAAGCCTGAGCGACAGATAACTGGAGCTGCAGGGCTGTCAGGGCTCAGCGGAAGCACCAGGATCAGCATTTCTTTGGGGCTGTCAGGGCTCAGTGGAAGCGCCAGGATCAGCGCCAGGCTCCAGCTGGAGCTCGGCACTGATCC
Source organism: Vipera ursinii (assembly GCF_947247035.1). Lineage (NCBI taxonomy): Eukaryota > Metazoa > Chordata > Lepidosauria > Squamata > Viperidae > Vipera > Vipera ursinii. Next base: position 85,397,318 of record NC_139514.1, on the reverse strand, counting down.
TGGTGCTTCTGCTGAGCCCAGAAGCAGCGCTGATCAGCTGGAATGTTGTACCGTTTCCAGGGTCTTGTGATTTACATTCAGATCCTTGGCAACTGATTCATATTTATGATGGTCACAGTGTCCCAGGGTCATGTGAAGTGACCAAAACCTGCTGCAACCATCCAGCAGATGGGGGAATAAAAACCAAACATACCCACCCACCACCCACCCCTGCTGCCAATCCTCAACAGAAACGCTCACAACAATGAAAACTTCAGACAGGAGGAAGAGCGCTGCCGGGTGGGCAGGCAGGTGTCTTGCTTGGCTGTGGCTTGGGGGGGGGGCTTTTTTCAGTGCCATTGTAACTTCGAACAGTCACTAAGCGAACTGTTGTAAGCCGAGGACTACCTGTACTTCATCACTTTTTTCTTTTTTTTTTTTGACCCCTTGCTAGGCGACTGGTGGTATTTGGATGAAAAGGTTGAAAAGCCCTGAACTAGAAGAAAGAGAGTTAAGAGAAGAGAACAATACAAAGAGATATAATAGAAAGACACGGGAATCACAAGGCAAAGAATGGGAAATGGAGAGAAGAGAAAAAATGAGAATGAACTATGACAATGATGATGAGAGTAGACACAAAGAACTCAAGGAAGATAGACCGACAAGGGCAACAAGATCAAAACAGAGGCAGTAATGTAGAAATATTAACAGTATTATCATTAAATGTGAATGGACTAAACTCCCCAGCTAAGAGAAATATAATTTTGAATAAGCTGAGTAAGAAAAACTTAGATATAACAATTCTACAAGAAACACATATAAAGACTCAAGATCAGGATTTATTAAACTACCCTAAGTTAGGAATCAAATTTGTATCACTTTCACAGCAGAAGAAAGGAGGAATTGTGATATATGTTAAAGAAAGAATCCAAACAAGACAAATATATCGAGATGAGGAAGGTAGAATACTGATTATTGAAATTTCCTTGGATAAAAAAAAGGTTGCCCTGGTAGGAATTTACACCCCCCAATGAAAAACAAAGACAATTTTATAAGAAACTGCATAAGGTTATTGATGATATGGAATATGAGAACATTTGTATAATTGGCGATTTTAATGCAATTATAGACAGAGAATTAGATTATGCCTTAGTGGAAGCCTGGGAAAGGGCAGCCACTGAGGCACTTGACCAAGTTGTACCCTTGCGGCCCCTGACCCGGTGCAGATCCCAGGGAGCTCCATGGTTTTCCGTGGAGCTTCGGGAGATGAAGCGTCGGAGACGGGGCCTAGAGAGCTGTTGGAGATCCAGCCGATCTGAATCCGACCGATTGCGACTAAGAACCTATATTAGGTCTTATCTCACAGCGATAAGGGCGGTGAGGTCTAATCACTTCGCTACCCTTATCGTGTCCGCAGATAACCGCCCGGCCACCCTGTTTAGGATGACCCGCTCCCTCCTTAATCAGGAGGTGAGGGAGGAACCCTTGCAGGGTCGTGCCGAGGAGTTTAGTCAACATCTGTCGGACAAAATCGCTCGGATTCGGACTGGTCTGGACTCTGACTGGGCAGAGTCGGACGATCAGGACGTGGGTGGTCTTGTCAATATTATCTGGGAGGAGTTTGATTCTGTGACTCCGGAGGAAGTGGACAGGATTATGGGGAGATTGAGCTCTACCACATGTTTATTGGACCCGTGCCCCTCCTGGCTGGTTTATGCGGCTCGGGAGGGGACACGAGGCTGGTTCCAGGTGGTTATATCTGCCTCTTTGAGTGAGGGTAGTTTCCCTGCCGTCTTGAAGGAGGCGGTGGTGGGACCCCTCCTCAAGAAGCCTGCCCTGGACCCAGCTGTGTTAAATAACTTTCATCCGGTCTCCAACCTTCGCTTTCTTGCGAAGGTTGTTGAGAGTGTGGTGGCGCATCAGCTCCCTCTGGTTCTGGATGAAGCGGATTATCTAGACCCGTACCAATCGGGTTTCAGGCCCGGGTACAGCACGGAGACGGCATTGGTCGCTCTGGTGAATGATCTCTGGAGGGCCCGGGACAGGGGACATTCCTCTGTCCTAGTCCTATTAGACCTCTCGGCGGCTTTCGATACCATCGACCATGGTATCCTGCTGCGGCGTCTCAGGGGATTGGGAGTGGGAGGCACAGTTTTTCAGTTGTTCTCCTCCTATCTCCTGGGACGTTCACAGTCGGTGTTGGCAGGGGGGCAGAGGTCGACCTCGAGGCCTCTCGCTTGTGGAGTTCCTCACGGGTCGGTCCTCTCTCCTCTCCTGTTCAACATCTACATGAAACCACTGGGTGAGATCATTTGTGGTTTTGGAGTTGGGTATCGTCAGTACGCTGATGATACCCAACTTTTTATTTTGACCCCAAACCACCCCAGTGATGCCCTTGACGTGATGTCCCGTTGCCTGGAAGTGGTTCGGGTCTGGATGGGGAGGAATAGACTTCAACTCAACCCCGACAAGACTGAGTGGCTGTGCATACCGGCATCCCGGGATATTCAGAATATTCCATCTCTTTCTATGGGGGGGTGAGTAGATAGGGCTCGCAACTTGGGAGTCCTCCGAGATTCACGGCTTACTTTAGAAGATCACATAGTGGCCGTGACTAGGGGGGCCTTCGCCCAGGTTTGCCCTGCGTACGGTCACTCATGCGCTCGTGACCTCTCGTTTAGACTACTGCAACGCTCTCTACATGGGGCTGCCCTTGAAGACCAGTCGGAGGCTCCAACTGGTACAGAATGCAGCCACAAGAGTTGTGTTGGGAGTTTCCCGATACTCCCATGTTATACCTCTACTCCGTGAGCTGCATTGGCTCCCAGTTGCCCTCCGGTTAAGATTCAAGGTGCTGGTAATGGTTTTCAAAGCCCTACATGGCATGGGTCCGGAGTACCTTAGGAATCACCTTCTGCCAGCGTCAACGTCCCTCTGTCCAGTGCGCTCCCACAGGGAGGGCCTCCTAAGGGTTCCGCCATTCGGAGAATGTTGTCTGGTGGCCCCCAGGGGGAGGTCCTTCTCTGTGGGCACCCCGGATTTATGGAATCGGTTGCCGGTCGAGCTCCGGATGGCGCCCGACCTTCGCTCCTTCCGACGCGATCTGAAGACGCACTTATTCGAACAAGCTGGCCTGGCCTGATGGGGGGATGGGTTTGGGATTTTATTGTTGTTTTTTAATATATGTATTTACTGTTTTAGTTTGGGCATTGTATTTAATTCTTTTTTAACTTTTGTATTTTTGTATTTTTATATACTTGCCCTGTTCACCGCCCTGAGTCCTTCGGGAGAAGGGCGGTATATAAATAAAATAATAATAATAATAATAATAATAATAATAATAATAATAATAATAATAATAATAATAATTATTATTATTATTATTATTATTATTATTATTATTATTATTATTATTATAGTAAGGAAGTAAGGAAACGAACCAGGAGAATATTTCCCGGTACTTTTTTTTAAGTGGTGGAAGAATTAAATATTCAAGATAGTTGGAGGGAGAGAAATTTGAATGGAAAGCAATTTACATACTATTCAGGGTGGCATCAATCGTGGTCCAGAATCGATATGGTCTGGACAATAAAAGAATTAAATTCAGATATTGATGACATAATAATAGACATTAATACTTGGGCAGACCATAATCCCATTGTAATTAAATGGAAACAACAGAAGATAACAACAAGGAGGTGGACTCTTAAAAAAGGCAATCCTAAACCAAACAGAATTTAAACATAAGATGGAGGAACAAATGCAGACATTCTTCCAGACAAATAAGAAAGAGGAGACTAGCACTCAAAATTTATGGGATTACGACCAAGGCAGTTATGAGAGGAACTGCAATTGCATACATGGCCAATGAATATAAAAAGAAAAGGCAATATCGAAAAAATTTAGAGGAAGAACACAAAAAAATAGAATTAGAACTACAAAAAACCCCACAATGTAGAGATCTAAAATAACAGCTAGATTTAAATAAGCATAAATTGAATATTATAGAAAAGGGAGAAATGGCACAAAAAATAAAAAGCATTAGACAAAAAAATTTTTGAACAGGCAAATAAACCCGGGAGGTGGCTGGCCTATAGATTGAAAAAACAAAAAGATAATAGATGGATTAGTAAATTAAGTAATCAAGCAGGGGAGATAGTACATCAAAATGAAGGGAAAAAATGGGTGATGTATGATTTCTATAAAAATCTTTATAAAGAGGATGAAATGATCACTTAGGAAAGTATATCACAATATCTTATGAAAGCAGACTTACTGAAAGTTTTGGAAGAATTTCAAAATATACTAAATAAAGATATAACAGTCCAGGAAATTATGAAAGTCATTAAAAAACAAAAAGTAATAAAACACCTGGGCCTGATGGATTACTATCCGAAATATATAAAAACCTCCAAGAACTTTTGGTTCCAACCCTATTGGATTTATTTAATGATTTATTTTATTTAATTTATTTATTTTATTTAACACAGCAAAAATTCCAAACTCATGGAAAGAAGCAATCATCTCACCAATCCCTAAAGAAAACTCTGATTTGACCTGCATTAAAAATTATAGGCCCATTTCTTTACTGAACACAGATTATAAGATTTTCACAACTATAATGGCAGAAAGATTAAAAAAGTATTTAGCTGAATTTATCCATACTGACCAAAACGTCTTCTTGCCTAATGTCAGGATCATACTAGACATGTTAGAATATTATGAATTACACAGCGAAAAACAAGTGGCATTAATTTTTGTTGATGCTCAGAAAGCATTTGATAATGTCAAATGGAATTTTATGTTGACTCAACTCAAGCAGATGGAATTCGGGGGGAAATTTATAAACATGTTTAAAGCAATCTATTCCAAACAAGAGGCAAAAGTAATCATAAACGGAGAATTAACAAATAGCATTCAAATACAAAAAGGTACGAGAAAAGGCTGTCCACTATCTCCTTTATTATTCATTCTTTCTTTAGAAGCACTCACAAGAATAATCCGAAAAGATAAGCTGATTAAAGGATTAGAAATCAGAAAAGAGACATTTAAATTACAGGCTTATGCAGACGATTTAGTTTTCATTCTGGAAGACCCCTTAGAATCTGGAACAAGATGTGCTGGAAAATTATGGAGATGTTGTGGGATTGAAAATTAATAAAGAAAAAACTAAAATGTTAGTTAAAAATATGTCCAATTTACAAGAAACTGAGCTAGTAGAAAAAATTAATATCCAGACGTCCAAAAGAGTAAGATACTTGGGGATCCAACTGTCGGCAAAATGTATTACACTCAAAAGACAAAATTATGACAAGTTAATGGACCAAATTACAGCAGACCTAGATAGATGGAAAAACTTGCAGCTCTCCTTTATGGGGAGAATAGCGACAATCAAGATGAATATACTTCCCAAATTACTCTTTTTATTCCAAAGTGTACCAATTAAATTAGGTAAGGATTTTTTTTGAAAATTTAAACAGAATTACATCCAAATTTATCTGGCAAGGTAAAAACTGAGAATCAAGTTAAAATTATTACAGAATGCAAAGGAAAGTGGAGGGCTCGGCCCCCCGAATTGGGAAAAATATTATCAAGCAGCAATAGCGGTATGGATAAAGGATTGGATACACTTAAGGAACAGAAGACTCCTAGCATTAGAAGGCCATGGCATGCAAATAGGGTGACATGCCATAATGTGGGACGGGAAATATAAGGCTCATCAGTACTTCCAGAATCATCATATTAGACGGGCACTATTAGACGTGTGGATAAAAATTAAAAAAAATAATAATTATATAGAAATCCCCAATTGGCTATCCATATTAGAGATTTTCATGCACCCCAAATTCATAAATTTAGGTAGTGTAATTACATATAAAGATCTCTTAGATGAAAATGGAGACCTGAAAACAAGAAAAAGACTATTAGAAGATGGTATAGAGTTGGAATGGTGGGCATATTTACAAATACAGTCACGATACAGAAAAGACAAAAAAGAACCAGGGATAAAATTAGAGCATACACAATTAGATAAAATTCTTCTAGGAACAGAAGACTAAATGATAAAAAAGATATATTAATATTTATTAGAACAGGATTTGTTAGAAGAACAGGTAAAAGAAACAATGTTAACCTGGAGTAAAAATTTTGGTTACAGTATTGACCTAGATAATTGGCAATCACTATGTGATAGAAATAGGAGGTTAACGCTAGCCACCTCCTATAAAGAGAATCTGTACAAGATGTTTTATAGATGGCACCTTCCCCCTGCAAGGTTAGCAAAAATAGATAAAAAAAATCTCACCAACATGCTGGAAATGCAGAAGGCTTCCAGGGACTTACTGTAAGGATTTCTTATTAGCACCTATATCAGGACACAACTGAAAGATATGTAAATATAACGCTGACGACTGAAAGACAGTTTACTAAAAAAATTACAGATGTTATATTTACAGTTTGTTATACTCTGTCCTGTCATAGAATGTATTTTAAGTTTTTGTTATTTCTTTCTGTAACATAAGGTAATACTAATAGTAGTGTTGTAGCTAGGGAAGTTGAATCATGTCCACTTTTGTTTTTAAATGTACATTTAACAATTTTTTTAATAAAAAGACAGTTTTCATCATTGTTGTGCTCTTTTCTGTAGAGATGTAGTTATTTCTTCCATAGAGAGCAACTCCACCTCTTCTTTTATTTGGTCTGTTTCTTTTAATTAATTTGAATCTCTCTAGCTGCGTGTTCCATTTGTAGATTTCATCCCACCAAATTTCCGTAATGGCAACAATATCATATCTGCCCTCATTTACCTGAATTCACCCTCTTTGTTGCTCATGCTCTGTGCGTTGGTGTATAGACATTTGAGTCCTTTATGACTGACCCTGTGTTTACTTTCTACATAACTTTTGTGGTGCCTGAGTTCCCCTATTTTCTTACCATCTGTTTGATTGGTGCACTTTGTGTGGCACTTGCTATTATAAGCTTGATTTTGCTTGACAGCTGGGTTGATATTCTTGTCCACACACACATCTATGTTACATGCACCGATAACCCTATGATTTTTAGATTGCTGGGGACAGGGATGTTCTGTATCACTTAACTCGCTGTCCCCATTGTTTAGTTTAAATATTTCTGCAGATAATCTGTGAATTTATTGCCAAGTAACTCTGTCCCTTTCTTTGATGGATCTAAATCATCTCTTTTGTACACTTTTTCATTGGACCAACTGGAGACATCATGACTAATATAACCAAAGCCTTCCCCTTTATACCACTCCTTTAGCCACATATTGAATTTTCTGAGATCATGATAATAAATATCATGAATCTCTGAGATCATGATAATAAATATACTAATTAATATGTAAATTAAATGAGATTGTATTATTCTTGTAGAACCTCAGTTTATATATTCACATGTGTTAATTCAGAGTTCCCCAACCTTTTGGGCACCAGGGACTGGTTCTGTGGAGAGAGGTTTTTTCGCAGACTGGAGGGTGCGTAGTTTTGTGTGCTGTCTGTATCCCCTGGATGGGGTTTTGTTTGTTTATGCAGACTGGTTGCTGGCATGCTGCGGACCGGTACTGGTTCACAGACCAGGGGTTGGGGACCCCGTGTTAACTCATATGTCACCAAATGTTAAGGCAGAGTTGAAGCATTCATTGTTCATCTATCCATCTTCCAACCAACCAACCATCCATCATTCGGGAGGGGGTATATCTACTTAATTCAGTCAGTCTTAGTTCTGAGCAGACATGTTTAAAACTGCATAGCTAGCCATGTTTTCTCAAGCCACTAAATTTAGATATATAATTAGGTAAATGAAATCAACATTTGTGGTAAGAAGTTCAAAATACCTCTCAGAATAGTGTATATTTTACAGAATGGTGTATATTTTAAATGTACACTTATACTATTTATAAGTGTTTAGCTTATACAGATTTTGAAAATGCTAGTAGCAATCTTTTTTGTTTGTTTGTAATATTTGCCCAAAATTAATATTGAAGGTAAAAATAAAGTTCAGTTCTTTGGGCAAATCATATAGATGAGTTAAAGCATGTTCAGTATGGGCAGTTACAAGCAAGATGGAAAGAAGATCAGAAAGTTGGTATCTCGATAACTGATGGAAATTTGGTAAAACAAATTAGAGATCAAGGTCAAGCACATATAAGAAGGATATATAATGCATTGATAGAAATTGATTCAGAAACGGAACTTGTTAAAGATTGTATGATAAAGTGGGCCCAGAACTTTCAGGAGGTTATAACAATGGATACTTGGGAAAAGATTTGGGTTAGAAACGTAAAGTTTACACAGGCCCAAAATTTAAGAGAATTTTTATAAAATGTTTTATAGGTGGCACTTAGACCCTAAAAAACTAGCAAGTATGTATCCGAACTGCCAGCCTAAATGTTGGAGGTGTGGTTGTGAGGATGCAACCTATTTTCACATATGGTGGACTTGTAAAAAAGTCAAAGCTTTTTGGATTAAAATTTGGTGGAACATGCAAAAGATATTTAAGAAAAAGATAAGGTTTTCTCCGCAGTTGTTTTTGTTGGGTATTATTACAGATTTTACTGTTATAGATACTAAATTGATGTTGAATTTAATTACGGCAGCAAGACTTTTAGTAGCGCAATATTGGAAGAAGGAGGAACTGCCTACTATAGAAGAGTGGACTTTGAAAGTTTCTAATTTGGCGGAAATGGCAAAGATTTCAGCATATTTGAAAGAACAATCGCAACAGAGATATATTGTGGAATGGAGAAGATGGATCGAATATATTCAGAATAAATATGGAACTAAAAAGTTTCATTTAGCATTTGAATAAGTAGTGGTTTTATACGATGTATTATTAGTTATTTCTTATTTGTTAGTATTATAGTTATGTTTACGGAGAGTTAAAGTGCGATAGAATTTAATGTTTTATTTTTGTTGTTAGCATATTTTAGCTTAAGTTTGTAAGTTTATACCCTGTATTCAGCTCTGGGAAGTCGGGGAGGGGAGGGTAGGGGAGGGTTGGGAAGGGGGAGAATTTAAAAAATGTACTGTAAAACTTTTCAAATAAAAAAAAGCATGTTGTTTGGGTCTTAGGTGAAGTGTTCTGATGTTGTCCCAACTATTCTGGAAGTGTACCCAACTCAAAAATATTCTGTCTTCAACAATAATATATGGCTGTTTCAAGGTTGAAATGTTTCAAGTTCTAAACACTTTGCACAGCACTAGAAGTATACATGAGCAATTGCCTTTTTGAAAGCAATTCACAATTGGTATTACATGCAATAAATGTTTCTTGCTAACTGAATCAAACGACATGTTTCTGTACAACTTCAGATTATAAAACAAGTGCATAAAATGCTGTATAATTAAAGATGCATTCTATTTAATCATTGTTTTTCTGTTAAACAATTTTTCAGTGGCATTATTAACCTAATAATGGAAATTGCAATAATAGAAGTAAATTAATGTGGTGGGAAAACATTTACAGAGTAATGTTCTAAATTAAATATGACATTAACAAGTCTAATGTTTAAATGCTGTATAATTAACATTTGTTCAGCTCCTGACAAATTACAATAATATAATTTTTAGTAGCTTTATTTATGGTTCAAGATATTCTTTGATAAACATTAAATGAGCCATGCTTTCTTTTATTTCTTTATGATATACTATACATGCTCTGTATTCATGAAGAATACATTACTTTTTCAAGTAGTATGCCATGATTGTTAAAAGATTTGGTAATATAAGAATGCTTTATAGAGCCATGGCGGCGCAGTGGTTAGAATGCAGTACTGCAGGCTATTTCTGCTGCCTGCTACTGCCAGCTGTTTGTCAGTTCGATTCTCACAGCTCAAGGTTGACTCAGCTTTCCACCCTTCCGAGATCAGTAAAATGAGGACCCAGATTGTTGGGAACAATATGTTGTCTCTGTAAACTGCTTAGAGAGGGCTGTAAAGCACTGTGAAGCGGTATATAAGTCTAAGTGCTATACTATTGCTATTGCTTGAAGTGTAACAGGTACAAAGATGATCATATCTGCAGTACAGTAAAATACTGGAATCCCTAATATTCCTTCTCAGCAAATGCATAGCTCTGCTAAGTCCTTGCAAATAAATATTTGCAAATAAATATTTTTTTCTGTAAGAGCACTTAATGGGAGATTGAAAACAAAGGTCAAAAAGCAATGAAAATGTAACCAAAGCAACAAGAAAGACCTTACTAAGTTTAGTATGTGACCAGGGATATTAAATGCTGCACATTACAGTTGTATTAACTTTGTATTAAAATTCAAACTAGCCAGAGAAGAGATGTTGTGGAATAAAATATGGTTCAGTATTTCACTCTGATATTTTATTTATTTATTTATTTATTTATTTATTTATTTATTTATTTATTTATTTATTATTTATTTTATTAGATTTATATACCGCCCTTCTCCCAAAGGACTCGGGGCGGTGTACAGGGCAATTAAAACATGGCATACAAAGTTAAAAAATAAATTAAATTAAATTTAGCCCCAAACCAAGTAAATCAAATTCTAAAATTTAAAATCCCAATCCCTCAGTCCAGGCCGGCAAGCTCGAATAACCAGGTTTTCAGGTCACGGCAAAAAGAGCAAAGGTTGGGAGCCATCCGGAGCTCAACAGGGAGCTGATTCCAGTTGATTGATGCTGGCAGAAGGTGCTCCTATAAATAATCCGGACTCATGCCATTTAGGGCTTTGTAGGTCATCACCAGCACCTTGAATCTCACCTGGAGGACAACTGGGAGCCAATGCAGCTCGTGGAGGTGTTACATGGGAGTATCGGGAGACCCCATCACAACTCGCACGGATGCATTCTGCACCAGCTGGAGCCTCCGAGTGGTCCTCAAGGGCAGCCCCATGTAAAGAGCATTGCAGTAGTCTATTCGAGAGGTCAAGAGCGCATGAGTGACTGTATGTAGGGCATCTCAGTCCAGATAGGGCCGCAACTGCCGCACCAGACAAACCTGGGCAAAAGCCCCCCTGGTCACAGCTCCTATGTGATCTTCCAAACTGAGCTGTGAGTCAAGGAGGATGCCCAAGTTGCGAGCCCTATCTATGGGGGGTAATACCTCACCCCCCATAGTTAAAGATGGAATAGAGTGGATTACCCGAGATGCCGGTATGTACAACCACTTGGTCTTATCGGGATTAAGTCGAAGCCTGTTCCTCCCCATCCAGACCCAAACCGCCTCCAGGCAACGGGACATCACGCCGAGGGAATCACTGGGTTGATTTGGGGTGGATATGAAAAGCTGGGTATCATCAGCGTACTGATGATACCCCACCCCAAAACCACAAATGATCTCACTCAGCGGCTTCATATAGATGTTGAACAGGAGGGGCGAGAGGACCAACCCCTGAGGAACTCTGCAAACGAGAGGCCTCGAGGCCGACCTCTGCCCTCCTGCCAACACCGACTGCGAATGACCCAGGAGGTAGGAGGAGAACCACTGTAAAACAGTGCCACCCACTCCCAAACCCCTGAGGCACCGCAGTAAGATACCATGGTCGATGGTATCAAAAGCCACTGAGAGGTCTAATAGGACTAGGACAGAGGAACAACCCCTTTTCCGAGCTCGCCAGAGATCATTCACCAGCACGACCAATGCCGTCTCCATGCTGTACCTGGGCCTAAAACCCGATTGGTACGGGTCCAGATAGTCAGTTTCTTCCAGGAACAGAGGGAGCTGATGTGCCACCACGCTCTCAACAACCTTCGCAAGAAAGCGAAGGTTGGAGACCGGACAATAGTTGTTCAAAATAGCCGGGACCAGGGCAGGCTTCTTGAGGAGGGCTTCACCACCGCCTCCTTCAAGGCGGCAGGGAAGCTACCCTCCCTCAAAGAAGCAGTTATTACTGCCTGGAGCCAGCCTCGTGTCCCCTCACGAGCTGCATACACCAGCCAGGAGGGGCACGGGTCCAGTAAACAGGTGGTGGAACTCAGCCTCCCCATGATCCTGTCCACCTCTTCCAGAGTCACAGGGTCGAATTCTTCCCAGATAACATTCCTAAGACCGCTCGTCTCCCCCCCATCAGACTCTGCCCAGTTGGAGTCCAGACCAGCCCGAATCTGAGCGATTTTGTCTGCCAGATAAACTCCTTGGCACAAGCCTGCAAGGGCTCCTCCCTCACCTCCTGATTCAGGAGGGAGCGAGTCACCCTAAACAGGGCGGCCGGGCAATTATCTGTGGACGCGATGAGGGCAGCGAAGTAGTTGGACTTCGCCGCCTCCATCGCTGCGAGATAAGACCTCGTAAAGGTTCTTAGCCGCAATCAGTCAGATTCACACCGGCTGGATCTTCAACAGCTCTCTAGGCTCCGTCTCCGACGCTTCATCTCCTTGAGCTCCACGGAAAACCATGGAGCCCACCGGGATCTGCGCCAGGTCAGGGGCCGCATGGGCACAATGCGGTCGAGTGCCTCTGTGGCTGCCCTTTCCCAGGGTATGGGTATGCTGTAATAAGTCACTTTTTTCAGTGCTGTTGTAACTTCGAATGGTCACTAAATGGAAGATTGTAAGTCAAGGACTACCTGTATGCAGGAGTTTTCTATGAGGAGCTGATCTTAAGAAGGCTTTGACTGCAATGGCAATCAATGTGCTGTTACATCAGCCATAAAGTATTATGCATTGCATATTGTGCTGCCGCCATGTGGTCGTTTGGGAACCACAACATTTATGTTAATCTGTTCAGCCAGTTCCTCCCATTTTGTGACGTACTTCCTCCTTCTTCTTAACCCTGAATGTTCTATCACTTCCTGGGCACCATTCACATGTGGTCTGCTCTCATGGTAGGACCATTACTGTCTTTGAGCTTGAAATACCGTCCATTTCATCATTTACTACATCTTGTCTGCTGTAATCTTCTCTGCATGCAAATAAAGATCCTCGTGGATGATAAGGTAATTTCATGAGTTCAGCTATCTGGCAAGACTGTCAGCAGTGATTGCATCCACTTACAGAGGCCAGGCACAGGGGTCTCAGCAAGGGGATATATCATTAAACAACAGTTGGAGTCAGAATAGTCAAAGACAGTATAATTTCTACAGCCTGCAATCCATATGTGTGTGTGTCATATCTGCAATCAAGCTGAGTGCCATCCACCATCTTGTGAAAGCACATGGTCGCACAAGCTTATTGCACATCTCCTGTGCATGCTGAAAACTGTTTCTGTATATTGGACTGTGTTATAAACCCTGTTTAAGCTACAATTTGTCCTCTTAAAGAGACAGTACCCATTTTTTACAAAACGTGAAAAAATGTCTAGACAAGGCTCTGAACACTCTTTTATTGCTGAATCAATGCAGATACATCATGCTTCTGACCACACAGGTGTACAGGGAGCTGATTCTGCTGAGCAGAGTGTAAAACCCAAATGCACATTAAGACCAACACAGAAACTCAGAGAAAACTATGAGACAATTAGAGATGAATTCTCCAGTAATCTGTCAGACCTATGGGACAAAACTACACAATGCATGCCAGTTTTGCCGCTCTCTAATGATAATCCTGCTGAATTAAGAGACTCTATGGATCGCCTATCTGCAGCCTATAAACATTACCAGCAGCTGTCTGCAAAATACACAGCCTTCTTAAAGGACTCTAATAAGATGACTCCTCAGCAGGACTAACCAAGACTGATGCACTAAGCCATCAAAGAGATCTCCTAGTGCAAGATGCAAAGGATAAGGCAGAACTCCGCATCGCTCAACTGCAGGAGACTAGATCTCATAAATCCACATAAACTAAACTCACAGCACGTTCTTCTAGATCCTCTCGCTCCAGGACTTCAACATTAAGTGACAAGCTGGTAGAGGCCCGTGCACGTCTAGAATCAAAGAAAGTGCAAGTTTCCTTTGCCAGAAAGGAAGTTGAAATAGAAGCTCAGAGGAAGGCCCACCAAGCAGAGGTGGAAGCTCAGAGTAAGGTCCGCCAAGCAGAGGTGAAAGCTCAGAGCAAGGCCCGCCAAGCAGAGGCGGAATCCCAAATAAAGATTCTGTGAATAGAAAGGGAAGAAGCAGCTGCCCTAGCAAGGCTAAAAGTCTTTGAACAAGCAATGAAGGAAAGCACTGATTCAGATTGTTCTATCCCAACAGAAATGGAAGATCCGGTTGAACGCACCAGTAAATATGTGCTATGGACTTCTCACCTCCTGTACCATCTCCTGCTCAACGGAGTAGTTTGGGTGATAGAGATAAAGATCCTAATCGTCAGTACCCTATTCACAAAAAACCTCACCCTCTTAAGAAATGTCGTGAGCTTAGAGCAAAGACTATACAAGAGCGGAAAGAGGTTCTCCAAAAACTTGGCACATGCTACAGGCGCTGTGCTTCTTATGATCATTTTGTTAAAGACTGTAAAGCCTTTGTCAAGTGCACAGAATGCAGTAGTGACAAGCACGTTACAGCTATGCATCCTGCTCCACTTCCAGGCAATCCACAGCAACCACCTGCATCCAACCCTGCTTCAAATCATGGCGGGGAGCAACAAAGTCACAACAAATGTCTCATCTTCATGTACTGAAGTGTGTGGGAAAGGTTTCAGTCACAAATGCTGTGCCAAGATTTGTCTAGTCAATATATATCCAGAGGTTCAGCCTGAAAAAGCTACCAGGATGTATGCCATAATAGATGATCAGAGCAACAGATCCCTGGTCAAACCCAAATCCTTTGATATCTTTGGCATAGAGGGACATACAACACCATATACTCTCAACACCTGTTCTGGTCGTGTAGAGACCTCTGGCAGAAGAGCTGATGGGTTCATGATCTCTCATATCAAAGCAAAGAAGGGCATACCATTGCCATCATTGGTTGAGTGTGACCAAATACCAGACAACAGGGAAGAGATTCCCACTCCAGAAGCTACATATCACCATCCCCACTGAAGGCACCTAATTACTGAGATCCCTCCAATGGACATGGATGCTGACATCTTAGTCTTATTGTGAAGAGACATTCTCAGAGTTCATAAAGTACGCCAGCAGTGCAGTGGACCTGATGATGCCCCATATGCACAAAGACTTGACCTAGACTGGGTAATAGTGGGAGATATATGCTTAAATGAGGGATGCAGTGGCTCAGTGGGTTAGGACGCTGAGCTTGTCAATCAGAAGGTTGGCAGTTTGGCGGGTCGAATCCCGAGTGCCGCGTAACAGAGTGAGCGCCTGTTACTCGTCCCAGCTTCTGCCAACCTAGCAGTTCGAAAGCACGTAAAAATGCAAGTAGAAAAATAGGGACCACTATGGTGGGAAGTTAACAGTGTTCCGTGCGCCTTTGGCGTCTAGTCATGCTGGCTACATGAGCACGGAGACGTCCTCGGACAAGCGCTGGCTCTTCAGCTTTGAAACGGAGATGAGCACTGGCCCCTAGAGTTGGAAATGACTAGCACGCATGTGCGGGGGAACCTTTACATTTACCTATATGCTTAAATAGAATGCGCACACATCAGAGATCAACTCCTTCAAAACTCACACATTAAGGAATGGGCGTGCATCTCACTTCAGACAATACCCTCACCACCATGAAGTAAAGGAGAAGCCTCTTAACATCATCCAGGCATCTGATGTTATCCCCATCACCTGTGATGATAACTTATACTACATGTGATGCCAACAAAATAGCCATGTCAGTTGAAGACAGAGAATTCATCAACATAATGGACACTGAATTCTCCAAAGATATGTCTAACAGCTGGGTTGCACCATTACCTCTTCATGCCACCAGACCACCATCTGCATATGCCTTTGCAAATTCTTCTTGGTTAACAAGTCCTAAGTTCCGGCTTGATCCTACAGGAGAAAGTACAGCTGAGGTCTTCAATCTTCAAGGTCCTGACAATGATCCAGAGATTCGTCCTGAAGTCAAGACCCTTCTCACCAGATCTGAGCAGAGAGCCATCATGGACTGTCATTGCTTTGAATGGTTCTCCAAGTGGACAAGGCTTGTACGCATCATTGCAAGGTTAGTCCATATTGCACAATGCTATCACACCAAATCTAGTGACACTGAATGTCAAGGCTGGCACTTATGCCAAAAACCTCTCTGCAAAAGACATTGCTGAAAGTGAGCTGATCATTATATGCAGTGTACAACAAAATGTCTTTGGCACAGAAATCAAATGTATCCACGACAAGCAGAACATTCCAAAGAACAGTCCAATTGCCAACATGAACCCATTTATAGACAGTCATGGCATTGGAGCCTGCAGAGAATTAGAAATCAGTTCTAAGCCAATCCAGGACTTTTTAGCTGAAAAGAGCCTGTACGTGGATCTTCAATTCTCCACACTCTTCTCACATGGGCAGCTCATGGGAGAGAATGATAGGAATCACACGTAGGATACTGGACTCTATGCTAACGGACTTGAACTCTACAAGGCTTACTCATGAGGTCTTAACCACCTTCTTGGCAGAAGTGTCTGCTATAATCAATTCAAGGCCACTTGTTCTAGTGTCTACAGATCCAGAATCCCCAACCATCCTTACTCCAGCTACTCTTCTCACTCAGAAGCTCGGATCTGTTCCTGTTCCACTTGGAGATTTTAAAGCAGGAAATCTATACCATGATCAGTGGAGGAGAGTACAACACCTCGCCAACTGCTTCTGGAATCAGTGGAAGATGAAGTATCTTTCTCTTTTGCAAGGACGCAGAAAATGGCAACATCAGAACCCCAATCTCCAAGTTGGAGACCTTGTTCTGCTCAAGGACCAACAAGCTCAAAGAATTGAATGGCCCAAGGGACTCATTGTGAAAGCCATTCCCAATGATGATGGGAAGGTACGTAAGGTGGAGGTAAAGGTTGCAAGGCAAGGCACCATAAAGACTTTCATCAGACCCATCACAGAACTTGTCTTGCTTTTGTCCCTTGGAGACTGAACTCGTCGCCTTTCCTTGTTGGATCCTGACTTCAAGAAGAAAAGTGATTTAAACTTTAATCTAGACTATTTGAGGCCTGAAATTGCAGTTGTTATTGTTGCAATATATGCATGTTCCTCTTTTATGTCTTTCAGGTCTTCAAGACAACAAGGCAAATCACAAATGTTTATTTGTATTTGCATAACTACCGTTATAAGATTATATAGTGGTATTTTACAATACCAGATGGGGAGTGTGCTGTTACATCAGCTATAAAGTATTATGCAGTGCATATTGTGCTGCCACCATATGTGGTCGTTTGGGAACTACAACATTTATGTTAATCTGTTCAGCCAATCCCTCCCATTTTGTGACGTACTTCCTCCTTCTTCTTAACCCTGAATGTTCTATCACTTCCTGGGCACCATTCACATGCGGTCTGCTCTCATGGTAGGACCATTACTGTCTTTGAGCTTGAAATACCATCCATTTCATCATTTACTACATCTTGTCTGCTGTAATCTTCTCTGCGTGCAAATAAAGATCCTTGTGGATGATAAAAAGGTAATTTCATGAGTTCAGCTATCTGGCAAGACTGTCAGCAGTGATTGTATCCACTTACAGAGGCCAGGCACAGGGGTCTCAGCAAGGGGATACATCATTAAACAACAGTTGGAGTCAGAATAATCAATGAAAATGAAAGACATTTATGTATGTCTTTCATAATATTTATTTTATTCATTTGCAATATTTATAAGTGCCCAATAACAAATTCTCTCTCTCTCTCTCTCGCTCTCCCTCTCCCTCTGCCTCTCCCCCCCCTCTCTGTGTGTGTGTTTATGTGTGTATGAGTGTGTATAAAGCAAAGTTAGGTTTCTGATTTTTTGGGAACTTTCCAAATCAGTTCTGCAAACAAAACAAATTTTAAAAAATCTAATATCTAAATATTTCTACATGTTCACCTAAGACTATAACTGGTGAAAAATTAAATTCCTAAGTAGCTATTGAAATTAAGTTCACTTAATTGGAAATCGCATTGAAATGGCATCTCAAACTCATACTCAAAACATGTTTTGCAAAACACAGTAAATCATGCAGAATGTCTGCCACAATTCCTTTTAAGCCAAGTGAAACATAACATGACATAGCACATGGATCATTTCTTGATTAAATTTGATGAACCTCAAGTCATTACCCAGTAAATTAGAAATGCTACTTGGTTAAGGTAACCCAATTAGACAGCTTTCATGAGTCATAGGATTTATGGCTGCTAGTACTTGACATTGATAATAAAATGCCATATTTTCCTGTCCCTTGGAAATAAAATATAACACCCTGCTACAATTAGGCATCCTTTGCTTTATATAAGAGGACAGCTAGTTCTGTATTTGTTTCTTTTATGAATATTTATTTGAGAAATAAATGAAAAGAGTCACACTGCTAAGAGGAGAGTGCCTCTATATTTTTGAATTTAAACTTTTTAGAGAATGTTTAAAAATGTTCTGAACAGTTTAGATAACCAAGTTAAAACATTTATGATCAGGTTAGACCTGTTAATTTCCTTATAATCTTGTTAAAGAAGGCAATATATTACATGTTTATGTGTGATTTCGATTCTGGCAGCAGAGAAATATGTTAAATATTCTATAGAAATATATTAAATAAATATTATATTCTACTTGGTACTATAACTGAGAAAAAGAATTGTGAACATTTATTTTATAAAATTAACAGATCAGATATACTTATAAATACTAACCTAGTTGATGTATTACATTGGTATCATTTACTGAATAAGCCACAAGTAGCTGAGTTTATACAACAGGCTAAGCCATAAAATATTTGTTTATTAAAATAATTTTTAAGCTATACAAAATGTGTTTTATAAAATATGGCTTAAAATGCAGTATTGAACCTAATTTCAGTAGTATTAAGCCATAATATGTAAATTGTAGCTTATTGTACTATTTCAATCCAGTCTCCGTGTATGTCACATTGGAGACGATTTAGTAAAATTCCAGAGTTTTCCTGAAACAATTTTCTTCTCATCCAATTTTGCTTCTATCAGTACATAAGTTATTGTTACTGGAAGTTGGTGTTTGCATTGATATTTATATGACTGGAAAGGTGTGTAGTAGTGATAAAACACATGAAGAATGAAGAATTTTTTATTATAATTTTATTTATTTATTGTTAGAGTATAAAATACAAATGAAAATGAGAATAATGGAAAAAAGGGAAAGAGAAGCGTCGAATGAAGGAGGAAATAGAAGAAAACCATTAACTTCATACTCTTTTCATTGCAGTAGAATGAACATAATAACGTTACAGCCTCAGTTTTTTACTTTACATACTCAGTATATACTAGCCATTTCTATAACAAAAAACACGAACACAAAATCTCAATAAAGCAGAATATTTTTCACTCAAGGTTGAAAT